>NC_081416.1:114078896-114378896 GCF_949786415.1 Peromyscus eremicus | reverse complement strand
GGTGATTGGGACACAGAGTTTAGAACACACCCGCTCATGAGGCCAGTGAGATGACTAAGCAGGTAAAAGTACTTGCCATGCAAGCACCCCGCAGCCGTAAGGGAGGTGAAGAGATAATCGCCTGGAAGCTCACTGCAGGCCAGCTGGCCTGGAGAGACAATTGCCTGAAAGTTCGCAGGCCAGCTATGGTGCGAACTACACATCACCATAGAGAAATAAGAGACTCCATCTCAAGATGGAAGGAGAGAACTGACTCCTGAAAGTTGCTCCCTGACCTTCATGTGTGTAATGTGGCTGTTGCCCCAATAAGAATGAGTAAACCTTAAAAACAAACAAACAGATCCCCACTGGTTCCCGGGTCCCTGATGTTTGGATGCTGTCCAATGAGAAACACAAGACAGGTGGTCAGGTACATTATATTACTGTCAAGAGGACAGAGAGGAGAGGACTGTCATGCCAAGCAGAAGCTGGTTATGATCAAGTCATGGAGAGGGGCCTCAAGAAAGCCTTGATCTGCCACCCTACCCGCCTTGAACACAGGTTCCAGTCTCCAGAATTGTGAGAAAGTGAATTCTTGCAGGAACTTTGTCGGGACAACTCCAGTGTTTGTGGCTAAGCCCTCAGCTTGATGCTACTGCTTATGGAACCTTTAAAAGGTGGAGTTAGGCTCTTGGGGGTGTGGCCTGGAGGGGGATAAGAAACACTGGTCTCCCCTTCTCTCTTGTGCCTGCCAGCTACAAACCATGCAGCTTCTCACCCTCCGCACATTCCTGCCATGATGTGCTGCTTCACCACAGGGCCCAAAGCCATGGAGCCAACTGATCATGGACCAGAATCTCCAAAACCGTGAGCCAAAATAAACCTCCCAGCTTTATCACTGGATTTATCACAGGTGCTTGTCAGGGTAACAGACCGCTGACACATACACCAGCGTGCAAACACACACCCTTAAGAAATGATCACAATCTTTCTACCGCCCAGTTTTCTCACCTGTGCTGATCAAAATAGACATGAACAAGGCTCCTGCTAGGCTTGACCCCTGCCTGATTCCCTTCCCCATAGTCACCACAGTGCTCTCTCACAGCCACCCTCTGTGCAGTGTCTAGTTGTGGATGAGGAGACCGAGCCACAAAGCACAGTATTGCTTAAGATCACACAGTCAAGAGGCGGTACGGTTCGGAGTCAGCTCTCTCCTCCAGAACTATGCCTCCAATTCCTGAAGACTGGTTGTGTGCAATCTAACCCTGGGCTCCCAGCACACAAGAGCTGGTGGGAGCACAAGACATTGTCCAGTCGGTGTGCTTCACACCTCGGCATGTCCATACATTCCCAGGAGTGCTCAGTAAAAGGCACATTCTCACCCACAGCGCTAAGACAAGACCGAGCCTCTGTTGAGGGCCACAAAGCTGGAAGGCAGGCTCCACCAGTCAAACTGGCACAATAACCACCTCAACTATCTCTCTACCACATCCACTGATGAGAGTAAGTTCTTGACCTGGGCCATCTCTCTGCCCCTTGGAGACAAAATTGTGACCCTGAAGTCAAGCTCGAGCAAGGTTTTGGGAGGTGGGCAGGTGACCACACTCTTGAGGTCAGAGAGGGCACTGGCATCAACCTTTTGTCATGAGACCAAGCTTTTCTTGGTATCCATGGATTTCCATTTCTGCATTAGATACCTTCTCCAACACATCACAAGGGAGCCACCCCCCTTCTTGAGTCAAGGAACAGGCAGCCGTCTCCTTGGTTACACCTGGTCTGTCCCCAGGCCTAGCTTTCTCCTGACAGAGACATATATCTTCCTGGCCACCTGGTCTGGAAGCAGCACCCTAAGAAAGAAGGAGGCAGGAGAGTGAACAGATTGAGTCCTGCTCTGAATCACAGGTAAACAGGAAGTTGAGGCCCTAGGAAGCCTCCTAGTCCTGAACTCCTCTTTACCCTGTTCAGAGTGCTCCGTTAGTATAATCCACTGTGATGAAATATGTGAGACCTCTGTGCAAGGGACCCCAGGCTCAAAGAGTCCAGCCTGCCCCTCAGAGAGGTGCACTCAGGGAACCCTTTGCCTCTGACTCTGGGCATCCCTCAGGCTACTCCGTGAAGCTTGCCTCTCAGGCACATGCCACTCCATTATGCATGCACCTGCTGAGACCTGTTTCATTGATGCAAAGACCAGAGCCCCAATGGCTCTGCCAAGCCAAGCCCTCCCCAGAAACCGGCTTCCTAAGATGAAACACTCTGCACCTTCATCTCCAGCCCACAGAATGCTGGGAGAGACCGTGACACTTTCCCCAGCTGCACTTCACTCTGCGTACCTGTTACCAGGGCAACTCCTCCACCAGCAGATTTTTTTTTTTTGCTTGTGTTGCGAGTTGTTTAAAAAAGTAGAGTCTTCTGTATGGCAGGTTGGCCTCAAACTCACTGTGTATCTTGTGTACCTTGACCTTCGAGTTCATTTGCCTCTACCTCCCAAATGCTGGAACAAATGTGTGTGTGTGTGTGTGTGTGTGCTATCACACTCAGCTCTTTTTTTTTTGAGGGGAGGGTGGGGAAACAGGGTCTGTATAGCTCAAGCTAGTTTCAAAGTCATGCCCTGCCTTAGCCTCCCAAGTGCTGGATGACAGACATGTGTCACTATATCTGGCTCTGATGGAACCTTTCTAATAAGCTTCCAAGTGAGGCTAATACGACTGAGTGGTGGACTGTGTTCTGAGCAGCAAGGATCTAGGTTAATCATATTCTCCCTATTCTACAGAAGGACAAACTGAGACCCCCACAGAGTAGAAGGAGGTTACTTGCGTTGAGCAGAATCAGGTAAAGGGAAGTCTAATCTAGTATCTAATGGAGAATTTGGGGCCAAAGTTATGAGAAAAAAAACCACCTTCCTACTTGCTTGGGAGGAAGGAGGAGCCAGGAAAACTGGGTGTACGGCTTTCCCTTCCGTTTCCCCTCAAGTCACAGTTTGGATTGTAAACACGTCCTGGGTGCCTTGCAGAGGCCCAGATAGTCATACATCATCCTCACTCTGTCCCCCGGAGGAACTGCCTTTGATCTGGGAAACTCCCACTGAAGCCACCTGTAGAAGCCATGCCAGGGTTGCTGCAGTCCACGTACAATGGCTGGAATCCTCATCCTGGACTCACCCACACCTCAGCGCAGCATCAAGAACCCTGCGTGGTCCTCTGCACCATCAGCTCCTCATATCCCTATCACCCCATCACCAGCCGTGAGGCTGAGGCTTCCCAGTCTTTGCTGGCACAGCAGGGAAAGGGCAGCCCTGGGACCCTGCTCCCCTCTACACTCTCCGCGCTCCTGACCTCGGCGCCCCATGAGCACTGTGCAGGTGTGGGGAGAAGTAAGCCAGACCTCTGTCTTCAGGGATCCCTCCAATCCCAGCACTCTAAGCAGAAAGCCCCAAAACTGAAAGGATGAACACAACCCTCCAGCAAAGCGGATACCTTACAGTAAGAGTAGCGGCTTACTGCAACTTAGCGCTCATGAGGCTAAACCTTTACCCTGCACCAGACAACTCTCTTCCCTTTCTTTTGTTTAGAGCCTTGCTGTCCAATTCAGTATCTGCTCATCATATATGGCTATGTCAACCTAATAGAAGTGAAATAAAAACATGCACATTCTCTCTCTCTCTCTCTCTCTCTCTCTCTCTCTCTCTCTCTCTGTGTGTGTGTGTGTGTGTGTGTGTGTGTGTGTGTAAGTGCATTTGAAAATGTTAAGGCTAGAGCACAACCTCAGGTATCATTCCTCAAGCACTATCCACTTGGCCTTCTGAGACAAGGTCTCTCACAGGCTACGCTTGCTGGCCAACGAGACACAGGAATCCCTCTGTCTCTGCCTTCCCAGCATTGGAATTAGAGCTGTGTGCTGCTATTTCCAACATTTTACACTGGTTCTAGGAACTGAACTCAGGACTTCATGCTTATGTGAAGAGCACTTTACTGACTCAGCTCTTTCCCAAGCCCCAATTTCAGTTTCTCCGTGACATGAAGCAAGTGAAGCACTCTACAGCTGTGTGTGGTGGGGCCTCCACGGGGAGCACCGGACCTGAACAATCTGCTGGTGCTCTGCTCTGGTTTCCAGCCTTGGTGCTCAGTGATTCAGAGTCTTTTTAGAGCCATGGACTCGTGGTATGATCTGGGCCAGTGTGGGTGCTAGCGTTGAGATCTCAGTTCTAAGCCTACAGACCTATCCAATCAGAAACTGTCCTGGTAAGGGTCCCATAACCTGCTCTAACAAGTCCTCTAGGTGACTGTGATGTGTGTAGAGTATTGATTCAGTTAAAAAGAGACACTTGTCAGCCAGGCGGTGGTGGCGCACGCCTTTAATCCCAGCACTCGGGAGGCAGAGCCAGGCGGATCTCTGTGAGTTCGAGGCCAGCCTGGGCTACCAAGTGAGTTCCAGGAAAGGCGCAAAGCTACACAGAGAAACCTTGTCTCGAAAAACCAAGAAAAAAAAAATTAAAAAAAAAAAAGACACTTGTCAACCACCAGTTAAGTGTCAACTCTGTGGAGGTTTGGCATGGTATTGGCTAAGTGCTGACAATCCCCGATGCATTGCAAGAGAGGTCCACAGAGAGGCCTCTGACGGGCCACTTGAGTGTGAACTTAGCCAGTCCTGTGACATCCTGAGCCCCAATTCTCTCAGCTTCAATATGGGGAGGTACAGAGCTGTTCGGTGCAGTGAGATAATCCCACCACAGTGTGCAGCAGGGTGCAGGTCCAGGGTGACCCTCCTCAGGTGCTGGTATGTCACCATCACCCAGGTCTGGCTTGTGTTCACTGTCTGACTCAGTACCTGTCAGCCTGGATTATTAAGCAGGGCCAGTGGTCTGGCCCGTCTCTCAGTGATGGGCTGGTGGTACCAAACCAGCAGCTGAGAAGGTATATCTAAACAAAAGTACTTTCTCAGAACTTGTCACCAGGGACTGCCCGCAGGAAATGGCAACATGGGGCGGTGTGTTCATGGAAGGAGGAGAAACCATAAACATGACTTAATGGGATCCACACACTGGGCTCCAGGCAAAGGTTCTGCTGGATAATGTGGCATGGTGAATGTACCTAATCCCTGATGTACCCAGCCTGTTTACAGGAGATAGCACAGGAAAAGGTAGGAGCTGGTCTTCTACCTCAGAGGCTGGGGGTAGGGCACCAGAAAAGGTCACGTCTCTGATTATTTACATTTTAAAAATTACATTTTTTAACTTTCTCAGACTATTGTATCCTGGGGTGGGAGGCTTGGCTTGTTCCCTGCAGTCAAGTAAACCCCAACTCCCAAAAGAAGAGGAGAGAGATGAAAATCTAGGAAGAAGATGACCCTGTCCACCCAACTCAGCATTACAGGACCAGTGTCCTAGGGTCAAGGGGTGAAGGTGTGTGTGTGAGAAAGAGAACAAAGACACACAGGGCACCCAGAGAGCAGATTCGCTATGCCCCAGCCTCCCTCTCCCGACCCTCACAGTCTATGATTTGCCTCCTTGATTTAAATGCTCCTCTGCTTCATCTTCACCACCCCAAATTTTCTAAGTTGGAGTTGACTATTCAGTTTCTACCTCTGAGTTCTCCCTGACTCCAGAGTCCCCAGCTCTTTCTTCCTTTGTATCCATGGGTTACTGAATGGACTCTCTCTCTCTCCCCCCCCCCCCCACCGTGTGTGTGTGTGTGTGAGTGTGTGTGTTCATGTTCATCTGTACGTGGGTGTACATGTGTGCTGTTGTGTGAGGAGGCCAGAGGTTAACCTCAAGTGTTGTTTCTTAGGAAACATTTACCTTTTTTTTTTCTTTTATGACAGGATCTCTCACTGGGACCTGGGTCTCACTAATTAGAGGAAGCTGGCTGGACAACAAGCTCCAGGGAACACTGGTCTGCTTCTCTGGTGCTGGGATTATAAGCACTCACTGCCACACGGGCTTTTTATGTGGGTGCTGGGATTGAACTCAGGTCCGTTTGTTTGTGTGGCCAACACTTTATTGACTGGCCTAGCTCCCTAGCCCCTGATTATATCTTTCTTTTTAAGTATTTCATTTAACTGTGACGTTATTGTGTGTTATTGGGGCACAGCTGCCCAAGTGTCAAGACTCCAAAACCCAGTTCTTTAATGGAAGACATCAGCTCCAGGCTGGGCATACAGTGGTGGCCCAGCCAACACCAAGTGAGCAATGGATTTGCCAACTCTTCACTGAATGAACAAATCACTGAATCACTTTGTTGCTCTGCAACTTTGGACTCTGTTCAGTGCTCTCAGTAAAACAGGTGGGTGTATTTTTGATGTTGAAACTGGATCCACTTAAATAAAAACATTATTTCTTCTCCTTCAGCTCTCCTTCTGTCAATTAAGCCTTACTTTCACCTGAGGAAAACAATGTCTTCCCTATTGAAGTTGGATTTGACAACCCCCCCCCCACACACACACACACACACACACACGCACACTTCATGAAGCAAGAGAGGAAGTCTTGATTGATACAGTTGCCAAGTCCAAGGTCAGCCTGCCGGTCCTACAGTTAGGGGTGACTAGAGGTTGCTGCAGAGGAGGGTCTTGGCCTCTCCCAGCAATTCCAGCATTCTCTGGAGAGACCAGTGCACACTATAAAAGTTAACGGAGTATTTCAATGCCTCCCCCTTTTATTTCCCCAATATCTGATGCCTGCCATACCCCGAGACTCACTTGCTTCTGTAGGTAGTGCTGTCCTTTCCCTTTGGGGTATGGCTGAGCTACCTCTTGGGGGCCTGCACACACCGTGTTCCTAGCTCTAACTGCAAACGCCCGGGGACTTTACACCGCGCCTGCTTCTCAGGGCTTCACAGAGCTCGACCTTCATTCCTGCAACTTCACTTCAGTTCTGGTCCTGCTATTGCTAGCTCTGTTCAGGGTGCTGGGGACACTCATCCCTGGGTAGAGTGGGGGGGGGGGCAGGTGGCTGCCTCCTATCTCACAGTGAAAGTTGTTACATCTCACTGGGATGGAGGTGGAGCCTGAGATGGGTTTACATCCCACTAAGGTATTGGAAAGCTCCTAAAATGTTGCTCTTGGTCCATAGAGGTCTGTGTAACATAAACTTCGTGGATACCTGAGCTCCCTCTACCCTAAGGCCTTCCCCACAGTCCCTCTAGCTCCAGCATTTTGTCTGCACTGCACGTGACAGCTTTTTCCACTGTTACATGCCTCTCTCGGGGGCCTTTTGTCCTTCCCTGCATGGGAGCATCTATCTAGTCTTCCCGGCCCATCAGATGGGTATAGAAAAGTGATGATCATCTGGAAAGAGCTGACGCTGTACTGCCCAGCCCAGGTTCCTCCACCTCCTTACAAGTCTGCCGATCCCAGTAGAAATTTGGAGACAGGAGCTGTCACTTGGATTCCAAGGCACGTTGCCCTAGACCTCAACTGCAGCTTCCTAAGCTTTCATCTGCAGGCTTTTGTTTCCGGCATGCTGGGGAAACGCACTGAGGCCAGAACACATTGAGCAGCTGGCTGGATCACAGAATGTGGACAGCTCGTGTGGGGTAGAGTCAGAGACGCCGGCCTCGTGTCTTCCCTGGCTCCGAAAGTGACAGCAGCGGTAAACACTTCATGTGCTGTAGTTTTAAGTGGAAATCCTGGCGTCGGCCATTGACTCGGTGTTCCTCCTGGCTTCAGAGTGCCCTGTGCATGCCCACTTGTTTCTGAGGCTTAAGGAAGAGTTCGGCCAAGCGCCCCTCCCTTCAGGCTGGAGATCCAGGCTGCTCATCTCTAGTGTGTGTGTGTGGTGGATAGGTGGGTGGGGGCTCAGAGTTCCACAAAGAGATCAGGACCTACATGAAAGTGAGGGTGCCCAGGGTAAGCAGATCGGTGTGGGATGTAGGGTCCAGCTTATAAAGCGCCTCAGATGTGCTTTATAATGTGAGGTTAACTTGTTGCTGAAAGCTTGCAAGCCGCCGGCAGACAGGGCTGGAAGCTGGCTAGTGTGTGCTTTATGAGACACAGTGACAGGATGGGGAGGACTGCTGGAACAGGAATGGGAGCAGATGTGGAAACTTCTAGATCATGTGCGTGCGTGCGTGGGTACGTGCACGCGCAAGGCACACACACACACACACACACACACACACACACACACACACTGATGTCTATAAGGTGGATCATCACTCCATGCAGCAAGAAACAGCCTGCCCTGCATCATGTAAAAACTCAGTCTAGCTGGGATTGAGCCCCGAAGTAGAGCCAACCAAACAAGCAGATGTGACTGTCTGCTGGTGTTGGGAACTGATGGGATGGGGTGGGGGCGGGGAGCAGGTGAGAAGGAACGGTAAGGAGAGAGCTGTCTGATAGAGTGACTTGTCCGCAGACACCTAAGAAAGGGACAGTGGAGCCAGGAAGTGCTGGGGGCATATACAGGTGGAGAAGAGTGTACCGGGGTGCTATGGGTGGGGCTAGGCTGAGTTGATAGCAAAAAGGACACCACCGTGGGCCAAGGAGTTGGGTAGTGAACTCCTGGTGGCTGTCCTGGGGTGGGACAAGGGCCAGGAAAGGAGAAAAGGAGTTGGAGCAGGGCATGCCAGCGGCTGTTTTTATTTCTGTGCCTTTGGCATTGTGGTGGCCCATGCTCCATCGATGGCTCCCATGCTGACCATTATTCCTGCTGGAGAAATGCTCCAGAGTATTTCACAAGTATATCACAAGGCCTGAGCAGCCCAGCTTAAAACTGTAGCTAGATCCTGGGGGAGAGGAAGAATGAGGGAAGTCCAGGAGAGGCAGGGTTTTTCAGCCCACACAGTACGCCTGGGAAGGGACAGATTGTCAGAGAGGTGTCAGCTGGGTCTAAGGACTCTGCGTACGGTTCTGTCCTGGGTGTCCAGGCCGCTTTTATGTGACAGAGTATAAGGTAGGTGTCTCTTTGATTGTTTTGTTTGAGATAGTCTTACCCTATAACCCAGGCTGGCCTAGAACTCACTCTCTGTCTCAAGTTGGCTCCAAATGCAGTCAATCCTCCTGTCTCAGTCTCTCAAATGCTGAGATTATAGGCATGAGCCACCATGCCTGGGAAGAATATCGTTCTAAAGCTTCTGCTTCCCCAAAGAAAGGAAGGAAAGACAGCAGCAACAGAGATGAGCGAAGAATGCGCTCAGAAGGGAGGTGGGGAGGTGGGGAGGTGAGGAGGTGAGCTGAGAGGTCTGTGGGGTTAAAGACATGGTGTGTGTGTGTGTGTGTGTGTGTGTGTGTGTGTGTGTGTGAGAGAGAGAGAGAGAGAGAGAGACAGAGAGACAGAGAGACAGAGAGACAGAGACAGAGACAGAGAGACAGAGACAGAGAGACAGAGAGAGGTGTCACTGTGTAGAGCTGACAAGCATACAGTTCCTTCTTCACTCCCCGGAGATCTAGTTCCTGGACAGAGCCCAGCCTCTAATTTCGATGACTGATGGAGACAGAACTCTCTCAGAGGCACAGTGAAAAACGAAGTGTTTTCTTTTCTACCAAAATAAAGGAAAACAGTTTTCCCTCAACTAAACCAAGACTACTGGCTACTAAATATACCAGGGGCTCTACACCAAAGAGGTTTCCAGGTCTCTGTACACACTAACTGGTATCCTACAATTCAGTTCAGCCCTGACACTGTCATGTGGCCTGTGTTTTTAGCCCCCACAAGGTTGAGACCTATTTAAACACAGAAAGGGCTCATAATG
Source organism: Peromyscus eremicus (assembly GCF_949786415.1). Classification (NCBI taxonomy): domain Eukaryota; kingdom Metazoa; phylum Chordata; class Mammalia; order Rodentia; family Cricetidae; genus Peromyscus; species Peromyscus eremicus. Next base: position 114,369,231 of record NC_081416.1, on the reverse strand, counting down.
GCATGTAGACATCCATACTGTGAACTGGGCTTCCTTCACGCTCTGGGTAGTCAGTCATGGCAGGTTCAACACCTGCAACTCTAGCATTCAGGAGCCTGAAGCAGGATTGCTACAAGTTTGAGGCCAACCAGGGATACCCATCCAGGCCCTGTCTCCAAAAATATAAACAAACCAACCAGTCAACAAGCAAATGAATCAGAATGCTGCTGGGAGCAGATTGGCTAGCAGCCACATCCACACACGCAGGGGATGGGTGGGTACGAGAGAATGGCCTGAGGACTTCTTCAGACGGAGGTCCAGACACAGTTTGGAATGAAGGTGATTAATTGGAAGCCTCGGAGGTTGGTGGAAGGACATACCGTGTTTAGTGTGAAGGAAGTAAAGGAGCTGGGCAGGAAAGGGTGTGGCTAAGAGAGTACAGGAAAGACAGTACCAGGACACAGGTTTTCCAAGCCCCAGAGCATGCTAGGGACATGGCTTGCCTGTCTGCATGCCTTTTTGCACTCTGTTCCTCGGTCTTCTTATGTGTTTGCCTGGGGCTAAGCCACCTGCGTGGGCTCTGGAGGTAAACCATGCATGATCTACAGACTGGGCTCATTGAGAGATGGCTGCATGCCCCAGTAAAGAAAGGGGGCATTGGCTGGAGTTATTGAGGATACTGGTTCTCATCCCAGTGTGGCTGGCAAGTGCCAGCCTCAACACCATGAGGGTGAAATGTGCACAAGGGAGCATGGAGTCTGAAGGTAAAAAGGGACAACCCTTGGACACCCAGATCCAACTATTCGTGAAGCTAGTATTATCCTCGGAGTGTCCAATTACATGAGGTTGTAAAGCTCCTATTTTGTTTAAGCCAGCTTGAATTGTGTTTCTGATGTTCGCTATGGGAGCAGTCCCGACTAGCAAGGAGCCAGAGGGAAAGCAAGATGAAAGTTGTTCCAGGTCTCTTTGATCTTGTGAAATGGGCACCAAGGACTTCCTTTCCCAAACTGCAGCATGCCTGTCCCCAAGAGATGAGGGCCACCTCAGAAAGCAAGAAACCAGTTCTCTTAATACGGTTGGTAGGACTGACCCGCAGGCCTGCAAGTTTGAGATTAGCCAGATAACTTAGAGGCCTTGTCCCCAAATAAAATTGAAATTTAAAAGGTTGGGGGGGGGGCAGGGGACTGTAGCTCAGTGGTAGAGTGCTTACCCAGCAGGAAAGGCCCTGGGTTCAACTGCCAACACCATTGAAGAAAACAAATGAAAAGAAAAGCAAGAACATAATTTTTCTGCAAGAACTATTTACATCCCAACCCTCACCTCATTACAGCTTCCACAGACCTGCCAGGACAGATGACGGCAGTTTTACTGAAGATCTTCTGGTGGCCTCTCTCTGTCTTCCTTGAATACCAGTGTCTGTTCCTGCTATATTGACCCGTTGGACATTTCCTTGACTATGTGGATCCCATGCTTCCCTAGGATCTTTTCATTACCTAATATCTTTTCCCATTACCTAATATCCTTCCCACACCCCACCCCACCCCCGCCTGGGGGCTCAGCACACACTCCTGTTCTTAGAGAGCTTTTGTGGACACCCTCTTCCCACCCTGCCCGCGGGACCTCTCCTAGGGAAGGTTGCTTTCTTCACTCAGGTTACAATCATCGATTTGATTAGAGTGTGTGAAGTGGATGAGGAGAGGAGGAACCATGGCCAACTGTGACGCTCCTCAGAGTGTGGGTCTGCAACCAGTAACCTCCACACTCACAAGCTTCTGAGGCATGAGAGGCCCCCAGGCCACTGGCTGGCAGTCCCTACAGTGCCTGTGCACACTGAAGTGTCTGAGCTTCTCTCTACCTTCTCTTGTCCTGCCGCAGAAGGAGTCTGAGCTGCTGTCTTGCTCTCTCTCTGGTCCTCTGCCCTTCCCCCCAAAAAACATCATGTCTGTTATCAGGGTCACCACACATGTGACAAAAGAGGCTAGTCAGAGCAGTCCCTCAAGGTGGTGATGGGAGAGGGATCCTCTGAAAGTTCTGAGGCGGGCATGCACCCATGGGGGACTCCTTCCAATTGGGACATAACCAGAGGCTCCTGCTGGCCCCTGTTGGGTCGGGCAGGCAGGCAGGCAGGCTGGAAGGTCACGAGGCAGACCTAGCAGGCCTGGCAGCAGTTCAGAAAGCGAGTCTTCCTCCAGGCTGCTGTTCTCAGGCGTTCACAAACCCAGGAAGGGCTGAGACAGGGAATGTTTGCACAGCAGATAGGCCTCTCCGCGCCTCCCTCTGCCGGCCACAATGGGTGCCAAAAGGCACGCCTGCTTTGGGCCCAAGCCCGACCCAGAGTCCTCCTTTGATCTGAGAGGCTTGTCTTTCCTGGGTTATTTATTTGTAATAACTGCCGTGGTTTCCTACCACTCCAAATACACTGAGAGGAAGCTGGCGGGCGGGCGGAGTGCTACAGCAGAGGCAATTACTTCCCTCGGAGTCTGGCATATTGTGTTACCTGCATCCCATCTCACAGGTGTGACCTGCAGCCCTGGGCTATGCAACAAACACCCACGTTCTCAAGAAGAAAATGAGTTTTGGCAAGGCGTGGCTGGAAATGGCAAGGCTCTGGGCCTAAGCCTTATCTACATGGGGAAACATGTACTTTAGTACTTAGCACTTGCTTAAGACCACGAGCTGTGACTGGAAAATGCAAGACATAGATGCCTGCCTGCAGAAGCTCCCTCTCAGTCCCCGGCTCTGGGACCTTTGACTGACCACCAGGAGACTCCGGGCCTCCAAACAATTGTTTCCTTCATCAATACAACATTCCACTATGAAAATACTCAAACGCACAGCTAAGTTTTAAGCACTTCAGTGAACCCTTACTGATCCACAACTCGCTGCTACCAGCAACACCATTTGTCCTACCATGGAACGAACTATCCATGTCTCTACCTGTTCAAAACTCCATCTTAATTTTTGGATGTACTTCCAGGCGGAGTGAAGAAATGGCTGCCTTTCTAATGTGTTTGACGCACACTTTGTACACTGGAGTTCAAGATTCGTCCACGTGATTGAGGCACACAAAGCTGAAGGATGTGTGCATTGAGTTTGGACAAACACATTGTGCCCATGTAACCGAAGTCTTACACAGGTACAGAACAAAGCTGTTGATCCACTGAGCTCCTTCAAATCCTTGCTCAGTCTAGTTTACCCACGGAAGGCTTCTCCACTTAACCACTTCTCCAGTTTAGAGTAGCAGAGACCAGCGCACATTTTGCCCCACCTAGAACTTCGTACCAAAGAATGCTACAGCATGTGAGAGTGCCTGTGGCCAGTGCACTGTGGAGATGCATCTTTGTTGCTGCCTACGTCCTCAGGAGTTCGTGGTAAGCCTTAGCTAGCTGTGAACATATATGCTCTGCCACATAGTGGCTTTGGCTGTGCTGGTCTAGGCAATCCCCATAAAGTAATGCTGGGGACTACAGAAGAGGCTTCAGTTGCTCTGAGAACCCACACAGATGATCAAGATGCTATGAAAACAGGTATCCTTGGTTCACATCCCCTCGACAACTTACTCACTGAGCAAGATTGGGCAGGTCCTGGAGAAGTAGCTCCCCATATCTGTGGGAGGTACAGATCAAGTCTCCTGGTGGATGTCAGAGACCACAGACAATTCCAAGGTCTGTGTACACATTCCACTAAAGGGAGCTTTGGGGTCATTTAGAAATACACTAAGGGTCATTTGGACATAAGCACTCTAATTCTGTGACAACAGAGTGGTAACTAAGATGGCTGCTAAGAGGCTAACAGGTGGGTAGCACATACAAGGTGGATACACTGAGTTAAGAGATGTTCTGGGCAAGAAAGAATGGGATGTCCTAAGACATCATCACATGACTCGTGGTGGTGGTGTTCAATTTTAAACATATGAATTATGTATTTTCTACATTGATATTTTCGGACCATGGTTGACTGCGGGAAATCGAAGCCACAGAGAACAAAACCACATACATTAGAAGCTTGGAGGAGGGTAAGGATGGCTTCTGTACCCCTCTGTTCTCCAGCTTCCTCAGCTGAGAGGTTCTGGGAGCTAAAGAACCACCCTCCAATGACTGGGAAGCATCCAGGCGAGCACGTGGCAAAGGTTCAACAGGCTGGGGAGGAGCAACTTTGCCTGTCAATGGGAGCTCGCACCCCAGTGTGCCACACAGTAGCTCTGTGAGCCTGGGGAATTTCCATGGGCTCCTTTTAAATAGGCGTATTCATACTAGTTTATGATATTATCTTGTGGGTTTATTTTTCCTCTCCTGTTGCCCTGCTCTCCCCACCACCTCCCTTCATTCTTTCAGACTGAGGCTCCACTCTAACCCACAAGGCTACAATAGGTTAATGTCTTCTACCTAAGGGAGGGCTGGGGAGAATTTCAGATAACAGCTAGGTATGGTGGTTCACACTTAGAGTCTCAGCATTTGGGAGGCTGAGGCAGGAGGATTGCAAGTTCCAGGTCAGTCTAAGCTACAGAGTAAGACCTGATCCCAAAAAACAAGGGGTGGGAAGGGGTCAGCTTAGGAAAGTACTTGTACATGTAAGCACACTCTAAATTTCACACACACACACACACACACACACACACACACACACACACACACATCAGCTGTGTTCTCTGAAAGTTCAGAACAATGACTGGTTCCATTTGCTGAAAACAGACATGCTCAAGGGACTGTTGAGAGTCCTGCCTTGTGAAGTCAGAACACTGGGCCTGCCGCTCAGGTCAGCCTCGGCATCTCTGCCCATCACAAGTACTGAGAGTGAGGTTTGAGGAGAGCAACTACCAAGTCCCCGAAGCACCTCCTGTGCCCTCAGGCTTCAGCCTGTGCTGGGTTCCTAGCCAGAAACAGGGGCCAAGCAGCAAGCGTAGTCCCTGTCTCCGGCTCTAGCTACATTTGCTCAGCTGAACCAAGGTCCAGGATGCTGACCTGAGCTTAACCCAAGTTGACTGCACTGCCTAAGGCTTCTTCTGGAAAAAGTTACTCCTCACAGAGAGAGAGAGAGACAGAGACAGACAGAGAGAGAGAGAGAGAGAGAGAGAGAGAGAGAGAGAGAGAGAGTCCTGGCATAGATTTAGAGACCCAGAGGCTGGGTTCACCCAGCCTCACCTGACTCCAGCCTTTTCCTGATTCTGTTTGCCACAGGCAATTCAGTCTCCGAAACTGTGTTGCCAGAATCTCAATGCAAGTCAGACCCTAAAAACCACTAAGAAAATTTCAAATCCCCTCCTTTGGTTATTTTGACATATACATTTAATCAGCAGTCACCTAGCAATGACTAAAGTATTCCTCCTGCCTAACTGTGGCATTGTGCCTGATCCTCAGATTCCCCTTGTCCCACCTGGGATGCTGGGTCTGCTAATTACTGTGCTATAATCATTTCACCATGTGTGAGTTCATCAAAATATAACTTTGTGGTCTGGAGGTGTAACTCAGTTGGCAGACTGCTTGCCTAACACATGTGAAGTCCCGTGTTCAGTTCCTAGCACCATATAAACCAGTGTGATGGAACACACCTATGATCCTAGCACTTGGGAGGTGGAGCCAGGAGGTCCAGAAGTTCAAGGTCTTCCTTGGCTACATAACAAGTTTGAGGCCAGCTTGGGCTTCACAAGACCCTGTCTCAAAGCAAGACAAAAAAGAAACATTGCTTTGTACCACAAAAATATATAGTCACTTGCCAATATAAATTAAGCACAACATTTAAAAGTGGGGGCCCACAGACCCTTCAGTTTTATCAGAGATATCCCAGAGAAAATTCAAAGTGAAATGAAATCTTAATTCTGGCCGATGCATGTTTTGCATATTAGATTGAATAATAAGAAACGATCCATGTTCAAGTGTTAGAAAAATGTGGGGCCCATAAGATTCAACGTGTTCATCATGTAGCCACTCAGTACACACAAACACCATTGTGTCTGAGCCTGGGAGGTGCTGTGGGGACACAAGAATAGAGGAACAGAGCTGCCTTCATAGTATGTGTTGGTCTTTACTATCTAATCTCCCTGTCTGCATCTCTTTCCCAGGCTGCCTCACCTTTTCCTCTCAGATCTCTGTCTTTGAAACAGAACCAGCCACTTTCTTAGGGCTTCTGGGGCACCACAAGCTTCACCCTGAGCAAAATCTGCACTCTGTTCAGAGCATCAGTGGCAGAAGTTTGTAGGATGGGCCTCCTGTAGCCAGACATACCCCGGGGACTCTTCCTCTCCCAGCAGTGAAATGACTATACCAGGACTTTTACTGAATGATGTGAGTGGTCATTCTTATCCTGACTGCAATCCCTTCTGTGGACTGCTTTCGATTCCAGGATAAGACCCGTCTTCCAAAAACTCTAACCTCTGTGCTGGCTGAAGACAGTTGGCATTGACTCAGGTACTAGCAACCAGAAGAGTCCAACTTCCTCACCCATTAAGGACATCCCAGCTTCTGCTTCAGTGTCCACATTGCTCCAGTGCATGTTGTCCTCATTGCCTTTCATGTCCAACATGTTGTAAAGACAGAGGAAGTGATTCTCCTGACTCACTCTGTATCCCAGGGCAGGACCCCAGGGTCACCTGTGTGGCCTGGGAGGAGGTTCACGATGATGAGGCAGAGGGTGTGGAGCACAGGGCGATGCCCACAGATACTCAGCCATCTGTAAGAGTGTGCTGTAATCCACATCAAAACAAAGACGGGAGCAAAATGAAATAAACCGTGAAGGTAATTACACAGTCTTCCTCCTCGTTTGGGGTTTAAAATGAGCTAAGCCCCACCTTGTTTGTCTGGTCTCCATGGTCCTGACATAGGATCAAGGGAGGGGAGACAACCCTTCTGAATGTGTTGACATGAACACAGAGTCGAAAACTTACTTAGAATAGGGGCAAATGGGGGATTTTGTTTGGTTTTCGTTGTTTTGTTTTAAGCAAAAACCAGAATCACATCTCAGTTTAAAGGAAGGCAGTGCAGAGGAAATGACAGACCAGCTCAGAAAGTTTCCTGTGTTGTATAAATAGAGACTGTGCTTCATAGGAGATGAAGAACACCATCACACGGGTTAGTTATCACTCATTCTTCTCCAAGGAAAAAAGGAAAGAAATTGAAAGTAGAGACTGTCTCCAAGTTCTCATTCTGAGAACCTCTCCAACCCAGGCTCTGTATTCTCATATCCTCAGTGGTCTCCACAGATACCCCTGCTACCTCTTCGACTAAGTCACCTGCACTGCTCTCAGAGAATTCTCAATGGTGGGTCTTGTGTTTCATATCCTTCCAAAATGTTGGGACTGCATGAGGACCTTCAGTAGTCCTCTGGTGAGAGAGCCTTCACTGCACAGCCATTGAGTGATTTACTTACAGCCCAGAAGCTAAGTGGTTTACACAAACATTGATCCCAGGGTCCAAATCATTAGTTGTTCAAGCTCTTACACTGTCTCAGCTCTACCACTCAAGGGAAATAAGAATTCCATTAGCACACAGTTACAAACTCTCACACATGCCCTTCCTACTCCGCACCTTCCTCATCCTATTTGACCTTTACGCCACCTGTGGTGAGAACCTCTCCAACCCATGCTCTGTATTCTCATATCTGCAGTGGTCTCCACAGATACCCCTGCTACCTCTTCGACTAAGTCACCTGCACTGCTCTCAGAGAATTCTCAATGGTGGGTCTTGTGTTTCATATCCTTCCAAAATGTTGAGACTGCATGAGGACCTTCATGTGATTTCCAAATGCTACCCAGCTTCACCCTTCAGCATGTGCCATCCTCCATTCCTCTGACCTACCTGAACAGTCAAATGACCCATCAGCTACCCAAGACCCTCTGTGCTCACACACAGTCTGTTAGGGTTGTCAAGGAGGCCTAAAGTCATTGCTTTCCTGGAAGAAGTCCCAAGAGGAACTGAAAGCTTCCCTCTCTACTTCCATCCTATGTAGCATTTAGCTTTTGTTTCTGTTGTCATTATGGGGTGTTACTGCATGAGATGTCCATGTGGCTCAGTGGGCTTCTAAAGGGTTGGGGGGTCTTTTTTCTTTGTCTCTCTGTCTCTTATCTGAGATCCAGCCCAGAACAAACACTCAGCAAATACTTTTTGGACAAATAACTGAATTAATGCTCCCAGATTAGCGGGCTCAGATCTCACCCGGGGAGTGATGAGAAAAGTCAGGGGCCACTGACGCATCTCACTGCCTCCTTTCCCCTCTTGTCCCTAGTCCTGTTGTGGAGAGACTGGTGGTGGATCCAAGATTGTCTGTCACCTCCCCTTTCCAGACCCCACACCTTGCAGGGATTTCATCCCTGGGGGGGCCCAGCTGATTGGCTGGCCCCAGGTGACCACTTTATGAAGATGCTGCCCTACACTCTCCAAACATACTATCAAGCCTGATTAGGAAACACTGTCCCCACCCAGATCCTGCCATAAATACCCTGAATTGCCTACCTCTTCCTCTGACTGGACTGGTTCACATAGGCCTACCCCTTGTTGGACAATCCCAGCATCCCAGCCACCTATCTTGCCAAATGAATCTCTCACAGTACACAATCCAACTCTTGCTCAATTTTATCCAACTCTTGTTCAAAAGCCTTGGTGTTGTCCCCTCCCAGATACCAAGGCTCAGAAAAGGGTGGCCTTCATCTGGTTGCCACATCTGAGCAATCATTCCTCAGCGTGAGGTAAGCAGAACTGGCCTTCCTTGAGGGTTTCTGCCTCTGCCTTGACTCACTTGCACCCCCCCCCCCTTGCCTTGTATCTCTTGACATCAATTCATATATCTTTCTTTGTTTGGTTCTATATATACATAGTGGGTTTTGTTTTGTTTTTGAGACACGGTTTCTCTGTGTAACCCTGGGGTTCTAGAACTTGTTCTGTACAGCAGGCTGGGCTCAGTGATCTACCTGCCTCTGCCCCTGCTTTTGGAGTGCTGGGATTAAAGGTGTTCACCTGCACCGCCCCCACCCGACTCTTTTGCCATATTTTAACTGAGCCACATTTTTGTGAGTTGACTGTTAGCATCAAGAGACAACTCACTTCCTGGCTCCCATTCTTTCTCCCAACTGTCTCTACTGAGTGTCACTCTTAGCCACACACAACTTTCACACAAAGAGAAACCCCATGTGTCCCTGATTTCTTTGTCCCTCACATCAGCTCCTGTTACCAAGCTGGAGCTGGGGAATTACTGGCCTAAGAACTCAGTGATCACTAGCAGGGCAGGTAACTGCCCTTGTCATGGGCAGGGTTGATGAAGAGAGACAAGAAAGGATTTGTGGCTTGAACAGGGGACAGGGCCCTTGCTGAGAGAAGGGCTAACAGAGCTGTGAGCTTCTGGAAGTCCCTCCTTACTTGCGAACCATGGAGCAGCCAGTTGAGCACAGATGTCTTTTAGGCAGGAGGTGTTGGGGATCAGACGGGAGGGGTGAGTTTTAGATGTAGTTTAAAGAGTCCTAGTTCAAGGCCAGCCTGATCTAAATAGCAAGTTCCAGATTAGCTGGAGTTATACAGTAAGAGCACATCTCAAACAAACACAGAAACAAACAAAAAAGAAGCGGAAAACCAACTTTCAAGACTGAAGCCTGAAGTCACAGATACAATTAGCCTTGGGCTTGTCTTGGAGACTGTACCCTGGTCTTCTAGGTTACAGCAACAAGGTCAACTGTTTTTGGGGTGCGGATTCCCACACCTCTCCTTCTCCCCAGGAGTCCCCTCCTATCTAAGGGCAAGCCCGCACCTTTAGGCCAGCAATGTTATCAGAGCGTTTGAAGTTGTTGTCTGGCACTTGTGGGCCCGGCAGTCCACCTGCCACACCTGGCTGCCAGCCAGCCGCACCTGACCTGCTCAGTCAGGGCACCTTTTTTGTCAGCCACAGCTGCCGACAGGCTCTGCCCTGACGACAGGCTACAGGCTGCTAGGGTGCTCTGGGTTTACCCTTCCCAGACTGATCCTCACTGGGAAAACAAAACAAAACAAAAACAAACAAACAAAAAACCCTTAAAAGATACAACCCAGCCGGGCGGTGGTGGCGCACGCCTTTAATCCCAGCACTCGGGAGGCAGAGCCAGGCGGATCTCTGTGAGTTCGAGGCCAGCCTGGTCTACAGAGCGAGATCCAGGACAGGCACCAAAACTACACAGAGAAACCCTGTCTCAAAAAACAAAAACAAAACAAAAAACAAAGTAAAAGATATATCCCAAATAAGAGATTTGGGTTATTCTCCACCTCCCCGGAGAAAAGTCAGCCCCTGTGAAGGGTCTGGAGCAGGAGAAAGAGCTCCAAACACGGGTCTTGGCCCAGGTCTCAAGCACATGAATAAGCTGCTCCTGAGCCCTGACCAGGAACTTCAGCTCCTATGAGGCCACCTACCCACCATGGAAGTTCAGGCATGGTTCAGATCCAGGCTTCTTCCATCGGCCGCTGGCAGAAACAGAAAACAGTGTAGCTACCTAAGAAACCAACCAGACTTTTGCTCAGGCAGCTACCACAGGACCCCGTATATCCATTCTTACATAAAAACTCAAGAGAAATCAAAATCTTTGCCCATGAAAAAACAATCTACATGTGAAGTTTTACATACAACGTCGTTGTTCCTAACAGCCAGGAATGGAAGCAACACAAATGTCCATGAACTGATGAGTGGATAAATAAATAGGGTCTCTCCACACAATAGAATATTGGTCATCCAGACAAAAGGATGATGTCCTGACACATCCTGCAACACGGATGAGCTCTGAAAATATGCTCAAGAAAAGAGACAAGAAAGACCACATCTTGTCTGATTCTGACACATTCATCAGATGACATGTCCACAGTTGGCAAATTTTCAGACACAGAAGTCAGCTGAGTGGTTGTCAGGGACTAGGAGAAGGGTGACTGTGAAGTGACAAGAGCCAATGACCGCTAAGTGGGGGGGGGCACATAAAAATGTCTTAAAAGTAGATTATAACTCTCTACAAAAACTATGTAATCACACACTTTAAAAGAAGGCATTATAGATGCAAATTATGTTTCAGCAAAGTTGTCAAGAAATAAATCTAATCATCTTCTCAGTCTCCCTCAGACAAGGGACTGGGCCTCTGTTAGCCTGTGTTCTTGTCTGTTACACCAGGGTGAGAGCACCATGAGAACTAGACTGAGAACCGTTGGAGACCATTCTAGCTGCTGCCACCATAGAACCCAGGCTCTGTCCATGCAGTCTCCACGCTGTGCCTTACCCTCTTGCCAGCAGGGCCTGGTGAGTGACTTTGCTTTGTCTACATGAGACAGAATGATGTTGAGGATGCCCAACGTCCAACAGCCAGGAAGGAAGTAGCTGAATCAAGATTAAATTTCGCTTGGTCTCACTCCAAAGCCTGATCCCATATGCCCCCCTTCCTCCCCCACCCCTCATTTGGGAAGCATTGATGGGATACCTACTACATACCAGCACTAGATTTGGCCTTAGGGAATCAGTATCTAATGAAGCAGTCATGTTTTCTCTTTTCTTGGAGTTTATAATCTACTGGGTGTGGATAACATCAATCAGTCACCAAAACAAGTGAATAAAATACAAATGACATAGTAAGTTATTGTCACAGAAGGCCATGGAGAGTATGACAGAAATAGATTTCTACTGGGAAGGGACTGGGTACAGAAGCCCATGTTGGGCTACATGCAGGACCTAGGCGCTTGGCCAGAGGAAGAGAGGACTGAGCGCTCAGGTCGGGTGTGTGACTGACATGGACATGAAGAAGGATGTCACACTCTAAACCCTGTGATAAGTTTATGCAGGTGGGGAGAAGTATCCGTCTCCACAGCAGAATGCCCCTGGGTCTGGTGCTGCAAAGGGATTAGAAAAAAGCCCGTGTTCTGGTGGGCTTGCCCGTCTTTCCTTCCCTCTGCTACCTGGTCTGGCCCAAAGAAAGTTAATGATCTGTATGGGAGCTTGGATCCACGTGGGTAAAGGAAGTCCTGCCCCCTGAATCAGGTGGGTGTAACAGGGTGTGCCCACTCAGGACAGGGTCAGACCGAGGTGCAGCTGGGGTGGGTAGAGGAGTGGACCAGGGAACTCCCCCAGATAGAGGGTGTAGGAGAGCCAGTCTGCTTGCGTCACAAATTATCAGGTATATCTTTGCCCAAGACTCTGAGGCTCAATTTTCTCCTATTTCCTCTGGCTTAGTGTGGCCCCGCCTGGTGATTCTGCCTAGCTCACTTGCAGTACTTTCCACCTCAGCCCTGGCCTGTCTGCCCCACGGCCACAGCCAAAGTCAACATAGAATGCTAAAGTCTGGAACGTATGGTGTCCCAGACTTCACTAAGCTAAAATCACTCCAGGAAAATTTTTCAGGAAGACGCTTGTCCTCCCTAGACAAAGACCATGGAGGGAGGGTACTGAAGGAGCCAGAGAACCAGAACCTGGAGAGAGGTGACTATCAGCACCCTGTGTAGTCAGGGACTACTGACAGGTCTCTATGCCATGATCTCATGCCACCCATGTACCAGTTTAAAGTCACTTCCCAAGCTTTGCATTCATGCTTCTAGACTAGCTGATTTAGAGGGTGTCTCTACTGCTGAGAACTGGGCATGCCGGGTGCTGTGTTCTGGTGTCTTGCTCATCTACCAGAGGCTGCACTTGTCTGGGTTCCACGTGCCTGCCTTGCTGGATTCCAGAACAGGTGAGAAGTCCTCAGTGTCTCTGAACATCTCTGGTGTCTGAGAGTCACCTCATCATCCCTCTCTGACCTCTGTCACTTTGTCATGGCAGGCCTTGAAGTAGGGTAGGAACACAGGAAAGAAGGGTGGCCTTGCAGAGCAGCTGGTCGGGTTCAACCGGCTTTATAAAGCTCCAGCTGAACTGAGTAGAAATTCCTCTCTAGGCTGCCACAGCCTGTGAGTCACCCTGGGGGTGGATTTCAGTAGCATTCTCATACCATGGAGGTCGTGGTCATCCAAAAAGCCCAGAGAGGAAGGAACAGGCAGAGTTGTAACCTGCCTAAGCTTAGGAAGGGAGGCTGCAGCTGCTCCCGCCCCCTCCATCCTGGCATTCTGCATATTTTAATGGCCTGGGCTTCTTTCTCCCAGATGCACTAAGGATCCTGGGACATGGGCTGCCACAGGACACAGGCTGGTAGGTGGAGGAGTCCCGCACAGAAGCCCAGAGCAGCTTCAACTTATCTTGCAAGGAGGAAGGGGTCACAGGAGCAGGAAGTCCATGCCCACTGACCAGCTGCTCTCTAGGCAAGAGTGGGTGAGATGAGGACCCATTAGCGTGGTTGTAGGGCAAAGGTCTTGGTAGCATGCCCTCTGGAGATATATGCCTGGCTGGCTTCCCAAATGTTGACTTCCATCCTCACTTGGCCATGTTACATATTTGAAGGAGGCCTTAGGTAATTCCTGTTACTGCCTGCCTTTGTTCTGCCGTCTGTAAAGTTCTCTCTCTCTCTCTCTCTCTCTCTCTCTCTCTCTCTCTCTCTCTCTCTTCCAAGCACCAAGCCACTGCAATGAGAATGCTAAGATGGCCTCAAAACCAACTGTACCTGGCTCTTGTTAGAGTCTACAACAGGCCTTCCCCCTGAGCCCAGGCTGGACTGCTAGGGACTGAGAGGGACCCGGGGGGAGAACAGCTGCTGGATCTCAAGACACATACCCGCTGGTGGCTGCCACCCACACTCTGTGTCCTCAGCTGCCACATGCAGAAGCAATGGGGACAGGAGTGAGAGAGGCTTCCTGTGGGCAGATGTCTTTGTCTTGTAAACTGCAAGCATATAGGCACACTCAGCCTCATGTGCAGCATGTATGGGCTGGATACAGTCAAGGCTAGATGGGTGAGACAGTCAGACTAGCTCTACTTACTAGTTCCAGGCTCTGGGATCAGTTAGTTCCCTCATTCTATACATTCTGACCCTCGGTGTTCTCTCTATAGCAGGGGATAAGCACAGTAGTGTCCCCAGCAGGTCATGGACATGCCAAAGATACAACATGCAGCGTTATTCTGATGGTTCGCTAGACTTGTTCCGGCTACAGGGCAGTTCCCCTTGCGTGACTCACACCTCTAAGGCCATCTTATCCAGTCCAGGGCATCACCTCCCACCAGCCAAACTCCATAGTTTTCCATCTCAGGTGGTGGCCTGCACACTAACCTTGGGGCCCTTCCTGGTTTCTCCCCACAACCGCATCCCAGCTACCTCCTTGATCCCAGCATCCTCCTTGATCCCAGCATCCTCTTTGATCCCAGCATCCTCCTTGATCCCAGCATCCTCCTCGATCACAGCATCCTCCTTGATCCCAGCTACCTCTTTGATCCCAACATCCTCCACAGGCCTCTGGAATTCATCTCCCTATTTCCCGTTTCCCTGATCTGATCTTCTCTCAAGTTTCACTCCAGTATCTCCAGGATGGCAACTCTGTCCACACCCAGCCAGAGCCCTGGCTTCCCTTTCTCCTCAATCTCCCCAACCATCCTCTGCCTGTCTGCCTCTCACTGTCCAGCAGGGCAAGGCTCCTGTGGAGAGTTACTGACTAATCAATGGACAGGATGGAGAAGGTCAACAGTGAGAGGAAAGGACGAAAGGCAGCAGGGAGCAAAAACTGCTTATAGCACAGCTGATGGCCTTTAGCTGACCATGCCTGTTGAAGAAGCCTTGTAGGATGGGTGGTAGCATACTCACTTCACAAGTGTGGGGATCCAACCCCTAAGACCTCACATTAAAAATCCAGGTGTGGTAGTACATTTGAGGTCTCAGCACAGAGGAGACAGGCAGGTGGATCCCTGGGGCTCACTGGCCAGCCAGTCTAACCTACTTGGTAAGTTCACGGCCAATTAGAGACATTGTCTCAAAAAACAAGGCGGTTGACACCTGAGGAATGACAGTTAATGTTGTCCTCTGGCCTCCATACTCACATACATCCATGAACAGACACACAGACAGACCACACACACACACACACACACACACACACACACACACACACACACGACTAAGTAATGGATAACCCAGCACAGACTGCGCCCGAATGAGTCTCCATGTGGGTAGTTGAACACCTGGTATTATATCTTCAGGAAGAGGTTCAGCTTAAGAGTCTGAGACCAACTGCAACACCAGTGTGCTGGCTAGTTTTATGTCAACTTGACACAAGCTAAAGTCATCCGAGAGGAGGGAATCTCAATTAAGAAAATGCCTCCACAACACTGGGTTGTAGGTAAGTCTGTAAAGCGTTTTCTTAATTAGTGATTGATGGAAGAGCACCCAGTCCTTTGTGCTCGTGGTCCTGGGTTCTATAAGAAAGCAGACTGAGTAAGCAACACTCCTCCATGGCCTCTGCATCAGCTCCTGCCTCCTGGCCCCAGCCCTGCCTGAGTTCCTTTCTTGACTTCCTTTGATGATGAACAGTGATATGGAAATGTAAGCCAAATAAACCCTTTCCTTCCCAAGTTACTTTGGTCATAGCGTTTCATCACAGCAATAGTAACCTTGACTTAGACAACCAGTGTAGATTGTAATCTGTTCCAGGCACTGTGCTAGGCACTTCCCATTCATCTCTGTATGTGATTGTCACCAGGAAGGAACTGATGCCTTGTTTTACAGATGAGGGGCCAAGAAGTTTGGTAATTGTCTCAAGGTATACATGGCCAGTTAGGGAGAGCTGCTGGCAGAATCTGACTCTGTCTGATCACAAACCTTATGCTTTCTCCCCTCCCCATGAGATGCTGCCATTGGTCCCTCCTGATAGGGCCAACTGCACTGATTGACTGGCCTCTCTTGGCCAACACATTTTTTTTTGGGGGGGGGTCTACCAAGGACCTGTGAGAGAGGAAACTGTGAGCAGAGAAGGGAGGGAGGAAGACCTCCTCTCACATAGCTCATGAACCAATCCAACAAGGTGATGTAGACCAAGATTAGAAATGCAAGAGAGAAGGAGCGAGGGAGAGAAAGAACATGCCACCAGAGCCTCCCTCTGTCCTTGTGCCAAGGCGACAGCAAGAACCAAGATACGTGAGGTCGTATCCTCCTTTTGTAGAGAGTGGGAGAACACTCTGCTGTATCTTTGGACTTTGGGGGGTCTCCCTCAATCATTCTTCTCCTGCCTCCATTTCCCACGACTGACACAGAGACTGTGGTTAGATGGGACCCCTGGGCATCTGCAAGCTGAAAGCAGTAGTTACTAACTCCCTGCCCAGGGACAGAGTCTGGCCTGCAAATGTGGTTAGCTCAGCCTACACGGTGTTTGTAAGCATTTGTAACAACTGAGAAATTTCACACGCATTTCTGGATTTCCAGCTTGGCTGGAAAATCTGCAGCTCCAGCAACCGTCAGCTGGAATGGGCCACAGCTGCTGCCTCAGTCGGGCACAGTTTCTCTTCTAGGAGATGCAGAGGGAGGGCACCCTCATGCCATCCCTGGCCAAGGCCCCAGGTGCCGGGAGAGAGGCTGTGCCTTCCTCTGCCTGTAGCTGGTGAGGACAGAGAGTGGCTTTGTCAGCTAATGAAGCTAAGGCACGGTGGCCCCACAGTGGGGAACCGGGCAGCCTCCAAGCTGCCTGTGTCTTGACCATGGGGCTCAGGCCCTCCAGGAAGACTTCTGGGATTTTTAATGCAACATCAAACACATCTGGCTTCCTGACCTGGACCCCCTAGGGCTCTTCCTCAGGCCACAGTGCCTCCCCCAACCCCCATGCGCCACAGGCTGGTCTGCCCAGGGCACCTGGACAAACACTTGGGCACTGCAGGCCCAGGCTGGCTGCCCGCACTTCAGGCTGGTGGCACCCTACAATTTGAGCAGTGTGTCCCAGGCGGCTCCCTGGAGCTCAGGCCTGTTTACTTCCTCGGGGAGGCATGATGGCAAGGAAGCCATTTCAGAACCAGCAGGCAGACTTTTCTTTCCGACTTCAAGAAGTTTCCAGAAAACCCAAGCACATATTTCATAACAACAGCCTTGCCATAGCTCTAGAGGCTGAGCCAAGAAGAAGGGCAGAGCTGACAAGCGGGCAAGGGCCCAGGGAGGTGGGAGGGTGCCCACAGGCTAGGGTGGCTTGCAGGACTGGGCCAGGCAGCTGTGGAGAGCCCAGCCCTCCTCTCATGGAGCAGGACACAGTGGACAATCATGTCAGCTCCTACCGGCCTGGGTTTCCATTCCCCCACCACGGTTCTAGCTCCCAGGAACCCCTACAGGCCCTTGCGAACACTGGCCTCTTGGGCCTCTACCTTCCCACAATCCCCTCTGCACATGAGCTCTCTTCTGCTGCCCGCCGGCCACTAGAATTGGGAACTTGTGGGGTTTTTTTTTTTTCTTCCTTTCATGTTTGGGGAACCCTAAACATGACAGAATTCATAAAGACCTCAACTCCAAGTGCCCATCTTGTTCTCCCCGCTGGCTGCCTTTGGGTGAGTCAGTTCCCCACCCCCACAGTTCTCTTTCCAACTTTGAGAAGATGACAAGGGAGGGGTGTGTGGTGAGTCTGCACTGTGGTGAAACACAAGCAGGGCTTCAGAAAGACTTGACAAAAAGCCAGAAAGAAGAAGCACCTGAATGGGAGAGCCAACACACACGGCTTCCTTGGTGCCGGATGTTGTACTGGTACCCAGGGAAGCAGGCAGATGAAAGTTTCTTCCGCAGTAACATCCGAGGCTCCTCCCCCTTCCAGTTTGATCAGTTTAGGCCAGTCCCGAGCCCAGCTGATTTCTGAAGCCTGCAGAGATGCTGCAGGAATGGTGAGTCAACGTCAGGCATCCTCTGCTCAGAGCACAGGGTTGCTGAAGGCTCACCCTACAGGTAGCGCAGGGGACCCTGGGAAGTCTGGCCCACTGGGCAGCAGCTGAAGGCACTGGGACTCTTGCAGGACCAGAGGAGGGTGGGAGGACATATTCTGAAGCTTGGAGAGCCCATGACTGTACACCCGACTTTCCCGGGTGCCCGTAACTGTCATGTCCTCTCGTCCCACTGCATCGCTCCCTGGTGTGAAACAAATTCCCCTTGTTTGTCTTAATTCATTTGTGGTTTTCTTTGGAGGCAGAGTCTCACCTAGCCCAGACCAATCTCAAACCGGCTTTGTAGCCCATCTTCCTGGCTTCATCTTCCAAGTGCTGGGATTGTAGGTGTGGACTCACTATGCCCAGCTTATGTGGTTCTGGGGCTGGAACTCAGGGCCTCTTGTATGCTAGACAAGCACTCTACCAACTGAGCTGTATGCTAGCCCTGTAATTCACACACACACACACACACACACACACACACACACACACACGCACTTGACTCCAGAGCTCTCTCTCCTGACAAACTCCCTTAGAGTAGAGGGTTCCTGTGTGATGGGCAGGGCACCTCTTACCCTGAAGAGTGGGGTGGCCTCACTGCTGCTTCTTCCATACCAGCAGCACAGCCTCAGCTCCACCCCCACCCAGACCTGCTCTTCCAGCCCTCATCCCTCTGAGAGCCTTGAACAAATCAGAATGCCTTGATTATCCTTAGCAGATAACCACTAGGTACCCTGAGATTCAAACTCTCTGATACCTGAGGTAAAGCACACCAGCCACTTAGAAAGAGTGGGACAGGGGTGGGGAGCATGCGTTTTGGGGGGCAGGAAAGCCTAAGGCTGAGTGCTTGCTCTGCCTTGCCTTGCTGAGAAACTGAGGCTAATTGCCTAACCTACCTGATCTCAAGGAGAAAATGGGAATTCCATTTCCCATCCAAAGAGACCAAGCAGAAGTATTCGGTGGATCTGAGAGTGCCAGGGGAGCACTGTGACACAGACTCCTGGGATGCCCTTGACCATCAAAGATGTGCTCAGGGCCTCTCCATAAGTGAGATGGATGTGAACCCCAGACAAACACAGAAGAGAGAACTTTGGGGCTTCGGATATCATTACCAAGGAGTTTAATCCAATCAGCTGCTGCTAAGCAGCAGAGAGGGGACATTGCTCCTGAACTTGAGCAATGGTTAGGATTTGGCAAGCAGAGAGTCAGAAGCAAGGACCAGGGAAAATCTGCAGAGACCCAGGGCAGCTAGAGGAGGCAGGATGGAAAAAGAAGGGGGGCCTTGCTTAGACAGAGACCAGAGAAGTCCCACAGGGAAAAAAAAAAAACACAACCTGAGGGGAGGGTTTGTGGGCGTAGGTGATACCTCCTTGTAAGGGGGATTACATTAGCCACCATTCTGGCTATACCATGAGCTCAGCTCATCTGGGACAACTCTGCTCCCCAAAATAAGCATCTTGAATAACAAGAAATGTGCACTAGTAGTGTCCCTAAATAAATAAAAGGATGATTGATTCAGATGCTCCGCAATATCCGGGCACTTTCTCTTGATGGAAGGCAGATGAGGATGAAGAAAACATATGAGAGTATTTAGCACAGGAGTCCCAGCAAGCCAGTGCAACTCCTTGGCACAGCAAGGCTTGGAGGTTCACTGACTGAACTCGGTGGCTTTCAATCTAGACAACTCTTGTTTGTTTTTCTTCCTTCCAGCAACCTCTCAGGAATGTTTTGAGGACAGACACAAGCTGATGGCCTGCAAAGTGTTCCGTACCAGACTGGCATGGAGAAATCATGGCATTCTCTTTGGTCTTGCCACATTAAACAGCTCTTCCAGGAAAGCCTGGGGGAATCTCTCTGTTTAATGTGATTCTAAGGCGTACCCCTTCATTCTTCACACCCCCTTCAACCTCTCAGTCCCTGCCATTTACACATCCGTTTGTCTATCTGTCAATCACAGGATCTGCACGGCAACACGCTGCCTGATCTAAGCATCTTGAGGCACCTGCCTGGCAGTCTATGCTTTCTAGATGGTTCCAGGCAGCCAGAGATTGGCGAGGAAGGCTCAGGAGGAGCTCCAGCTACTCCAGCTGCTCCTCAGCCTTGGGGGTCTGGCTAGAGGAAGACACATCCCCTGGACCATGCTCCCATGATAACTGCAGGAACTGCTGATAAGACGGGAACTGCTAAAGGTATCCTCCAGGAAGGGTCCTGCCCTGGAGGGAAGGGGCAAACAAAAGCTGAAGAGGGATCATTTTTCTAGACCAGGGCCCCAAGCATCCAAGTACTCAGAAAGTCTTTAGGCCTTTTCAGATTTGGTCCTCACATTCCTGTCTACTAGTCTGCCTTGTTATAAAACACCACGCTGCTGTCTGGCCCCAAGGTCCTCAAAGAACACTGTTTGCTGAACACCCTATTGGTTGGACCATTGAAGTATGGGCATGGAAGCTGGTGCTAGACCAGATTTTGCAGAATGTGGGAGGAATATCTTTGGTTTGAGTGAGAGTTGAGGACTAGCTAGAGGGAAAAGGAAGGAGCTGGGGGGGATTAGATACTGGAAGAGGGAAATAAAAGATGCATGTGTTTAAAGAGGGGTTTCAAGTTGGGTTTTAGTTTGTGTTCTGTGGTGTGTGTGTGTGTGTGTGTGTGTGTGTGTGTGTGTGTGTGTGTATGTGTTGATAATGCATGGAGGTCAGAGGTCAACTTCAGCTGCCATCTACCTTGTCTTTTGAGACAGGATCTCTCACTGGGACCTAGGGCTCGCTGACTTGAGTAGGCTGGTTGTGCACTGGGCTCCCGGGGTCTACCTCTCTCTGTGCCCCAGCACTGGGGGTATAAGTATGCAGCACCATATCCAGCTTTTATAGTAGGTGCTAAGGCTTGAACTCTCCCTGCCTTTCTGGGATGACTGGCTGAGCTAGCGCTTCCTCAGCCCCTCAGGCCATTTTTTCAAAGGAGCATGTGTCATCAAACTCTCTTTATTCCTGGGGCCTTCAGCAAGATTGATTTGGTGAGCCTTATATTTTGGTGCAAATGGACAAAAATCTCAACACAAGCTACAAGGACGGCCAGAGAGTGATCAAAAAATTTACTTTAAATTACCACCAAAACCTACTTTAAAAAGGAGACACTTGAGCCTCAGAATTCTGCCGCTCAGGCTATCACCAGCCCCAGCCCTGTCAGGACGCCTCCTGAGAGGCAGAGCTCAGGTCCCACAAAGCTCATTGTATCTCCCTCCTCAGTCAGGGAAACAGGAGCCTGTACCAGGGTTCTGAGGCCAGGAAAACCACCAGCAGTGGAGAGGGTGGAGGAATTTTCCAGACACTTTTTGGTTTAAAAGCAAAAAAAAAAAAAAAAAAAAAAAGCCAAAAAGTTACAAAAAATAAATAAATAATAAGTTTCTTCCCCTCTCTAAATATACCAAGCATGAGGCTCTTTTTATGAGCAGACCAAGTTACACATGACCTATTTTGATGTTTCCCAACAAAGCACTTAGCATTTGAAAAGGCCACTTAAAAATAAAAGTGTGGCTCTTTCCATCCCCACCTAAATGTTACTGTTATTATTATTATTTAAAAAGCGGAAACACAGCTCACGTTGAGGCACGGGCTCCAATCTGTCCTACCTGTGGACAACAGTGGGGTAGAGGGGCCAGTGGTGGGGAAGTGAGACAGTAAATGGTCACAGAAGCATCCTCCTTGCACTCCCTAAGGAAGAGGAAACCTTTAAGAACCGCCAGTTTCTGACAAGTTCTGGAAACACAGGTGCACTCACAGAGGTCTTCAGCGACAACTCCAATCCATAAAAGTTAAAAAAAGAAAACCAGAAAACCCAAAACAGCATGTGCTTAAAGTCATCATGAGCCACTCCAGAACTTCAGACTGTTAGACAGCCTGGTAGATTCCACACACTTCCATCAGATCCAATCTCTTCTGTGACTGTCCCCAGGGGGGGCTCTATGCCACTCAGGGCCAACCTGACCCAGGAGAGAACAAATGCTACCTGTGAATAAATGCTCATGGAGCTTCTCTGTTCTTGTGCAGGACTAGGCACTGGTGGGAGGTGGACCCTCCCCTTTTCTGCTAAGGGATTCATGATTGTTCTTCATGACTCGGCTCTGCTAACACAGTGTGCTGATGTCTCCTGCCCAGCC
Organism: Peromyscus eremicus; assembly: GCF_949786415.1. Classification (NCBI taxonomy): domain Eukaryota; kingdom Metazoa; phylum Chordata; class Mammalia; order Rodentia; family Cricetidae; genus Peromyscus; species Peromyscus eremicus. The sequence continues at coordinate 114,347,381 of NC_081416.1, read as the reverse complement.
ACTGACTCTGGTCCCTCTTCTTGTCTGCCTAGACAATCACATCTGGCACATGCTATGGCAACCTGGGTGTGTCTGTAAGAATTGTGAGACATAGCTCAGTGTAGAGCACTTGACCTGGGTTCTAGTCTCAGAACCATGAAAATAATCTTGAAGAAAGACAAACTGGAGATTATTTGCCATTGTTTATCTGAGTACTCAAGTCTTTGCTCACTTTCTATAAGATTATTATTTTTAAATTTTTATATTAATTTAGAATAGGGTTTTTTCAGTCTTCCTATTGATATCTTGGGTCAGACGTGTTAGCTAGCTAGTTTTTTGTTAACTTGACAAAAGCTAGGATCATGTAGCACAGCCGTTTAACCTTTCATCCCCCCATTCATGTATCTGACACCCTGGAAATGAATGGGTAATAAGGGCCATAGTTTCCAGAAAAAAAAAAGCTAATTTGTGTACAATTGACCACATTCTGAGACCTCCTCCTACTTTTCAACATGAGAAGTCCTTGCAAATGGAGGGAACTGCAGAACAGCTCTTACTCTGTAACACTGAGGATCTAGTGCCTGGTACACACCCAGGAGGTAGAGTGACATTGCACTCAGACAAACCAGAGCTCACAGTCCCTGTGATCGGGAAGCTATCGCTCAGACCCTGTCCCACCAGGTCACTTGACTTTGCATGGGAAATCAGAAGCAGACCTGTTGGCTTTGAGACTGCCCAGAGGCTTTCATGTTCCATCCTCGGGCCAGGTCTATGGATCGGTTTGTGGGAGTCTGTTTTTTGACATGATCTCACTCTATAGCCCAAGCTGACCTGGAACTCATGGAGATACTCCTTCCTTGGCCTCCTGAGTGCTGAGATTGCAGGTGTGTAACACCACACTTGCTAGTGACTCACTTCTAGCAACCTATTGAAGGGAAGTGATGCTTTGCTGTTTCTGAGAAATTAGAAAGAGTGAGAGCTTGGGGCGGGGTGGTCTTTCTTTTCTCCTTCCTCTTCTCCTTTCTCTTCTTTCCTTATTCCTTCTCCTCACTTCCTCTTGCCTCATTTTCATGTTCTAAATACGGCCACCATACTGTGCAAAGCCAAACAGCCACGTGGAAAGGCCACTGTATTCCGGGGAGGTCTCGGTGGGGAGACAGCTTCTGCTGCCAAACACATGAGCCAGCCTCAGGTGGTTCAGCCCCAGCTTTTCAACCGAAGCAGAACATGAGCAGAGCAGCTGACCCCGCTGAGCTGCCCACATCCTCGGTTTGTGTGAAAAGAAAACTATGGCTGCTTTGAAAATAGAGCTTTGGGACAAGTTGGGCAGCCACTGATAGATGGAGTACCTAGAGCTTAGTGTGAACTTGGCTTTTCCGATTTTTTAAAACACTCACAGACACCAAGTTCTCCATGAACCTGCACCTTGACCACCCCTAGCTCATTCTGAGGTAACTTTACCAAAGCACATGTGATTGCTTGAGACCTCACTGGAAAGCAGGTCCTGAATCCTGAAGTTGAGACATGTGCCGTCTCTACCAACTTTTTGGACCAAAGCAATCCATTAAGTGGAACTGGAAATGCCTTACATCAGCTCCCCCTGCCACCTCTATCTCTCTGTCTCTGTCTTCCTCTGTCTCTCTGTCTCTGGTCTATGTCTTTCACACACACACACACACACACACACACACACACACACACACACACACACATTTTGCTTGAACTCAAAGCTACATCAGTTTGGAGCAGTACAGTCCTGTACAGTAACCTGAAGACAACACAGATCAAAGAATTCACTACTTGCAACTAATAATACCAGCGCTCACCCATGGAAATGTGCTAAATGTGGAAAGGGCAAAAGCTTCCAACCAGATTTCTTAAATCAAAGCAGGCCGCCTAGGAAGGGCTCTGTGGCGGTGTATGCTAGGCATGCAAGCTCCCCTAAAAGTGCATTCTTGACCTGTAGGACTGAGCAGGTGAGGCTTACACCAGAATGACAGCCAGGAAATGCCTGCGCTCGGTCCCTCTTCTCTCAGTTGCTCAGTCACGCAGCTTCTAAAGCTACCTTTCTCGGGCTTCAGCACATAGACACCAGCCTGGCGAAGGCCAGAGGAAAGGAAATTGCCACTGCTGACCTTGAGGGAGCCATAGGGCCAGCAGGTGCACCCAGGGTCCTCTGAGAAGAGTGATGACAAGCTGTGACTTGTGGTCAGCTTAAGGACACTGACCTTCAGTACTGACATTCGCACGCAGCCTACAACTTTCTGACACCCGGAATGCAGGTATCTGTAAGGAAAGAGGCCAGGACAAGGAAGCAGAGAGCCAGAAGCCCACAGCTCCAGCCCTGGCACTTGAACCTAAATGTATGGGGTTATTCCAAGGCGCCTGGCATTCACTGTCTCTGCATGGGACTCCTAGACAGAGGCCATTCTTTCCGGGTCCAGCAGCTGCTGCCTGCTTCTAAAGGTGGCCTGCTTAGCCCAGGTCCTTGTATCCTGCTGCCTCGTCTACCCTCCCAGGAGAGATCAGTCACTCAGAAATGCTGTGGCGGCCCCTGTGCCTGACTTCACAGTTATCTTGGATGTCACCGGCAGGCCGTTGCTGTTGTCTCCCCGACCCCAGCAGCCTCTGCTTTCCTTGACCGTTTCCCCCCTGTGCCTCTCAGAACCTTGTACCTTGCCCAGGCCTCACCCTCTTCCCAGACAATTTCTTCCACCTCCTACCTAGGCCTCAGTCTAGTTCTTTCCTGAACAGCGTTCCCATCAGCCTCCCAAGGCCACCAACCGCTTTACCACACCTGCCAGATCCTCCTCCAGGTGGGAGAGTGGGTCATTACCCCCCCAGACCATGCTTCCCAAACCCAGCAGGATCTAAGTCCCCTGATTCCTAACTGCTTCTCAGTGACTTCCCAAGCCACATGGAAGGCGTGGGGGTGGTAAAGGTGGGGTCCATTCTGGAGTCAGTATTTGCTGAACATAGAACAAAATTATATAAGCCACTCCATAAAGGCAGTTTCAGAGGGCCCGATTCTCACCCAAGCTGCCCTCGAGGCAGTGAGGAGGGGCCCCAGCATCCCCAGTACTGGTCTCAGCTGTGACAGAACAGTCAGGTGAGAGAAATTGGAATTCCACAAGCAGCAGGACACCCCAGACTAAGGGATACCCCAGTCCTCCTCCCTGCCGTTCTTAGGCTGACACCTAACAGATAAAGATGACCTTCCAGCAGGCCAGCACGGGGGCTTTGATTGCATTTTCAGTTTACACTAAGGGTGATAATTGCTGCAGAAAGTTGAACCTGGTTCAACAGTCAGATATAAAAGAAACCAAATTACAGAATGTTGAGCGATTGACAACAGGAGAGCTGAACAAAGAAAGCTTATTGGTGGATGCAAAAGTGACCAGCTGTCAGCCCCAACTAGAAAGCCTGGACCACAGAGGGATGAAAGAGGTAAGGAGTATTCTGGGCAGGGTGATCCCAGGTCCCCAGATCCTCTAGATCCCCTTAGAACATGAACACTGGGCTAGGTATGGCCAGGGCCTCTGGCTCAGGTCTGGTCACCCATTGGCCACACACACACACACACACACACACACACACACACACACACACACTCCTGCTTTCTGGGGTGCTGGGTTAAGATGCATCAGTTCACAAGGGACTCTTAGAGAAAAGCAGAGCCTGAAGATTTTTCAAGAGGACATTTATACACAGTGGTATTTGGGGGAACTCGCAGAAAGGAAGTGATCTGCCAGCCTCTTCATTTTCCCTGTAAAAGCCTAGTACTCTTTGGAGGTGTTTAGTTGGCCCTTGGAGATTCTCCCCTCGACTGTGATGTGCCATAGAGCAGGCCTTCTAGGCACATCCACGTGGGGAGCAGAGCCTGAGATGTATGATCTTGTTCAAATAAGCCCTCACAATATCCCAAGACTTAACAGGTCAAGAGGAGACCTGCTCTTCTGGAACTGGGGTGGAGGCCCTTTTTACCTCCAAAACACCCCAGAAACTTCTGTGTTTATGGTGGGGTTCCACAGAACAGTTGGAGGTCTACAGATCTGAAGTGGCTCAAATGAAATAGGGTGGCCCAGGAAGGCGGAGACCACCAGTGGCATTTGAATGAACAGTACAGCGGTGAAAGCAAGGGACTGGGGAATGGAGAAGGGAGGGGCAGAAGCATCCCTGAGATAGAGCCGTGGTTGAGGTGGCTCAGCAACCAATCCACCTCAGAGGATGCTCAAGTGGCAGGAGATAAAGGAGGGCCCAATTCACCACTGAGAATGGAGCAAATGCCAGAGGCATGGGCAATGGCAAGTATTCAGAGGCAGGACGTGAAGATAACCAGATCAAAGTCCGTGCTTTCTGACGGTGGGGCACTCAGGGAGTAGAGAAGGCTTGGGGCAGTGGTGGGACGTGTGTGTGTGCCCTACCGTAGATCCTCAGCATAACTGCCAAGGGGCTGTTTGCTCCTGTAATTTATCAACCATTCTCTGTGCAGGACAAAGAGGAAGGGGCTGAGTTTCCCAGAAACAAAACAAAACAAAAACAATCCATTTCTTTGTGAAGAGAATGTTCAAAGTATCTCTTCTAGATATTTTAGAATTCTAAATACTTGATGTCAACTACATTCTCCCTGCCGTGTGATGGCAGGGTTTCTTCCTCCTGTCTCTTTGTAACATTGGCATCAGCATATACATATGTGAAAACATACTCCATAAATAAGTATAATTATTATGTCTCAATTCAAAAAAAAGATGAATGATTCAGAAACTAGACTGTGATTCCAATCTCTAGATACCTACTCAGTTTCAGGCCCAGCTGGCTTCAACTATTTTGGAAGCATCTTAAGTCTACTGAAGACCACACCTGTGGAGACCTGCCACTCAGTATGATCTGTTACAAAGACATTTTTCACAATGGAACCTGCAACACAGGCTGGGACAAACAAGAAGTCACCCATCATCCCACAAGTCACTGTCATTTTCTTAGCAGATCCAGTTTCACTACACTCTGCTTTTAGTGAATGAATTTCAAGAATACTCTTTCTTGGGAGTATATTTATATCACCAGGGAGATACTGACTGAATAGAAGGATGGAGGGAGGGAAGGAGGGAGAGAGAGAGAGAGAGAGAGAGAGAGAGAGAGAGAGAGAGAGAGAGAGAGAGAGAGAGAGAGAGATTTACTCTGCAAATGATGAGACACAGAATTCATTTAAAACGTGAAGCCTAGCAGTCAAGCTACATCTTTCAAATCAAGAAGCCTGATGATATAATGAGCCAAATGGTTTATAGCCTTTTTATCTTAAATGCTGTGATATTTGGACTAAACCTTAATATCCAGCTTGGGATCCAGTTCCTGGAGTCAATGTTCTGAAGAAGTCTTAGGGCAAATCTACATGCTTTTCTTGGTGAGAAATTCTTTTTCTTTTCTTTTCTTTAACCCTTTGATTATATCTCTTTTCACTCCATGCTACCTGTTTGAGATTCTGACAAATGATGCAAATTCCTGTCCACATCTTTCCCAAAGGAGGAGGGGCTCTGAGGACAATTTAGACGGATTGTAGCTTGGATAAACTTTGCTATGTTAATTTTGCCAACTTAGAAGCCTGGCGGTCTTGAGGGAATGGAAGGAAGTTTTCACTCTAACTTCCTTTCTACTAAAGCTTGTCAAAATGTCTCCACACCACAGGTGCATCAATATACCCTTCCCTAACTGTCAGTGCAAAGGCACCACACTTCCTGTTAGGACTTGTTGGTCTTTTTCTATGAGAATGTCCAAAGAGGGAGGACTAGGGTTTCTAAAGTGCTGTACAGATCACTCACTGTCTTTGACTTAGGACTAAAAATCATCAATCAGGCTACCCTGTGATCTCTAGTTCCCCTTCATCTGCTGGTCACTGCTTGGTGGCTCTTCAAGAAAGGCATTTCTCTCTCTCTCTCTCCCTCTCTCCTTTCTTCTCTCCCTCCCTTCTACCCTCTCTCCACCCCTTGCTGTGAAATAATCCTCTTGTATGCTGTGAAGATTTGTCGCTATGATTGATTTAATAAAGACGTTAACTGGCTAATAGCTGAACAGGATAAAGTTAGGCAGGAAAGCCAAATTGAGAATGCTAGGAAGGAGAAGGGCAGAATCAGGAGACGCCAGCCAGCCGCTGAGAAAGCATGTAGAAAATGAGGTAACAAGTCATGAGCCATGTGGCAAAGCATAGATAAGAAATATGGGTTAATTTAAATGTAAGAGTTAGGTAGTAACAAGCCTGAGCTATTGGCCGAGGATTTACAATTTGTATTAAATTTCTGAGTCAGTTATTTGGGAAGTGGATGCCAGTTATTTAGGCAGTCAGGACAGGAAACTTCTGCCTACAACCTCTCCTTTTTCTGCCTCCAACCCATCCTTCAGTCTCAGGTACAGAGTCCTGAGTTAAGTATTTTGGGTCATGAAATGAACTTGTCCTTGGTATCATGTTGGTAACAGTTTGCTAACAAAATGATGAAAAGTCAAGTTTGCTGTAGCACAGTGGCATTGAAGGGGAAAGTCAGACCTCAGAAAGACAAACGCCATCCTCAGTCCTGATTCTTACTGGGGGACTCTGGACATGGGACACAACTTCCACTTAAGAATTAATAAGAGACTTATTCATGAGAATATCCCTTAAGTAGGGATGGGTAGGTGACAAAAGAAAGGAGAGATGGAGCAGTAGAGTGGACACTGCCCTGAAGAATGAATGTCGTATTGGAAGGCATTCAAATTATACTAACAAAAGTCAAAGGCAGTACTTCCATGGGCCAAACCTAGCTGTAACTGTGACCTCTGGTCCCTGCACTGGCACACAGTATGTCCTAAGCACAGCAGCTGCAGGTGGAGACTCCATGATCGGAGGCCTGGAGAATTTAGAAGTCTAGAGGCTTCCGTGATCTGAAGCTCACATTCAGATCTTGGTTCTCTGTCTGTTTCCTCCTGAGAAAAGGAGCTTCTGCATGAAGTCACAGCTCAGTCTGTACACTGCTAACCCAGGAGAACCCCAACTACCACGACATAAAGCAGAACCACACAATGTGGTGGCGGTGACATTCATGATGGACACCAAGCTATATGGAAATACCTTCCTGGCTATTCTAAAGCAAGATTCGGAACCCAGAGCCACAAGGGACCAATATGCATCAGAATATCTGCAGGGTGTATGGGAGCAAAGAATGCCCTGCAGATTCATACCTGAGCAGATACCCAAATACTCACCTGGAAATGTGGTAGCAAATGAATTTTGTTAGAAATGCAAAATGCCTAGCATCTGAAGAAAACTGCATTGTTATATGAAGTCTTTGAAGATAGGATCATGTATACATACATACATAGATGTACATATGTTTGTATATATGCTCATTCCCCTACCAATTACAGGGATGCCTACTCACACAAAAGTTGCTTAGTAAACACTAAGTGCATGAAAGTAACCAGAGGGGCTGCTGGGAAGAAGGATATAAGAGCAGACACTAAATTTGCAGGTACAGACCTGTGCAATTGCAAGGGAGAGTGTAAAAAGTGAGTCTTCCCTAAGTAGGAAGGGAAGCCTGGCTACTGTGGTTCTTTTGTTTTGCCCCCCCCCACTCCCACCCCCTCTAGAGTGTTCCAAGTGTTTTGACAGCTCTAAACACATTAAATGCACCTTCAGATGGCCTGCAATGACCAAGTAATGGAGCAACCAAACAGCTTCATGGGAGGACAGCCTGCAGATCTTAGTGAGGAAAGGAACACTCTCAACGCCTGGAGAGTCCCTGTGTGTCCTACAGTTCCTTTGGCCTGAAGGATACCTGAGCACTCTAGCCAGCCCGAAGTCAGTGGCTTGGCTCCAGAGCCAAGCGGCTGATGGAGACTTTTGTTCTCATCCCAGATGCTAATGAAAAGTGCAATGGCCTTGCTTACTTGTTTGAACCATGGCCATGTGTGCTGTGGCTTGGCGGGTGCTCAGCATTTGGAGTGGTTTAAATAGCAGGTCAGGCAGGGGCCTTCCCAGCCCAGCCTTGTCCTGGAAATTCTTATGAACATTTCCAAGAAAAAGAGGAGAAAATAATACTTGCTTCGCTGAGGGTGGAGCTGAGGGCTCCACTTAACTTTGGAGTTAAGAATTTAAATTTTATTCTGGTACAGGTGAGTGTCCTTCACCAGATAATTTAGTTTCCCTGAGCCTCAGTTTCCCCACTTGCAAATTGAAAGTATGCCAATACAGGTTTGCCGAGTTACTGGATGAGGTTTTTACACGTAACTCATGTTCACTCTATGGTGACCAGGGTGGCCACCTGCCACATGGTATACCACATTTAGTAATTCTCTTTGTCAACCAGTGGAGGTACCAAGACTATACCAACCTGCAGTGCAGATTTGTTCTAGAAACCCATGAGAGAAGGCATATAAGCAGTCTGGGGAGCTTTTAACTCCTCTTTAGCTGATGAAGAAAACATGTAAATGGAAGTTATTGTTAAGGCTCACAGGTAAATGGCTAGCTGGAGAACATTCCAGAACATGTATGTCTCAACCCAAATTGACCAAAGCTGAATTTTGGATTTTCAGTGAAACCTGCTTCTTCACAGGTTCAAGAAGGTCACTGTCTGAGCTGAAGCTTGGGCCTCTGCCACAATGGGGACCACGTGAGAACCTGAAAATGAAGTATCCACACTAGCTAACTCAAGGAGTTTAGGGGAATCAACGATAAAAACCGAAGAGTCCTTCCTGCTTAGAGTTTATCGAACTATGAATGAAACATGAGTTAGTAAAACTAGATATAAGGCTTTGCCACCTGTGAAGAAGAGCTGACCCAGGCCACTGGTATCAGAATAAGGATAAGAGCCCCCTGTCCATAGCCCACAAGAGACTGGAATTTGCTGATGTACCCAAGCACAGTCCTGGAGAAAGAGTCAGCAGTGAGTGCTCTGGAGTGGGAGGTTGCTGATCTGGAGCAAATAACAGTGGGACTGTCCTCTTGTATCTGAGGAAGATTGGACCAGATACAATCAGAACTCCCGAGGCCACCTGCTGCCAGTGTGCCAGCTGAGATACCAACAGAGGGGACCTCTCTGGTGCAATTTCAACCAAAATCCTAAAGGATGCAAATGTGAGATTCAAGCAAGTAACGATGGTGTGCTCGTGGTGAGGGAAAGGAAACAGATGGAGATAGCAGCATGGGGAGCTGGGTGGAGAGTTGTGACCAGAGCTGCAGGAAATCATCGCAGAGTTTGCAGAAAGGTCAAGTAAACACCTCTCTCTTCTCATCCGCAAGCTCCTGGCAGATACTGTGAATCAAACACAACCTCCTTCCCTGGGAACCCCAAAACAACCTCTGCAAACCTTCTCACCTGAACTGGTGAGACACAAGCTAATCACAGTCCCAGCCTCTGATGCTCCTGTCTGTGAGTCTCAGTCCAATCACACAGTTCACTGGGCATCACACAGTTCAATCACATAGTTCACTGTTCAGTGGACGCCTCCCTCACCGTCGTGTCAATCAGTAAAACTGCTAAGAAGTAAACATACCTAGCTTGTCAGGAACCTAAAGTGGGACTGAGATGGAAGAACAAGCCCCCCTCACATCTGATCTCAAGATAGGGGAGCTCCAGGAATAGCATGGGTAGTGTGAGGATTATGGAAGTAAAAGGAGTAGGTCTCTGGGGTCTGTGGGAAGGAGAAGGGCTCTGAGAGAGTTGGCCTGTGGCTCCATGGGGCCATGTTAGAAGAGTTCTAGGGCTATGGGGAGTGTCTCCAGTCCTCATCCCTGCCCTGAGTTCTGGCCTTAGGCTACCACAGGAAATTTCCCTGATAGAGTCAATAGCAAAGGCCTCACTGGAGAAGACACTTTGCTCCTGGCCAACCATCTGAGGAATCCCAGTGTGCTCGAAGCTGGCTCTCATCCATGCTACGGGTTGTACTTTGCTTCAAACATCTACAAGAACCCACAAGCTATCACACCGGGGGGAGGAAACACTGCATACTCTTATTTCAACAAGGAACTATGACAGCCCTTTTCTCCAGTTGCGTCCTGGAATCCTATTCTTTCCCATTCAGTCCCTCGGTGTAAAACAGAATTAGGGCTTGCTGCTGTTGCTTTAGTATGTAAGAGAGCCTAGCCCAAGAAAGATTACACGATTTTGTCATGACCACACAGTCGGCAGGAGCTCCTGCAAGGCTCAACTCTAAGCCTATGGTCTCACTTGGTATGCCTATTTCCCAAACTTGGCTCTTGCTCCTGGCCATCTGCTCGGGGGCCTGAAAAGTGAGGTGTTCTCTGTGGCAGCAGATGGAAGTCAGTCATAGAGTATGAACCAAATGGCATCATACTGGGGGCAGAGATGTTCTCAGACTGAAAATAGCCTCCATTTATGCTACAAGTGACATAAGGAGGGAAAGAGAGCCAAGCCATTGGCCAAGCAGCTGTATTGTCTCCTCCAAACACTGAACTCTCCTACCCTGCTCACCGTCACCCAGCGAGTGACTATGTTAAAAGCAGTTTTGACGCTGCTTAAGTCAGATCCAAGCTTTCTGCTCCTGTCCATAATCTCTTCTGTCCTGTTATGGGAAATGAAGGAAGGCAGAGGCTTGTGAAAACAGAGTCTGCTTGAGAAACAGATGGTGGGAGCTGAAGGGGGAGCTCAAGAGACCCAGGCCAAAGGGAACTTAGCCCCCCTGCTTCAGGGACCTGCTGCCTGGCACAGGCTGGGTTTAGCTTGGAAAGGGAGAGAGCTATGATTGTACACATGAGAGGACCATCAAAACACCATGAGCTCATTACAAACATCCATCACCCTCACTTCCTGCAAGGTCTCTGAGGGGTTGCCCTAAGGGCTAGCAGTAGAGAGATGCATGCATGCTACCGAAAGACCACTCCAAGAGCTAGAGGGATCTGGCTCTGGCCAAAACATTGAGGTTGATGGAAAACTGATTTACCGAAGACCCCTTTGCAGCCAGGAGTCTGTGTATAGGGACATTGTCAGCTTGCTGCCCTGACTGGGAACATCCATCAAAACCAACGGATGTACCATGGCTTCCGGTACTATCAGATCCCATCCACGTAAGGCAGGAACAAGTTGGCACACTTCCATTACCTCCCTACTTGTAAATGAAATGATCCAGTTGCTGAACTAGGGTCTCAAGTATCCATAGCCAGGAGGGAACGAAAACAAGCTAGGTTGATCCTCAAGTACCTGGTGGCAACTAGAAGCCCCCTAATATGGTAGTTTCTAAAAAGTTCAAGACCTTCCAATAATTTCTGACATACACCTCTTTGTAATCCCAAGAGAAGGCAGAAAGGCACAGCTGGGGCCCATTTTAGGAATTTGCCAGCCAGAGTTATTTATCCTTTAGTAATGTTCCATCTCCTGTCAACCCTGGCTTTGTACCATTGCTTCATGGGCACATCTAAGTGACACAAGAAAGGGAGGAGGTGTAAAGCATTTGTGTAAGTACCCTGGGCTCCTCCAAGTCCCCATCTCCACCCCACACACTTCCCTACCTCACACCCTAAGTAGGAACCTGGCATCCTATCTTCCCAAATAAAACCTTTCAACTTTTCTCCTGAAGATTTCTTGGGTCTGACCCCCCTATTTGAGGTATTTGGGTTTTGGTTTTGGTTTTTCAATCTTGTTAGGGGCAAAGCTTCTAAGCCAGCATCCCTGCCCTGGCCTGCCTCTTCAACCCAAGCCTCTTCCTGAATGTAAATGCTCTCGTGCTTTTCCCCTGCCAGAAGCTTCTAACCTCATGGCTCTCGATTATAGAAAGGTCATAATTTCTCATCATGATCCTTCAACTTGAACTCTGTTTATGTTTCTGGTCACTGTCAACACTGGCACACGAAACTATCAGGAATAAAGTGAAACAGAAGTTAAAGTTTGTGACTACAATAAGCCAGTAGAGAATGGAGTTTTCCAAGTGCCCTCCTGAATGTGAACCATCGAACTCCTCACCCTGCGCTGCCAGGGGCTGTCTCCTTGAGAATATATCTGCTCCAATGGGAAAAGGGGATCATAATTCCATCATCAAATCCTCAGCATCTGAATTCTAACATGTCTTGCTTCTTAAGTTATTCCATAAGCTAGAAAGTGAATTTAAAATAGATATTCAGGGTCACACAACTGACAATATGCAGATAGTAAATGACTTTGAAGAATGCAGCCCTAAATGGAACATCTTTATCAAACCCCTTCCCTCAGTGCTGTGGGATATCTTTCTGTAGGCCGTGAATATATGTTGCTCTGATTGGTTGATAAATAAAGCTGCATTGGCCTATGGCAGGGCAGGATAAGGTTAGGCGGTACATTCAAACTGAAGAAGAGAGGAAGAAAGATGAAATCGAGGAGACACCAACCTGCCTCTGAAGGAGCAACAAGATGGCAGCAGACTGGTAATGCCACGGCTACATGACAACATATAGAGTAACAGAAATAAGCTGAGTTAAGTTATAAGAGCTAGCTAGCAAGAAGCCTGACCCATAGGCCATACAATTCACAATTAATATTAAGCTTCTGAGTGATTATTTTTATAAGCAGCTGCAAGACCTCAGGGCCGGGTGGGACTGGAGAAACAGGGACCTGAGAAACATGGGACCGTGGGACCAGATGGGACTGGAGAAACTATGTGGAAGAGGAGGTAGAAAAATGATAAGAGCCAGAGGTGATGGATGACTCCAAGGAAACAGTGTCATCCAGACACAACAGGACTGATGCACATATGAACACACAGAGACTGTACAGACAAGACCTGCACAGGTCCAGACCAGACAAATCCCAGCACGGAGAAGGGGAAGTGGACACAGTCCCACCCCAAACCAAGAAGCTATGTGCAATTGGTACCTGCTGGGAAAGGGAAATCAGTTTTCTCCACTGGAGTGTCACTGGGTGTATCAGCTACACTGAACCGGGCACCGTGCTCAGGTGTAGTTGGCCAACACAAAACAGACTCCATGTTTTTAGTGCACTTTTTGTTTTATTCTGTTTTGTTATGATATTTTTTCTTATTTATTTATTTTTTTTGTTTGTATTGATTTTTACTTTGTCTTCTATTTTATTGAAGGGGGAGAGAAGGAGAGAAAGAGAGAGGGGGGAGAGACAGAGAGAGAGAGAGAGTAGGGAGGTGGAGAGGATCTTAGAGGAATTGGGGGAGGGGAAAGAACATAATCAAAATACATTGTATGAAAAAAGTATTTAAAAAATCCATGGTTACCCTGATGCTAAAACCAGATAAAGACTCAACAAAAAGAAAGAAGAAAAGAAATTATAGGCCAATCTCTTTGATGAACATAGATTAAAAAAATTCTCAATGCAGTGTTTGCAACCTGAACTGAAAAAAACATAAAAAAAAGTTGTGTGCCATGATCAAGTTTAGCTTCAACATAGGGATGCAAGGATTGATCAACATGTGCAAATCAGTAAATTTATAACATCATAGAAACTCAAGAACAGAAATCACATGACCTCAATAGATGCAGAGAAGACCTTTGACACAGTAAAGCATTCCTTCATGATAAGAGCCCTGAAAAAACAAACAACATAAGATAACATCTCAACATAATAAAAGCTACATACAACAAATCTACAGGCAGTGTTACAATAAATGGACAAAACATCAAAGCATTCCCAAGAAAATAAGGAACAAGCCAAAGGATCTCCACTTCCCCATTTTTACCCAATACAGTGCTTGAAGTCTTAGCCTATGCAATCAGAGAAGAAAGGAAAATAAAAGTGATACAAATAGTAAAGGAAGAAGTCAACACACCCTTATTTGGAGATGACATGATCCTATAGGTACCATCAGACAACATTTATAAATGGTCAGTGTCTTTGACAAAGCAGTAGAATACAAAATCGGCATACGCAAATCAGTAGCTTTTCTATATAGAAATAACAAAGTCTCCAAGCAAGAAATCATTGAAAAAAAAATCCCATTCATAACAGCCTCTATAAATACCTTGGGGGCTGGAGAGATGGCTCAGCCATTAAAGGCTAGGCTCACAACCAAAAATATAAATACCTTGGAATAAACTGAGGAAGTGAAAATCCTCCCCAATGAAAACTTTCAAACACTGAAGAAGATTCTAGAATATGGACACACTCATGCTCACAAATTGGCAGAATTAATATTACAAAAATGACTACATATATGTAAGGCAATCCACAGACTCAAAGCAATCCACATAAAAATTCTAATGAAATTCTTCACATATATAGGAAAAAACCCACTGAAATTCACATAGAATCAAACTATTCCAAATAACCAAAGCAATCCTCAGGGGGAAATTCTCGGGACATCATGCCTGATTTCATGTGACACTACAGAATAACAGTAACAAAACAACACAGTTCTGGCACAACGGACAGGGAATAGACCAGATAAATTTAATAGAATAGAAGAGCCAAATATAAAGACACACATCTACAGCCACCTGAATACATATGCCAAAAACATACATTGAAAGAAAGCTTCTTCAACAAATGGTGCTGGGAAAATAGATTGCCGCATATCAAAGAATGAAGCTAGATCTATTATCTCTTGCCTTGTACAAAAATAAATCCAAAAGGGATCAGAAATCAATGTAAGATCCCAAACCCAGAAATTATAAGCAAAATATTTCATAGGCATAAGCAGGAGTTTTCTATGGTTTCCAATAGCACAGGAAATAGAACCAAGAATTGACAAGGCAGAGACAGAAGTCTAAAAAGTTCCTGCACAACAAAGGAATTGCTTGAGTAAAGAGACAGCCTAAAGAGCAGGAGAAAAATCTCTGCTATCTATTTATCTGATCAATGTCTAGTATATAAAATAACTCAAAAGCTAAACATTACAAAACAAAATAATACAATCAATGTGGTGGTTTGAATGAGAATGGCTTATATATTTGAATCCTTAGTCATCAGTTGATGGATTGTTTGGGAAGAATTAGGAGGTGTAGCCTTGTTGGAGGAGGTGTGTCACCTTTGTTGGGGTTGGGCTTTGAAGTTCCAAAAGCCCATACCAGCCTCCCTGCTCTTTACCTGCTGCCTGGGAATCAGGATGTAAAGCTCTCGGCTACTGCTCCAGTACCATGCCTGTCTATTTCCTGCCATGGCAAGCCCCCAGTTAAACACTTTTCTTTAAGAGTTGCCTTAGTCAAGGTGCTTCTTATCATCACTAGAACACTAAAAAAAATCAATAAATAAGCTAGTGAAATGCACAGGTAGTTCTCAAAGGCCAAAGTACAAATGGCCAATAAACATATAAATTATGTCCACCATCACTCTATCAGAGAAAAGAAAATTAATACTATGTCTAGATCCCATTTCACACCAGTCAAAATGACAACAAATGTTGATGAGGATGTAGAGAAATAAAAACCCTTATTCATTGCTAGTAGGAATGTAAACTTGGGGAATCACTATGGAAATCCTCAAACAAACTGAAAATAGAACTACTATATGACCCAGCTATGACACTCCTGGATATATATCCAAAGGATATGCATGCGTGCATGTGCACACACACACACACACACACACACACACACACACAGAGAGAGAGAGAGAGAGAGAGAGAGAGAGAGAGAGAGAGAGAGAGAGAGAGAGTTTTCTCAGCCGTGATAATGAAATTGGGTTGTTTGCTGGGAAATGGATGCAAATGGAGATCATCACGTTAAGTGAAATAAGCCAGGCTCCAAAAGATAAGCATCACATGCTTTCGCTCATTTGTGGATCCTAGCTTCTACAGAGACTCATAAAATCTGTTAAGTTTGTAGGCCATGAAAGTGGAGGTGAAACTGCCTCAGGGAATGAGGGAGACCAGCAGGAGTGGGTATGGAGAGAGAAAGGGGAGAGCATGGCAGGTAAATGTGGACAAAGTACATGGCATGCTTGCATGAAACGTCTTTAATGAAACACAACGTGCAATGAACACATGCCTACAAAAATATATATTGTCATATAGTAAAAATTACTAATTTGTTAGTTAATTAAGTCTCAGCAACCAGCACAGAACTTGATATTTGAACAGTTACTTTCTTAGCCCTGCCTTCTCAAAGGCTTCAGGCCCTTTTGTGAAGTCTAAATCTGCCAACCCTGGGGTCTATGTATTGTACTCTACATCCCAAAGTAGATGCTTTTGGGCTTTCAGTGTGTTTGAACTTCAGGACTACTTCGAGAAACAGACACTAATCACAATAAAACGGTAATATCCAATTTTTTGAGCATTGATTACATGACAAGTTGTCCTGAGTATTCCCTTGTTTATGTTCCTTTATCAACAACAGCCCAGCTGGCTAAGGACTGTATCTCTCCATTCTACAGGTGAGAAAACTGACGTTCCCTTGCCCCCAAATCCTCAGGAATCAAGTCTAGATCCAGCAGCTTTTACTGGTCATTGCTCCCCTGTTCTACAGATGAAGAAACTGAGGTTTAGAAAGCTGAGAGGACTTCCGGTCACAAAGTAAGTATCTATGTCTGCCCTCTTCATTCAGTGACCAGCTACCCTCTCTCAGGTGGTCTTGACTATGGTTCAGGGTATTTGAGGTTAAGGAGCTTGACCAACGGGGAAGCAAGGTCCTAAGATCAGAAGACCCCAGGAAAGCAAACTCATCAGAATATAAAGGATGCACTGTGCCACCAGTCCTCTGGAAATTTATGCAGGCTAGAGAAATACAGGGCTCTGCTCACATACTTTTGGCAGTTGGAAAGACATGTGACTAGTGGTATTTATATGGAGCAGACTGCCCACTTTCCTCTGGCCAGTCTGAGTAGCTATACTACTATGGAATACCATTGCCCAGGAGAGTTTCAGATCAAACAGAGGAAAGCCAGTTTGGGAACAGACACATGCAGAAGCAAGCTGTAGTGCTTTTGTACAGTTCCACACAATTCCAGGAAAGCTCTGCACAGTGGCCAAGAATGGCAGATTAACAATGGGTGAGAAAAAGTCCAGGCTGCTCTTTGCTCTCCTCACTCAAGCTGCTGGGCAGTGTGGGATGTCTTCGGTTTGATTCTCAAGATATCTGAGGAAACCCAAGTGAGTTAGGCAGGCTCACCCTTGAATCCTGACTGCCCAAATGAAGAAAAGGGGCCAAATGTTCCAATTTAACTGAGCCTTAGTTTCACCTAGCATAAAATAAGGCCCATCTCTCGAAGATTTACGTGAATTCAATGAGGTATTGTTACAGTGCTTGCCCCAGGCTGGTCTCTCCATCATTTTCCCTCTCCCTAAGACAGGTCCTTCCCACCCCTTATGATAATGAAATACACTGAGAAAATCTAGCCCTTGTCTTAGATGATGCATATCCTCAACCTCTATCCACAAATGCTCTAGAGGGTATACACAAGCTGTACTGCCAACTGTCTTGGTGAATACTAATTTGAGGAAATGTACCAGAGTTCTCACTCCAGGTCACATCCTGCCTTAACCCAGACATAAATGGGTGTGACAAGATGCCAGACGAAAAGCAACTTCTGAACTGCAGCCACTGACCTCCTGTTGAAAGCAAACATATGCAAGCCAAACCAGCCAGACATATTGGAGCATCCTGGAGAAAGTGGCCAACCCTCTAGCAGGACCCAGCCCTGTCATGAGTGAAACAGACATCCTGGCTCTGTGGCTCCAGGTTTCAACTCTTCCCATGTGCCCCTACATGGCTTCCTGAGATCTTCACCACACAGTGACAGCCATGGCATCCAGGCAAGAAGGGAAATGGGCGAGGCTGCAGGAAGAATTATATAAGCCTCCATTTTTTTTAAAACAGAGTGGGTATTTTGGGAAAGAACTGGCTGGGTGAGTTGTTTAGCAGTCCTTCTGGATAGCCTGTGGGAAGTTGAAAAACAGCTTCCTCTCTGGGTCTTCGGGAAGTTGGATTATCTAACACCATCAAAGAGGAATGAAGATGTCCAGGCTTGGTTGGACCAACAAAGGAGGACACTCTACAACAGAACGATATGGACAGAGTTGGATCCTTGTAAGCTCTGACCAGGCTCCCGAATGCATGCCAGGAGGAAAGGTGTTTGTAAACCATTCCCCAGCCAGCTCTCCATAGACAAATCCTTTCATTAGCCACTGTGTTTCCATCCAAGAGACAAAACTGATTAAGGATGACAAAGGCCTGCCTTCTACTCCCCCACTTCCTTTTTCCACGTCAGACACTACTAATCAATCACAGATCTTATAGTCTGTGAGTCCCACATTGAATTCTTTATACGGGACTCCCTGAAACCACAAACAATGGTCAATGGGAGATGGTCTGTAGTGATACATCTTCACTCTCTCTTCCATCGTAACTGAACAGCTACTAGCTTCTGTTTGCATTGTGAGGTTAACCTGTTGAAATCTAAATATTCCTCCATGGCCAAGGGTTCTCTGTACCTTAGTATGCAGGGATTCTGTTTAGCTAAAGAGTAGATCATTCACATTTGTTTGGGGAAAAAAAATCACAAGTACTTAAAAATCTAGAGCATACAGTAGTTCCTGCATTAAACATGCCCACAAACATGCTGATCTTCTAGGAGTCCATGGTAAGTTTGCCTTTCTCAGTCTTCTTTGAAGTTGGACATGGTCCTGTGTTTTGATCTGGCCAATGACACGTGAGCAGAAGTGACATGTCTCATATGTGGAAGGTCATCATGGAATCCACCATGTTTCCCCTCCACCTTGGTGATCACGGGAGTACATGCTAAGATGCAATTTCTAGTCAGGAGGGTCCTTGAGTAACTGTGATGGACATTTCCTCATTAATGATCCATGTTGAGCATGATCACAAATGAGAAAACTTTTTTTGTGTTGGGTTACTGAAAGCTGGGAATTGTTTGTCCCTGGAGCATTGCTTTGTTTAACGTAACTCCTACGTGTCTACTGCCAGCCATTCTCTCAATTCTATCAACAACCTTCTGCAGTGGGAAGCATGTTACTGTTCACATTGTACAAATAACATTTACGTATAAATAATGCGTATAAGTTACATCCAAATAATGTCTAGAAAAGGAAAACAATTAGCTGGCCACCTGATCATAAAAAAAAAAAAAAAGATTTATATGCTCTAGTCATGTAATTTTCACAAGAGATGGGATATATCAGCAAGGCCACACTGGAGACTAAAAGCTGACTCAACCCCCATGCCCCTGCCACCTGTGGTGGGTGAGGGAGGTGACCCTCCCCCTTACCAGCTACAGCACTTAAGAAAGTGAGCCCTGCATCTCATGTGGGCAGAGCTGACCCTATTGACAAGGGTACTAGTAAACCAGCCCTGAGAAGATCTGGCCCCACCCCTCATCTGCCATATGGTGGTGTGGGCTTAGGAGAGATGTCCCCTCCCCTCGCTGCCTGTGGCAGGTGGGAGAGATGGCCCTGAGGTCATAAGAGTGGGAGAGATGTCCCTTGTGCCTTGCCTGGGCAACACGTAGAGCTAGCCCTAATGGTCCAGGTGTAGGAGAGCCAACCCTAAAGGCATGAAAGCAGGAGAACTGGCCCCACCCCTTGCTCATTGCTTCAAGGGGTGAACTAGCTGGGGTAATGCTGGAGAGTTCACCCTGGTGGTGAGGATGAGGGAGAGCTGGTGGGCTGACTAACCCTGTAACTACCCAAGCCCAGAACCAGGGTTGAGTTGACCCATCCCAACATCCACTCATCCACGATCTGCAAGAGCACTGCCAGTCCTGCAGACCCAAAGCTGCAGGATCTCCATGACACAAGGCAACAACAGGATATCCAAGAGGAGTCCCAGTGAGGGCCCAGCATCGATAGTGTTGCAGAAATCAGAAGTCTTGAACCAGACCAACGACTCTTTGCAATGAACACTTGCAAGTAAAGATACATGGACAAAAGTGTTTACTGCATGACTCACTGTGTCACATTACAGTTTCCATGATGAGAGTTTTCCTTCTCTCTCTCTCTCTCTCTCTCTCTCTCTCTCTCTCTCTCTCTCTCTCTCTCTTAAATTTTATTTATGGGAGTGGGGAGCAGTTTGCAAGGGCAGAGGGAGGATATGAAGGGACAGGGATATGAATGGGATTGAGAATACGAACGGGATCGAGATGCATGATGCGAAAGACCTAAAGAATAAATAGAAAGTTAAAAAAAAAACAGCTGACTCAACACCAAAATCATTTCTATGATAACCAAATACAACCATTTAAAAATAAAACCATAACTTACCACTGTAGCCTCCTAAATTAAGGATCACATCCTTTTTTGCAACAGTCACCCAAATCCCCAGATCCAGCCACACCCTACCCCTGAATGTTCCCATCATCCTCTCTGCTTCTACTCACACCTTATTTATGGAAATTCTTTCTTCTAAAGGCAGTGTACATTTATTTAAACCCTTCTCCCCAGTTCTTTTCTCTCAAATGACAAGATACTACACATTCCAGGACAAGCCTGCCCAATAGACTTCCACAGACCCTTCTTAGCTATATATAATTATTATTATTTTAGGCAGTGTTATAATTTTAACTCCTCCTAACACAATGGCTTTCCACTTCTCTTTCTACATAAATAGCCTTATTGCAAATGCTTTCCTGTCAGCCAACTTCACTATTTTCCAGAAGCAGGCAGAGTAGATACCACACACATAAAAACATAATAGATTTCTCTGCCTTTTCATCGGGCATATAAACATGTCAGCAATGAAATACTGAGAGGAAACTATCTCTTTGACTTTGTCTTGGAGGAAAGTGAACAGCCAGTTTCTGGTCACAGGGCCCAATTGGTTACCTGGTTTGCACACATTGTTGAGCTCTGGGTTGCAGATACACAGAAATGAAGTTTCCCCCACCTACTCCCATCCTCCCTGCTCCCCATGGCCTGCCCTGAGGCTCCTTCCTACCCCCAACACACACGCATGCAAGTGGGGAGCTCAAATCCAGCTGGAGAGGAAGAACAAGAATGCCCTTATTTCGGAGGGAGGTTTGAAAGTTCTCAAAAAAGGAAGTTGTGAGATCTGGAGCAATCAGAGAAGACTTCCAAGTGGAGGGGGATGCAGCTTTACCTGGGCCAGCAAAGGTGGCTCATGTGAGTGTAATGGGAGGACTCCCATGTGGAGCAGCAAGAGCTGAGACAGGAGGAAAGAGGAGCTGAGATCGTGAGATTGGCAGAGCTGTAGACTGCAGGAGGTGAAAGCGGAGACTGGGAAATGTCTGAAAAAATCCTACCCGTGGCACTGAGTATAAAAAGTATAGGCTTGAGAGTTCAGGGTCCTGCTGAGTTGGGAAAGCAAGGAAGGGGTCAATCATCCTCTCTCCTAGTGCCTTGATCAGGTCTGCACACACATAGAGCTAGCTCAGCCTTAAAAGAGACCGTCTCTGGCTTTTTGCCGCAAAACCCCTGCAAAAAGGTCTGCTGGAGAAAGGCAGTGTCTCTCAACTCACTTGGATTTTTAAGCATAAATTCCAGTGCGGGGGAATGTTGGAAAGAGGGCACCGGCAATGGAGTCATCCCAGGAAAAGTATTTATTCTCGCCTTTCCTCAGCCAAGGAAAGTTTCTGCTCTGGAAAAAGCACCTCACCATGCAGTAAGCTGTATGGCGAAGGTTAAAATAGAAATAAAGACCCAGTTCTGATGGCCTGTCGTCCTGCTTTTAACTCTGGTGCTCCCAGGGCAAAGAAGATCAGAATCTGGCCCCTCCTGCTTGCAAAGAAACATATTTCTTTGGGTTTCCAAACAATATCCTGCTTTTAAAAAATTATAGCTTTTGATTCTCTTTATTTAAAAGGCACTGATTTGGAGATTTTTATCCCAGCTTTTTATTTTTTTAAACTAAGAGACCAAGGAAGGGAGGCAGTGGGGGAAGGACCAGAGGAGGACAGAGGGGGGAAGCGAGGGAAGGGAAAGGAGGGAGAAATGAAGGAAGAAGGGGAAGAGAGGGGGTGAGGGAAGAACATTCACCGAGAACTGCTGGAATCCAGGGACCAAGTTACCTTATTTAATCCTCGTGGCCAGGCTATCTGGAAAAATACTCTCCATCTCATCTTTATAGCCAAACCATTCAGAACAAGTCAGTGGCTGCTTTCGTAACTATAAGCTTTCAAAGGGGAAGGGTCGCAGCCACTGGGTGTATCTACTAAGGAGGACACACAAAACCCAGAGCAGATGTCAGAAGGCTGTTCTGTTGGTACAGGGACCTCCATGAAGAGAGAAGGCTCCCTGGTGGAGATTGACCTGGATGTCTCCTGAGATGGCTTTCATTGTCAATGTGACACCTGGGTGTGTGTAGCTCTGGGTGTACCTGGGAGGGTGTTTCTAGAGAGGTTTAAATGAAGAAGGATAACCTACCCTTTAGGGTAGCACTGTTCCCTGGGCTGGGGTCCTGGGCTGAATAAAAAGGAGAAAGTGAGGTGAATGACAACAGTCATGTCTCTCTGCTTCCTGGCTGTGGCTGGACCATGCCAGCTGCCTCACACTCCCATCTATTCCTCCCTCACCATGATGAGCTGTGTCCCTTTGGAAATCACAAGCCAAAATCAGCGTGCATCCCATGAGTTACTTTTGATCTACATCTTGTCACAGCATTCAGAAGGGTAGATGACCCGCTTCCTGTTCCCTGAAGCTCATGGAGTCACTGAACACATCTGTCCACATTCACAAAAGGTACAGAAGAAACACAGCTTACTGCTTCAGTCCAGGCCTAGATGAGACTATTTAAGTCTATCGCTCGAAACCATCTCTTAGAAAATGAAGCAAAAACCCAAACAAATTTAAGAGGTGCCTACGATAACGAAACAAAACAACAACAACAAAAAAACCAACCAAACAAACAAACAAACAAAAAACTTCTGACATTGAAAACCATAATAACATCACCATAGGCTGGAAACAAGAATAAACTCAACAACAAATCTCATTCACAGCCCCAACCAATATTCAGAATACACAGCCTTGAGGAAACAAAACAGAGCTAAAGTCACAGGCAGCAGCTTTTCTAGCACAGAGGGGAGGGACTACCTCAAGAGGGTAGGTAAATTAAAAGTGTAACCTGGAATTTAGCTCTGCCCTGAGAAGAAAAAGCAGCTCAATTAACTTTGGGGAAAATGCAGTTTTCAAGTGTGGAGTCCCCAGGAATCGCGCATATTTTTGCCCTGATTTGTGCTATGGGATTAAGATGCCCTCATCTGCACATGCCCAGAGCACACCTATCCTTAAAGAGCCCCCTGAAGACCCTGAGAGGAAATGACACACACTGAAACATCAGCACGCTCTTCTTCTTCGAGTAGAAAGAGATAAAGGAGGTCTCTGTGGAGTGGTAGAGTGGAGCTGGGACTTGGAGGACCACAGGAGATTGCCAAGGACACCCGGAACTCGAAGAGGGTCTTGTGAGGCAAAGGAGTCTCTCCAGGGCACTGTCCCAGCTGTAGCAGAGAAAGATCTGCAGGGGACCAGGCTGAGCCGTATCCAATAAGAAGCCAGCAAGTCTGGGCTTTACCCTGAGATGGTAGGAGGGAGAGGCTCAGCGCTGACCAATAAACCTTGGCTGCTGGCGGCTCTGAAGCTGGGGCTGGAAAGAGGCCAAGTAATGGAAGGGGCTCTCCCATCCCTAAGAAGCCCAGACGCTGGAGAGCTTAAATGGGAGAAAAACAACCAAATGCATCATTCACACTATCCCTTTACTTCCAAGAGACAGATGCATGAGGACAGGCAAAACTAACCATTCACTGAAGAAGGGAAAAGGCAATGTGAGGCCATGGAGCCTGCCCTTTGCAATTTCAGTGTGACTCTAAGGTAGAGATGCTCAGCATAGATCTTGAGAAGCCATGATTGACACCCGAGCTCCCGCCCCACCCACCCCACCCCCACCCCTCTTCCATCACAGCATCTGAACCTTTCAAGATACAGAGCTGTGGTCATTACTTGGCCTCCGCTGTGTTTATGAATGCTTTCATTCCAGCATCTTCCCAGCCTAATAAATTAGGCCTAATGAGTTGCTTTCCTGCTGCATTAAAAAGGACATGACTGCATGTTTTTCATAAACATGTTTCACCATAAATCTGCTTCATCTGATCGGTGAGCCAATTCTGCCTGCAGAAAAATATGAGATTCTTCCAACAGAGCTTAAAATATCAAATGTCCCTACGAGTGACAGTAATAAGAGCAATGACACCAGTTACCAACGACGTTCATTTGCTTCATGCTTCGCGCTATGCACGCCTTCGCGCACATCTTCACAGTAAGCCCACATACAGGTGACACTAACTCTGCTTTACAGGTGAGAGACCTGAGCCCCAGCCATGAGGCTCAGATTCAGGGCCATGCAGTTGATGGCTGAGGCTCAGATTCAGGGCCAACCAGTTGATGCAGCTGATTATCTCCAAACTCCCTGCTCTTTTACACCAGCTTGTAAGACAAAGAGAAGACTGTGGTGGCTAATTTTAGCGGTCAAATTTATTGGACTGAAAAATGCCTAAAGCATTAATGTGTGTACCTTTGAGTGTATTTGTGAGGACGTTTCCATAGAGGACTAACCGAGAAGGGAGCATCTGTCCTGGATGTGGGAAGCACCATCCCATGGGCTACAGTCCCTGACTGAAAAAAAAAAAAAAATGCAAATATCAAAAAAGCAAGTTGAGCACAGGCATTTCCTTCTCTCTGCTTCCTGAACCACTGAAATAAGGGCAAGCAGCAGCTGTGAGCTCCTGCTACCATGCCTTTCCCACTATGATGGGCTTTATCACCTCAAAACTTGAGACAAAACAAACCCTTATTCCCTTAAGTTGTTCCATGCCAGGAATATGGTTATACCAGTGAGAAGAGTAATTGATACAGGTAGGGTTAAGAGGAATCTGCAGAAAGGACCTCCAAAGCTTCTGTTTGAAACTAGCCCCAGGTGAGCATGAGGAAAAGCATTTATGTGGTCCCGGATGCTGGCTACGCCGCAGGTAATCAGAACCCCGAGGAACACTGTGCTCACAATGGATTTGCTGAGGCTGGCTACCAACAACTCAGGTTAAAGCTGTGGTTGGAATAAATGCAAACTGTGCTGCTGTGAGCCTCTGATCCCAGGGACAAGGCACTGGGCACTCACCATTGCTGGCCAAATAAGGCCAGAGAAATCTAGATGTTTGTGGACAGTGGTGATGATTGGTGGATAGTGAGCGAGTGGACAGAAGGTTGAACAGGCAAAGGGATGAGTGCGCATAACTGAATATGTTGTTGGATAGTGGAGGTGATACCAGGTGGATGGACGGAAGGAAGGAAAGAAGGAAGGGAGGGAGGGAGGGAGGGAGGGAGGGAAATTGGGTTAGTGGAGAGATTAGTGGGTGGTTAGAGGGACAAAGAGCAGACAAGTTCTCCAGCGGCCAAGTCACTGAGTCATTTTAAGCACAAGTTTTAAAGTCACAGATGACTCAAGAAAGAAAATGGGGGGTTGTTTTTTCAACCCAAAGCTAATCTTACTTAAATCAAAACAGAAAATAATTTTAAGCTATTTTACTTGAGCTATATGATTTATTTCAGTCGTCTTATTAAGGCTGGGTCTCAACACTGTCACAGTGTTGTATATCCATCCACATTACTATTAAGAGAAACAAACCAGGGTTAGGGTGTAGCTCAGCTCTCCTAGAATACGCAAGGCCTAGGTTTGGTCCGGCCTCCCTTCCTCTCAAAAAACTGAAGAAGAGAAAAATGAAATAGTTCATCCGTTTGTGGGACACGGAATTCTCTGATCCCCTACCAAGATTCTCAGTACCTGGACAGAGGGCAGGCATATAAACCAACACACCAGTTTTCCTCCAACAGTTTCATAAGGAGCTTCAGTCTGGGTAGACAATAGGTCAGTGGATTTCTTTCTAACTGACTGAGGAAATATTCAACCACAACATTCTTTCTCGGAGTGATTCAAATACTGACTATATGGCATGAATATTTCCTCCATGTAGTTAAATGCCGTTTTATAAATTTTTCAATGGCCACATACTATTACACTCAATAGAGGATGAATAATAGAGTCAGCCTTTCCCCTACTGCTAGGCATTTGGCAATTTCTAAGTTTTTATTATTATGATCATCACTTGATTAAAAATATCTTGTTGATGAAATTCTGTGTTCTTCCCTGGAAACTTTTCAAATGAAGTCCCAGGGCCTGGAGAGATGACTCGGCAGTTAAAAACACTGGCTGCTCTTACAGAGGACTTGAATTTGGTCCCCAGCACCCACATAGGTGGCTCATACTTGTAACTCTAGCTCTAGGGGATCTGACACCTTCTTCTGGCCTCCTCAGGTACCTACACTCACTTGCACACACACACACACACACACACACACACACACACACACACACACATCAATTTTATACATAATTAAAAATAATTATTTTTTAAATCCTTTGGATACATTTAAAAATAAAATTAAGGTCTAAGAAACGACATTGATACCTCACTAGGTGTTCATTTGCAAAATTTCCCACCAGTATTATATGACCTGCTCAAGTCACCACACCTGGCTGCAGGGGCGACCTTGAAAACACCTCACCAGCCCTTACATCTTTACTCGCTAGCACTCACGTTTCACGGACATTTCATGACACTTCTCTGCATTTTGAACAACCGAGTATGTGGACAATTGAGTCAGCCACAGTTTTCAGGGAGGTTGGTTCTCGCCTCTTATTTGTTACAAACTGCCCAACTCTGTTGTTGACTTACTCGTTCATGCCTTCCCGCATGCTTTCACTTCAGCCTGATGACTCTTCACGTACAGAACCGACTTCCTTTACTACAGGGTCCATAACTGATGCCTTCGAAGCCTCAGCCCTGTTTCCTCTGGTGATTCTGTGGCATTGTTTCTTTGTCTGTTCGATGCTGTCACCATAACTGGCTTTCTTGTTGCATAACATGCACACAGCTCTGGGTTTGGTTTTGAATTTTCCAATTTATTCCTCTTTGGTGATACCACCCTAACCACATCTTGTGTTTCGTGGCCACGGTGTAGACAGATGCTCTGTATCCCACTGCTGGTTCTGTGGGTGCTGTTAGAATCCTGCCTATAGAACTGAAGTGGGATAGGAGGCTGGGTTTGATTGACAACTTGATTGGATTAAGAGACCCCTAGGGCACTAATGAGGCACAGCTGTGAATGTGCTATGAGGGTGTTTCCAGAGAGGATTTCTTTGGAGGAGAAAGAATACCCTCAATGTGGCATCATTCCACGGGCTGGGGTCCTGGACTGAAGAAAAACGAGAAAAAGGAGAGCGCCAGCGAAGCACCAGCATTCCCATCTACCTGCCTAGAGGTGAGCAGGCGGCCTCATGCGCCAGTGCCACAAGGCATCAGAATCCTTTCCTCCTTGAAGTTGCATTTTGTCCAGTATCTGTTCACGGGATGAAAAGTGTAACTCACGCACAACAGAACACACACCAGCAGGAGCCTGGGCACAAGGGAATGGGCATTCAACAGGCCGTTTCCAGACAACCCTTGCTGATACACACCAAGGGACATGGTATCGGCAAGCTGTCACCAATCCCAGAGGTGAGCTATCCTGGCCACAAACAGGTCTTCATAAATGTCAGTACAACAGCCGTGACCTGACGGAAGCAGCAAACCAGATGTGCCAACTGAGGCCGAAGGTGGGGATGGAAACTTCACGGCCATTTGATGGGCTTGGGCCCTTTAATACAGCCTCTGAAAGTGATGTCATCGTATCCCGAACACTAATCCAGTGGCCTTGGTGACAATGCTACAGTAAACACTGTTCCAGGTGTGTCAAACTGCTGTCTGCAGACCACATGCCCCCAGAGATAGCTGTGAAGGGGAGCCTACAGCAAAAATCACATACTTAGTTAAAACGTTATGAGAGGGTTTTCAAACTTGATTGTGTGGTTCTCAAGCATAAACTTTGTAGGTGATATGCCACAATGTCAAGTGGCTGGGTGTGCCCTAGGGCCTTATCCTACACCAAAGAAAGGCCTTCAAAATAAGCATCTGAGGTTGCTGAGAACAGTTTTTAAGAACAAGGGGAATGGATGTGAATTTGGTATGTGATGTGGTTGGAGTGTCCCTCCCAAAACAAAATTCATTTCAAAATTGTCATGGTAACAGTGATGCATGTAGGATCACAAAGAGTTAGGCCGTGTGGGCTCTGCTCTTACACACACCCTCTGAAGGAACTAAGGACCTGCTGTAATATAGTTCTGGAGGGACAGGTTTTCAAAGCCTGCTGCACACTCTTGAGACTTTCAGGGTTTTTTGTAACCCAGGCTGGCTTCAAACTCAGGATCCTTGTTCTTTAACCCTCTGAGTGTTAAGATTATAGGTGTGTGCCACAATGCTCAGCGTGAGGTTAATATGAACAGTGGAGTTTTTTAATCCTTCCTAGGATATACTTACTGGGAATGGGCAGACATCACTTGAAAAGAAAACTAGACATGAGCGAATGAGCAAAAGATGGCGTTCCAGAAATATTTGGTGACTGGATGAGCAAATGCATCCCTACTTCCTCTTTCTTGGGAGGAAACTGTTCCCCTGGGTCATCCCATACTGCAGGGAGAGCTTTTACCTCTGAGCACTCACGATGCTTCTCTGCACAGAATATTTTCCAAAACCAGGATCCTCGAGCCCCTAAAGACACGGTCTCTGAGTTTTGCAGTGCAAGAACTGTGTGAACTGGCAGGATGAACATGTTGCCATAATGAAGTGGCGCCCGTGGTCCACTGCCCACACTGCCTTAGTGAATGCATTGGAGCAGTCAAGGTCAAATGTCTAGGAGCATCTAACAAATGTTGAGAGTACAACCATTAGTAGGTAAAGTAAGAACAGTCGTCACACGGCACCTGTGTTGTGAGCATGCCACGCTCCTGCTTGTGAATGTCTCAGAGGCTGTTCTGGGCCTTGCAGATGCATTCTTCAGACTCGGTCTTTGCCATACCAACATTTCTCATCAACAGTAACTAAATACACAATGAAGAATATTCTATGAACCAGAATGTGAATTTTTTTCAAAGCATCAGATGATATGTAATTTCCGGGCTACAGACATGGCTCAGTAGATAAAGTGCTTGCCATGAAAGCATGAGGACCTGAGGGTGATATCCAAAGACCTAAGTTTGATGTGCATGGGAGGTAGAAATAGCAGGATTCCTAGGGCTTGCTAGCCAGCCAGCATAGCCAAATCAGCAATGGAGAGACCGTGTCTCAAAAAATAAAGTGAAGAGCAACCAAGGAAGACATCTGACATTAACCTCTGATTTTTACATGCATACCACATTTGCCTGCACACATACACGCACACACTCATACGACACAGCAACAATTGTGGTATTTTCTTTTACCGCTGTTAAGTGGGCTTAATTAAATAATGGATCTGTGGCTCAGAATCAGCCCCATGTTAAACAGTAGAAGAATTGCCCCATGATGACTCAAACAATAGTCCTTATGTGAAAAATCAAATCCAGACACTAGTGAGTGAAACACGAAATGGAGAGATAAAGTGTTTCCCACTAAGCCCGCCATTAGAGAGACAAACTTCGTGTTGGCCATTTGGATCTTATTCAAGTTAGATTTTTGTTTGTATAACATTTGTAAATTTGTTTTAGAGTTAAGATTGTATAAGAACTTATATAAGCTGAAGGATTTGTACCTAGTCGTATGTTTACACACATTTAAATAATATAATAATAAAGGTAGCTTGAGTCAACACTGGGCATCCTCGGGAATGTTTTCCCTTATAAAGAGGCTGTATGCTGCAGGGGTAAGAGCAACACTGGTCCTGAGCCTGAGAAACCACAGCTTAACCACTGAGGCAAAGGCAGCAGCTGGCTGGTAAACTCACTCTCCAAACCTTCAACTGGTGCCGGGCATGGCTGGGCACGGGAAGAACCTGCCTTGGTGGGTGATTTTTTAACCTGAAAAGAAGGTCTGCTTGTTTGTAAGTCCTCTTTGTAAATATTGTCCCGGGCTGGGCAGGAAGGGGCAGGTTTTCAAAACACCCATAATCATCTTCTTCTGTGTGTTCCTTCTGCCTTGGATCTGCCTTCCAGAATGCAAACAGCCTCCAGAAGGCTTGCCAGGCAGTGAGGGAGAGAGACCAGCCTTCTCCAGGACTGATGGCATCTCTGATTTTTATCGGGGTTCAAAGCTTGTTCTTTGTGCTGTTTAGGGATAAATCTGCCTTTCCCGCTTTACTACGGTGTGGGAGCTAAGGGGAGGAGAGAAGTAGATACAGGAATTGAAGCCTTTGTGCAGGCAAACCCATAAGGGGAAACATGCAAGACCAGAGCTGCCACAGTGGCTCTGCACGCAGCCAGAGAACTTTCCCCAGCCTTGGCTCCTCTAAAGGCATGGCCTTGTTTCCTCCTAAGTCAGAGAGGCACTGAAATCCTTCCAACAACGATGGAAGCCACAGCCAGCCCATCCCTTTTGCTTGTCCCTGGGTTCGGGTACTAAGGTGAGAATTCTGTGCCAGTTTGTTAACAAGTGGAGAGAAGAACTTGGCTTCATCATTAAAGGGAAGCATCTACTCTGACATCAGAATCTTTTCCTGGGTTTTTAATGTTTACCTGAAGTGAAAAAAACAAAACAAAACATCCAGGAATCTACTGGGAAAGATACGTGTGCTTCAAGCAAGCCTGATCCTGTCTGGAAACTAGCCTTGGGATAGTTAGGAAAAAAAAAATGGTGAAGAAACCTGGTCTCCTCAGCCTCTTCTCAGAGCTGGAAGGAGCTCAGAGATAATGGAGCGTAAGTTGTTCCTGTTTCATAGTTTGGGAACAGGCTCAGAAGAACCACCTATCCCAGCTCACACAAGCACTTGGTATCAAAGCTTAAAATATTGGACTCCTGACCCCTACTCCAGGGCTCTCCCCGGAGAACCACAATTACATCTTCCCCACAAGGAAGGAGGCACAGTTTTAACACATTCCCTGGCTAAGCAGTACCATCCTTTACAAGGATGGTCCTGAGAAGGCACTGACTTCTTCAGCCAGATGCAAGACAAGGAGATCAGAATTTTTTTTAGGGAAAAAAAAAAAAAGATCTTGGGAGATGTGAGATTGCTTAGTGGATAAAGATAAGTTAGTGTGCAATCCTGAAACCTGAGTTTAATCCCTGAAACACATGTATTTGACTCCACCCAATTGTTCTCTGACCCCCGTACATGTATCGTACCCCAACACATAGCTAACATAATGCAATAATAACACAACTTTGTAAAAAAAAAAGAGAACTCTTCAGATTCAACTAATTCCAGATAGGATCTTAGAGGCTCAGAGATATAATTTATCCACAACAGAAAAATGAGGCAGAGGCAGAGAAAAGACCTATGGATCTGGAGCCCAAGAGAATCCCAAGATTGTGCGCCATACCTCCTGTACCCCACAGATTAGCTGGGAGCCAAGCTTATAGACTGGTCGGAGATCAGAATGAGATGATGAATGTTAAGTGCTTATCCAGTGTTCTGATAGCTACCACCACCATCATCACTACCACTACCACAATCATTGTAGTGGTTTGAATAAGAATGGCCTCCATAGGCTCATATATTGTCTCTCTACGTCATATAACAGTAACTAACACAGAAGTTGGTACCAGGAGTGGGGTACTGCTGTGATAGGCCTGGCCATGTTTTTGTTTGGAGGAATATGGAAGACTTTGGGACTTTGGATGAGAAAAGTGGTTGAACATTGTGAGGTTTAATGGGCCATTCTAGTAGAAGGATGGAAAACAGTGTTGAGAGTGATGTAAATTATGAGGGCCCAGCTCAAGAGGTTTCAGAGGGGAAGAATATTAGAAAATGGCCTAGAGACATTTTGGCAAAGAATGTGGCTGCTTTTTTCTTTTGTCCTAAAAATCTGCCTGAGGCTAAATTAAAGAGTTTTGAATTGATAGCACTGGCAAAGTAGATTTCAAGACAGCCTAGTATGGACTCTGTTGTGTGGCTATTAGTAATTGCTCTTCTGCAAATCTATAATGAAATGGAGCAAGCAGGACAAAGAGAAATACGAAATGTACAGTTCAAGGAGAATAGGAGCATCAGCAATTTCAGTGCTCAAGGAGATAAAAAGTTTGAAGAAAAGCCTGATGCCAAGTGGAATAAAGGGAGTGGTGAATTTAGGGCAAGATCCCACTCAACTAAGCTTCCAACTTGTGGAAACGAATGGAAGAAAAGCTTAAGCAGTGAAGGAAACCACCAACAACAGAAAGCTGATGCAAATTATTTGAATGAGGGGGACCAAGTTCCAGCTCCATTAAACAGCAGAATTTGACACCTTTGGCTTGTGGTTCTGGCTTTCAAGTCAAGGATAGAAGAAAGGGGTTATGGAATCTCCCTCTGTGACTAAGAAAAGCTGCTGAGGCTAGGCATGTGTCATGAGTGTCTCTGCATGGAGGCCCAGAAAGGCCTTTGCTTGGAGCTGTGAACATAAAGTCTGGATTACACTGGAGACCTCAAGATATTGGAGATGCCAAAATTGTGTGATACCTGCCATGGAGAGCTGCTAACAGGTGGGGAACCAGCCCAAGAGAAAGAAGTGTGTTGCAGTCAACAGAGCTGAAAGGAGTTGGAGATCTGAAGAGCACTTTGACATCGGACATGGAGATGCAGAATTTGGAGCTTGCCCTGTTGATTTTTGGGCTTGCTTTGTCCAGTATTTCCTCACTGTGTTCCCTTTCCTCCTTTTTGGGATAGCAATGTATATTCTGTCCCATTGTATGTTGGAAGTATGTGATCTGCTTTTTGATATTATTTTAAGGGGCTTACAGTAAAAAAGATTGCCATGAATGTTAGAAGAGAGTTTAAACTTTGGACTTTTAAACAGTGTTGAGACTGTGATAGACTATGTAGACTTTCAAAGTTGCTCTGAATGCATTTTTGCATTATGATATAGCTATAAGCCTATGGGGGCCAGGGAATGGAATGTGGTGATTTAAATAAGAATGGCCCCCATGGGCTCATAGATCAAATGCTTGATCACCATGGAGTGGCACTATTTGAAAGAATTAGGAGGTGTAGCCTTATTGGAGAAAGTGTGTCAATGGGTGTAGGCTTTGAGATTTCAAAAGCCTATGCAAGGCCTAGTCTCTCTCTCCCTCTCTCTCTCTCTCTCTCTCTCTCTCTCTCTCTCTCTCTCTCTCTCTCTGCTTGCTGCCTGTGGATCAGGATGTAAAGCTCTCAGCTACTACCCAGTACCATGCCCATCTGCTTTCCTCCATGATGATAATGGACTAACCCTCTGAAACTCGTTGTAAGCGAGCCTCAGATTAAATGCTTTCTCTAATAAATTGCCCGGCCATGATGTTTCTTCACAGCAATAGAACAGTAACTAAGACAATCACCATCACCACAACCATAGCCACACCATCATCATTACCACCACCACTCTTCTCACCACTACACAATCTTCCCCATTACTACCATTGCTACCATTACCAACATTATCATCCCCACCATATCATTATTACCAGAACTACCTTTATTACCTTGTCTCTCAATTCAGGACACTTTGCACTGCAATAATTTTCTTCTTTTATTATTCCTTGACTTTGATGTTTAAATAAGTCTGAGAATTAAACCTTCTTGGTTTGGCATTTCCTAGCCCAGTGCCTACAACTCTAGGTCCAAAATGAACAAAATACATTCCACAAATCTGCCAGGTATGTAGCACCCCTGGTTGGTTTTTTGATGACCATCTCAAGGTCATCATGCTCACAGCCATATTAAGTATGCATACTCATTCTGGACAACAGCACTATCCTCTGGCTTCATGCAAAAAGATGAGCAGATCTAGGCACCTGTGGCCCTCAAGAGAAGTTCTATACAACCTTGTGGAGATCGTTAGGTAATAAAGTCTGCTTTATATCACCATCTGTGGAGACTACTCACCTCTTTACTCAGCAGAGAAGGTGAGAGCCATTTCTGGCCACTAACTGAGAACACAGACTGACAGAGGAGAGAGGAACAGTTAAAATCAAACTAGGGGCTCAGTCTCTCTTACTTTGAGCTCTGGAAGGATTCGGCAGAGAACAGCAGTGCTGAGAAGCCATTCTGCAGAAGATCTTCAGCCCATGCACCTTCCCAGTGGTTCACTCCTGCAGCAGTACCTCGGCAGAGGTGCAGGCACAGATCATCTCCTCCCATGGAGTACTTCTGTCCAATGAAGAGCCGTCCGGAGCCCTTCTGCTGCTCTCTTCATCCCAGCCAGGCCCAGCCAAGAACAGAGATAGAACGAACAACCCACTCAGTTCATTGCCTTTTCTTCCAGTTTAGCAAGGGATTGCTCCAGCAACACTTTCTAGGCATTGTCTCCTTTAACTATCAGTGACCAAAGAGGCTGTGCCTATGACTGGTCCCTGTTTAACAGGAATGTCCTCTCTCATTGATGCTGGCTCAGGCCTTTCTCTGCAGTTCACAAACCCTAGCAATATATCACAGACTGAATGCTCAGGTCCCTCCAAGAGGTATGCTGAGACCCTAACCTTCCAGCTGAGGCATTGCTTACTATGGGAGGTAACTAGGCAATGAGTGTAAAGCCCTCATGAAAGGGATCAACACCCTTACACAAAGACCCTGGGAGATACATTCTCTATTTCTTCTGCCATATAAAAAATATAACCAGAGGATGGTTGTTTACAAGCCAGAGATGGTCCTCATCAGAGCCCCCATGCTGCCATCCTGACCTCAGACTTCCAGCCTCCAGAAGTCTAGAAAGCCAATTTCATCTAAAAGCCACCCAGTACTTGATTACAGCAGGCCAAAGTGATGAAGACAGGGCCTCTGAGAGGAGATGCCAATTCATTTTTCTTATTTCTCCACCAAAACAAGACTTGTTACCCTCACTGTACACACAAAAACTAGGGAAATTAGGCTGTCAGTGACTGTACCAGCTCCCACACAAATCAGTGCCAGAACTAGAACACAGGACCCCTGACTTGAAATCTGAAGCCATCTTGATCACATCCCAGGACAGACATGTGGACATGTGAGGAAGCACCCAGAACATGTACCAAACCAGAAAGATATATTTCAGTCATTTAAAGATTGAGAGAAAAGCTGTGAGAACTGACCCAGAATCACTGGAAAGTGATTCACTATTCTAGCTAGCCCACACCCCATGGTCATTCATTTTAAAATGATGAAACCAACCATGAAATGGTGCTGGTGCTGGAGCTGTGCCCCTGTCAACATCCGGTGTGTGGGCAGGCCCTGGGGGCCATACTGCTGATGCAGTGGGTTAGGGCAGAAGCTGCCTTCCGGTGAGGTTAGTGTGCCTGTCTGGAGACAGAGTCAGGGCACTAAGAATGGTAAAGGGACCTTTTCTTTGTTCTCTAGCTTTGCCCTGTAGCCACCGACAAGTTAAACTAGGTTTCAGGATCTGCAGCTGAGATGCTGGGCATGTAACCTCCCCCACTCCCATCCTGCCTTGCTACCACATATCCCAAGGAGATGAGCTGGCAGCTAGATGTCATAAGAAATGAACTCAAGGCCTTGTTGGCAGAATTAGGGCTTGGGCAGATAACAATGCTGTGTCACATGTCACTATACCCAATGCCATAATAGGAGAGAGATTCTATCACCGGTGTGGTGGGGCGGGGGGGGGGGGGGGGAGGGTTGGCCTCCTCCTGCCTTCCCTCCTCCTGCCTTCCTGCCTTTCTTCATATCCATCTCTTCTCTAATAGCACTCCAGCTTCTCCCAACAAGAGGCAGAATCTAAATCTCCTCTGTATAGGAACTGGCCTTGTTTCAGCCAAAAGGAAAGGTAAGAAGGAAGGAAACTGTCTTAGTCACTTTTCATCGCATTGATAAAATACCAGATAAAAAGTAACTTGTGGAAGAAAGAGTATCTCGGTTTACAGTTCCAGGGGGATAAAGTCCATCATGGTGGGCAGCATGGCAGCTGGAAAGGGAAGCTGAGAGCTCACATCTTCAAATGCAAGAATGAAGTAGAGAATGAATCCGAAGTATAGCCAGACCTCAAACTCTCGACATACTTTCTTTAGCAAGGCTGCACCTCCTAAATCTCCCCAGACAGAGCCACCAACTGGAGACTCAGTGTTCACATGTCTGAGTCATGGTGGGGGTGGGGTGGAGTGGGGGTAATAGTTCTCATGTAAACCACCAGAAAGGAAAAGAGCAATGTAGCATTAAGCTCAGAGGTATCTCAAGGAGACAATGCATGCTGTTTCTACCTCACAGAACTTTATCACCATGGGGACAAGTCCAGACTCATTTGTTGATAATGACAGACATATGGTCCCATCGCCCTCTTCCCCTCAGTAGATAGCTGACTCTAAGGCCAGACATGTAGATGAGGCTGTTCTAGACCACCCAATTCCAAGTTGTCTGTCAACTAAATATAGACCTAAGAGCTCATTAGGAACTGAAAAGCCTGTCTCCATCAGTGGAACCAGCTGGCCAATCCACAGGCTGAAGATATGATGGTTGTTTAAACCACAGCCCCAGGGTGTGCTTTGCTACACAGTAATAGTATAGATTGAGAAGGAGCATTGGGAATGCCTCACAGAGAGGATGATGCCTAGAGAGGGTCAGCAGAAAAAAACAAAAAACAAAAAACAAAAAACAAAAAACAAAAAACAAAAAAAACAATGGGTTGTCAAATGGTTGGTTAAAGAAAACAGCAAATATAGCAAGGAAAAAAAATGGCAAGAAAATAGCATTATGCCCAAAGGCCCATGAAGAGCCCTAGCGTGTCCCTAGAATCTAAGCTGGAAGTGGGGCATACCTGGACCAGAGTCCGGAGAAAAGGATACTACCCAGCCATGAGATGCTCCCCCATTGGTCCCCAGACCGCTGGTTCAATAGCCTCAATTTATCACAGATCTTTGACAAGGTATGAAAAGGAGCAAAGTCAACGCATTTGCCCCTGTGCTGAGGACTGGAATATTTCAAACATGTCCAGAGACAGTGGGTTGTCAACTACCAGGCAAGTTTCCTCTCTAGCTCTAATAAAAAGTTTTTAAACCTGTGGTGAACACAGACCCCTCAAGAGCATGCCCATGACAGAATGAGGAAGGAGTCCCAGCGTTAGATGAGAAGATGAGGAAGAAGTCCCAAAATAAGATGAGATGAAAGCCTGTTTCCCAGGACTTGGTGCGGGGGGGTGGGGGGGGGGAGGTTGGAGGGGTTGGAGGGAGTGTTGTTTGAGACAATGTCTTCCTATACCACACACCCTGCCTCAAAAACTGGAAAGAGCGAAAATGCTCAGGGAACAGTGGGCGACTTCAACTGCCTCTTCCACCATTTGTGAATTAAATCCAACATAAACTCCCATCTCCCGAGAGTCTGCCAATGATGCTTAGAACCCTGACTCCTGAAGTCTGGGACAAAGGTGAGAGCAGTTCCTGTGGCCGCTGATGAAGGCTGATGAGACACCTAGGGAAGGGCTATCCAGCCAACTGTGCAGAAGGACGTCATGGCTCCAGCAGCAGGCAGCCAGCGCCCCAGCACGCCACAGTCTAATCCTCACTTGGCCAACCCTCAGAGCGGAATCGCTGCAGGCTGGCCCCAGCCTTCACTCCCAGACATATCCAGGCTTGGTCGGCTGAGAGGCACTCACCGAAGTTGGCCCAGATGGTCAGATCAAGTGTCTGCCTGAATTCCTACTGAGCTGGCTTTATCGCATTCCTGTTATCTCTATGCTGGTAACTGGATCAAATATACTCTTCCTGGCAGCACAAATCAATGGATAAAGGAAAGATTGTTCGATAGGATTGTGCTGGGCTAACAGGTTAGTAAATTGAAGGGATAATGGAGTTAGCTTATCTTCTTGCACCATGAACTGAAAAGGAATGCCGGACGGGCCAAAGAGCTTAAAAATCAACTTGCGGATCACCAGGTAGCTCTAGAATTTTCCTTGGTGAAAGAGATCAAGATGCAACTAACTGATAGGTTGGGCTGCATGAGAATATTTCACATACCATATTTTTATAAAGTGAAAAATAGAAGAAAGAACTTTACAAATTCATAGGCATTGGGGATATTTTAAGAAAAAAAATGTGAATACCTCAGAAGTAAGCATACAAGAAGAGCTGCTGACTTGAAAATGATTTTCAACCTTACCAGTAGTAAATAAATACAATTAGGTGTTTGCAAACAATAAAGAAATATCACTATGATTATCATCTACTAAAATGAATTTTTAACTCTAATAAGATGGACTGTTGGTGCCCCCTGGAACTGTTAAACAGTGATGCTGAAGATTTGAATAGATATTTGGAGGTTCCTTGAAAGAAGAATCAGAAATAGCCAAATACTTTGACCCATTCAATCTCTAGGATTCTTTTCTTGTGAATATATCAAAACTGAAGGAAATGCAACATTTTTTAATAATGAAAGATTTAGCAAGGAATTTGAAGCCCTTAAAAGAGCAATTAAACTGATGATTTTTAAAATTGAGATAAAAGTTTAAAACCATGTATGTGCAATTTAAAGTTACATGGATGCATTACAAAATCTCCTAACAACACCAGAAAACTATTCATCAAAACTGCTACCGTGGCTCTTGAGTGTTAGAGCTAGCGTTTTTTGTTTTTTTTCCTGTAATTCCCAATCAATAAATTGTGCTCATTGGTTTGTCAACCTGACACAAACCTAAACGTATTTGGGAAAAGGAACCTTGATTGAGAAAATGCCTCCACCGGAGTTTCTATAAATAAGACTATAGGGCATTTTCTTAATTAAAGATTAATGGGAGAGAGCCCAGCCAGCAGGGAGTGGTGCCACTCCTTGGCAGGTGGTCCTGAGTTGCATAAGTAAATGGGCTGAGAAAGCCATGAGGAGCAAGCCAATAAGCAACATTCATGCATGGCCTCTGCTTGAGTTTCTGCCTGCAGGTTCCTGCCGGGACTTCCCTCATTGAAAGACTGTGACCTTGAGCTGTAAGCTGAAATAAACCCTCTCCTTCCTAAGCTGCTTTGGTCATGGCGCTTTATCGCAGAAATAAAAACCTAAATAGGACATAAATATAGCTATGTGATGGTATTAGTTATATAGTATAGTAGGAGCCTGTTAAATGTATATACATATGCAACATTTACATTCTTTTAAAAAAATTAATCACATATTTTTCCTAGTCACCTAGCTCCCGGTTGTTGCTTCTTCTCCCAAAAACTTTGTTTGTTTGTTTGTTTGTT
Source organism: Peromyscus eremicus (assembly GCF_949786415.1). Taxonomy (NCBI): domain Eukaryota; kingdom Metazoa; phylum Chordata; class Mammalia; order Rodentia; family Cricetidae; genus Peromyscus; species Peromyscus eremicus. The sequence goes on along the minus strand of NC_081416.1, from coordinate 114,308,361 downwards.
TGTTTGTTTTGTTCTGTTCTGTTCTGTTTTTCAAGACAGGGTTTCTCTCTGTAGTTTTAGTGCCTGTCCTGGATCTCACTCTGTAGACCAGGCTGGCCTCAAACTCACAGAGATCCACCTGGCTCTGCCTCCCAAGTGCTGGAATTAAAGGCTTGTGCCACCACTGCCTGGCCCAAAAACCTTTAAATCAGATTGATTCATTACAGTACCCAGAAGATACCCCTAAATGTTAGTATGATAGATGGATGGATAAACAAGTAAGCAGACAAATGAGCAACTCTGTGAGGGTATTAATGAGTAAACACATAAATAACTGGGCATTCTCTTTCTACACAGGGGCTTTAAAACCTGGAAACATCTTGACGTTGCACACTTGTTAGTGAGATCATGTTCTCTTGCAGGCATGAAAAATCTCCAACCCCTCGGGTCCCTTCTGTTCATGGCTCCCTTAATGGACCAGGTTCTCTGATCTCTCTTTGCCCAGAATGCCCATCTCTGATCAACAGACAGATTCTAACTATATTTGTTAATGTTCAAATAAGCATCAGCTTCTTCAGGAATGAAAGAACCTTTCCTCTTCTCCTGCCCTCTGCATCCTTTATGAGCATATATTATTCTCATTTGTTCACACGATTGCACCCCACTCACTTCCACCACTACCCCGGGATTGTAAGAATTGGTAATCTGGTTTTGTGCCCTCCCTGTCTGGTGTGCAGTTGACTATTAGATGCCTTTAGAAGAAAGGGCCTAAGCAAACTCAATATCTCATGGTTTTATGGAGTTCCCTGACACTGACTCAGAGCTTTCAGACCCATCTAGCTTTTTCAGCAAACAGGTCAGACCGATAGATGAGTGGGTGACTTATCACAGACCTAAAGTGGTACACAAAGCATGTACCAAGAGTCCTGTGATAAGAGCTTCTCATCCAGAACTCCATAGTCTACTCATTCGGTTCCTGGCCGTCTCCATTGTCTCAGGTTCTTAGAGTTCTCTAGGATAAAAATGGGAGTGTCGAAGGCACACACTAGTGGCCCTGGATCTCACCACAGCTCACATTTATGACTCACTCTACCGTTCTGAGAGTGACCAACAAAGAAGATAACCCAAATCTCTGCTTACTTGCTTAGTTTTATGAATAATAATAATAATAATAATAATAATATAATAATAAACTGTAAAATAGATCAAAAGTAACCTCGTAACATTCTTAACGAGAGCTAACTAGAATTCCACAGTATTTTAAAGAAAGTGATTTTATTTTTGAGCAATGGATAATGCTGTTGAATTTTTAGGGTTCCTTGCTTGGTCAACCAGTGGCCTAGCATACATATGTCCAGCCCAAACCTTCTCTAGTCTTCCAACACACGGAGCTTCCAGGACCTCTCCTCCTCCATCAGCCTGTGTTCAGTCCGCCATCAAACAATGTTCATTGTAGCTCCTGAACTCCACTCAGACCCATCTGTACTCTTTTTCTCCGCCTCTCAGACTCCATTACCCTGTCTTGACCCCAGCCTCCCAGCCTCCTGTGTCTCTTTTCTTGCTAACCAGTGCCTATCAACCCCCACCCCCGCTCAACATGAATACGAATCTTCTGAGAGCTACTGGAGGGATCCATTTAAAATTAAAACAAAACAAAACAAAAAACTTTCCCCTTCTCCCACTTCTCCATCTACCAGCCACCTGCAGCCAGATGCCCTGACTTTCGTCCCTCCTGAGACCTTGCGACCTTTGAGTCAAGTCACTGACCACAGTTAGAAGTGTCTGCATGTGTGCTGGGCACCGCTTCTCCCTGCTGTCTCCCTCTGGACCACACTGTCCCTCTAGCCACACCCGGCTGGAAGATGGAAGAGATGGAAAAGCAGGTAGGGTGGTTGAGATGTGCCCTAAGTGAAAGATACACACTAATTTTGAAGACTTGTTATAAGAAGATGCAACTATCTCAGTATTTTTAGACTGGCTACCTATGAACTATTGCTGAAGTTGCAATATTTCGTATGCTTTAGACTATAAGAAAGTATATTGTGAAAACTAATGAGCTTTTTTATACATGCGTGTGTATGTATGTGTTTGTATATGTGTCTGTATTTGTGTGTGTTTGTGCGCATGAGTGCGTGCGTGCGTGCGTGCGTGCGTGTGTGTGTGTGTGTGTGTGTGTGTGTGTGTGTGTACACATGGAAGCCGGAAGTTGATGTTGGATATCGGTCAACCATACTCTACCTTATAAATGTTGAGAAAAGTTCTCTCCCTTGAACCCAGAGCTTTCCAGTTCAGTTAGTCTAGCTATCCCGCTTGCTCTGGGAATCCCCTATTTCTGCTCTCGAAGTGATGGCTGGGATTAAGGGTGGGCCGCCACACCCACCCAGCATTTACATGGACGTGGGAGCTCTGAGTTCTGGTCCTCATGCTTATGATGCAAGCACTTTACTTGCTGAAACATCTATCCAGTTTCATAAAAATTAATTTTGCCCACTCTTCTTCACTTTAAGGGATGGTAAGAACACTCTGATTCTGTCTGTGGCTCCCACTGTACTTCTATGGGACAGCAGCAAGCAAAGGATACGTTTTGGTTGAAAGGACATTCTATGGCAAAGGTAGAAGCTGAGCATCACAAGAAGTTTTGAAGAATCAGGAAAAACTTTAAACATCATCAGAGGCTACAGGATGAATACGCTGTCCCTGTCCTGATGCTGGACACAGAAAAACCAGGATTCCTCAAACAGTACAGGGGGATTTTATCAGGCAATTGAGATAAATGTTGAGTCTAGAAACATTTCCTCAAAGCCTTGAGACTCTTCTGCATGGCAACCAAACCCACGTCCCAGGGAGTCAGCCCTAAGACTCCAGGATGCTTTGCATGCAGAGCTCCCTGTGAACTGCTTCACATGGCTCTGGTGTCAGTGAGTAAGCCTGGCAGCCTCAGGTCTGGGAGTCTGCTCAGGGCTGGAACCATTAGCCTCTCCGTGGGGATTCTGGAATGCACTGGCTGCCAGGAATATCACAATCTTTGCCTAAGCCACCTGCCCCCCTCCCAGCCACCCTCACCCTCACCACCAGAACTGATGCCTGCCTCCTGGTCACTCATGTCTCCATTCAGAGATACTGAAGTTAAAGGCTTAGGCTTCCAGACTGAGCTTTTAAAGCAATCTTCACCTTCTCCTCCCTCAGGGTCTCTTTCCCAGTCCCAGGAGACTCATAGACCTTCTCCAAATACCCATTTCCTAGCTCCTCTTCCCTTGGCCAGGGCTCTCCCTTCCTTCCTAACCCTCTCTGGCCTGCAAACTGTGCTCTTCTTTAAGAACTGATCACGTCCTCCAGGATGCCTGCAGCCTGCTGAGAAGCCTTCCCTGCAGAGCTGTTTGTGCTTTCTCTGCAGTGACACTCCATATTGCTTTGTTCACACCTTCTTACAGCCCAGATTGTAAGAGGGCTGTCTGTCTATCTCTCCAGCTAAACTGTGAGCTTCTCCATTGTGGAGAGACAATGATACTATCCTTAATCTCTGGTGTCAGAAAAGATCCACACTTAACAGTGACTGCCTTAGGGTTGGAATTCCTTTCAACTTGCTCTACTGAGAAGGATAACATTCCCCTAAACACATTTTGCCAAAACTCAAGAGTCAGGCCACAGCGGTCATTATTAAGAACATGTAGTCCCGGGTCCCAGTTTTCAGCTCTACCACCTCAAACTGGCTGATCTTGACTAAATCATGCCACCTCACTGGGCCCCCTCCATCTGTAAAATGGAACAAAGGGTTGTCAGTTAGATAAAGTGAGGTGCTGTGTACAAAGTGTTTCACATGGATCTAAATTTTGTAAGTGCTCAATAAACACCAGATAGTTGTCGCACGCCTTATACCCAGCACTTGGGAGGCAGAGCCATGCGGATCTCTGTGAATTCGAGGCCAGCCTGGGCTACAGAGTAAGTTCCAGGAAAGGTGCAAAGCTACAGAGAGAAACCTTGTCTGGGGCGGGTGGGGAACCCAGATAGTAATTTACATGTTAGGTATCAACCCAGGGCCACAGGAGCACAGACATCTCAGAAGGTTACCAAGAATTGCTACCTTTGCCCCACTCCCAGAGCAAAATATAGAAGAATTAGCACTGCCAGCCCTGGTGGGCCAGGCCTGAAATCCCGGCTACTCAGGAGCCTGAGGCAGGAGGATTGAAAGGCTTGCTAGGGCTATGCAGTTAGTTGAAGGCCAGGCTGGTAACTTAGTGAGACACTGTTTCAAAGGAAAAAGGAAAGAGTATGAGGGGGCAGTAAACAAAACAACAACAACAACAACAAAACTGCCAACCTGACATGACTGCTCCATGATATGGTTAGGGTTTTTATCGTAAATATTAGAGAGTAGAGAGAAAAGGTAATGAAATGAACATGGCAGCAGCAGACTGAGCATGACCAGAGTTAGGGAAGCAGGAGAGAAGGAGAGAACAGTAGAGGCAGTGAGATAGCAAGAGATAGAGAATAGAGGAGAGAGAAGAAAGGGGAGAGAGAGAGAGAGAGAGAGAGAGAGAGAGAGAGAGACAGAGACAGAGACAGAGAGACAGAGACAGAGAGACAGAGAGAGAGAGAGACAGAGACAGAGAGACAGAGACAGAGAGAGAGAGAGAGAGAGAGAGAGAGAGAGTGAGTGAGAGAGAGAGAGAGGGTCTGAATAGTAGGGAATAGAATAGCAGGTTTTAAGAAGGGTGAGTAGCTGCAGGGAGGAAAGGGCCAGGAGACTGGCATGGAGGGCCTTGATATACCAACCACAGGTATATAGCTACAGAGTAATATGTTCCTTCTGCCAGCTGGGAACTAACTGGTTTTCAGAAGTTCCTGAGGAATGCTGGCTTTTCTCTAAAAGAAAATCCTCCTATAGTCCAGATTCGAGCTCATGTCTAGACATTTGGACAGCCTGTGAGACTTAACAAGAACTATGTGAGTTCCCACTACATAGTAGTCATTGGCAGAAATGACACACAAGTCTCTGCTCTGCACCAGCTAGGGATTCTGTTTCTGACTGAGGAAAGGGCTATGGACTGCATAGTTGGTGGTGACAGAAGTCATCTCCAGCTAAAAGAAACCACGTTCTCCAGAATGGTCACCAAACAACTGCGAAAGAAGCACACACGCTGTTCAAATCATGACTCCCCTTCCTGTCCCCAGATCCCAGTGTCCTCAGGCAGCCTCCACAAAGCATGGGTTCGAGTTCATGCTTATGAAGCAAGATTTGAAAGAACCATCACCTCTGTTTTTATGTCAGGAATAGCTTCTTATTTAAAGCAACAGTATATGCGTATGTTTAAAGGAAAAAACACTTTCATTCCATGATCATTCTCAGAAAATTCCAGACGTCGATACGCGGCCATTTGCACCAACCGTACCCTATGATTTTAAAATCTGAATCATATGTAAACTCTTCCTCGGCCACCTGAGAAGCCCCGACACACATCCAACCCACAATTACGTGGTCAGCATCATCGCCCAACTGTTGGAAGCTGTGATGCCCTTATATACCAACGACATGGCCAGGCCTTTGTGCCTTTGCAAAATCATTTCAGTAAGAAGGAAACCAAGTCCTACAACTGCTTTTGCTCTCACTACCTGGAACAGAACAGAGGAATCTGTTGGTTGGTTTCAGTGCCTTTTTAGAAAGGCCTGGGGTATGGGCTGGGGACATAGCTCCATCAGTGGAATGTTTACCCAGCATGCACAGGACCTTGGATTCTATCCCCAATATCACAGACATTGGGCCTGGTGACATATGCCTATATTCCCAGTACTTAGGAGGTAGAGGCGGGAGAATCAAAAATTCCGTGTTATCCTCAGCCACATAGTAAGTTCTAGGCCAGCTTGGGATGCAATGCAGTCCTAGAGAAAAGGGGTAAGGGAAGAAGTCACAGGCACAGTTGCATTACAGTACAAAGAAATCACAATGAAATCTGCAGAAGGTCCTCCCACAGGCCACTAGTTTCCTCCTTAGCCAGAAACACGGGTAAACAAGGGAAGAGGGAACGGGTAACTTAGGTCCCTGAATCATATGCCTCTGGTGCCTCAGTTCCAAAGAGTCTCACATCTCAACAGAATCCCAAGTGCCCTTAGCATCCCCAGAGGCTTGTTTGAGCCACCATGACCTAGGGTCAGGCAAGTAAAATACTTACCTTAGGTATAAAATAACACACACACACACACACACACACACACACACACACACACACACACAAAGCAAAACAGACAAAACCTCAGGAGGGTCAGAAAGTTCGGTCCTTAATATATAAATAACACTGCAATCCAGCATTTAAAAATCCAGTCAAAACACCCATGAAGAAGCAGAAACAAAACTCTAAGTAAGAACAGCCAGTATAATGGATGATTTTCCCCTTTTGCCTCTGGCTTATATGCTTCCTAGTGTGCAGTGAATGGCTGTAGAGTCACTCAGCTGTGAACCGTGAACATGAGTCAGGGCAAAGAGGAATGTGTGACCTCACTCAGGCTTGAGCAACAGCAGAGAAATGCAGCATTTTGCTGAGTAACATGGAAATGGATCTGAAATGTATGGATTTAATTCCTCTGAAAACAACATGATTTTTCAAGGGGAGGAAAGGAAAAGTACTTAGCAGTGGTGTCTGAGGTTTTTTTTTTTGAAGCCTATCCTTTGGAAAATGAACACACGCGCAGATTACTCAGCGCCTGCAATCCAGCTTTGAAATGTGCTTGTCACAAACCACCAGCTTGTTTAAAAACAGGTTTGGTTTTTTTTTTTTTCCCCCACTCAAGCTTGCTCTCTGTGCGCTCAGCTTTGGGGGCTGATCTCTACTGTTCATTAGAGGGAGAACAGCTGTGTCCCATCACACAGTGCGACAGGGCAGGAACAAGTGTCCCACCAGACAGTGCGACAAGTGTCTTCTCTGGGAGGCGGGCCACAGGGCATGCTGGTGGCTCAGCCGGTGAAGAGCTTGCTGTACAAGCATGAGGGCCTGAATTTGGTCTCCAGAAAGAGCGGCATGTGTTTATAATCCCGGCTCTGGGGTGACAGGGACAAGGGGCTCTCTAAAGGTCACTGACCAGCTGACAGTTGAAGCTGTGAGCTCTAGGTTCAGTGAAAAACGTTTTCTCAAAACAGCAGAGAAAGACTGAGGAAGATATCCACCTCTGGCCTCCACATGTATGTGCAAACAAGTACACGCACATACGCACGCGCACACATACAAAAACATTTTTTGATAAAGAAGGCAGGAGAGTGATGCCTTGAACTAAAAGCTTGGCAGAAGCACCACACAGGTCTACACCTGTGTCCTCAAATCCCACCTGCAGATAGCATGGCCCCCTCGGGAACGTGGAGGGAAGAAGAGGTGAAGTTTAGTTACAGCCGAGCAGTGGCCTCTCTACACCCGTGTCATTGGGGACTCAGGCTTGCCACTAGCTAGTCTCCCAGACAGTTCCATGTGGGTGAGAGAACCAGGGTCTGTGGTCACCTCTGTTGAGACACCAGGGCAATGCAGAAACTACCCTGAGTGTAGCCCAAGGAAAAGCCTAAGAAGGAGGGAAAGGCGAAGACTCCATGCTTTGGGAACCAGTCTTCGTGAAGGGTTCCAGCTGCTGTGGCAATGTGGGGTGAAGGCCAGATGCTCCCCAGAGAGTAGAGTCACAATCACCTTTTTCTCCAGCCTTCCCTGAAAGTGCCAATCAACAGAAGGAACCCTAGGCAACCACAGATGCCTATCCTGGTAGAACCTATGTGCCAGCATGCTGCTTGCCTCTGCCGGGGTTTCTCACATACCCAATAGGTTCTTCTGAAGGGTGAGTGTTTTCTAAGTCCTCTGGACTACACAAGACTTGTCTTCACCATCTTAAATAGTTCATATGGTTATGCTGGAAGAGCTAGTACCAGCCCCAGAAGTGGCTTTCCTGCACCCTTTAAATGACTGGGACCACTCATCAGGGAAGGGCAGGTTTTATTCGAATGGTGTCCCATTCAGGGTATCAATTTTCTCCTTAAAAGAGAGTTTTGCAGGGGTCTCACAAAAGCCGCACTTGAACTACCTTGCTAGCCAAAGTCTTCTATACCCACCTGTCAGCCTATCTCCCTTCTAGGACTCCTCCTTCAAAAACACTTTGCATTCAAATTGGGCTGTCTTGCATTAATGAAAGGAGATCCAAGGTCCTCTGTAGAATGTGTTGACATTTTACATCCAGGAAATAAACAAATTTTTTTTCATTACCAGCTTTTATAACATATGAAAGTCTTAGGAGGCTGAAGACTGATTGACAGGTTTGAAAATAAACAGCCTATTTTTGCAGATAGCTCACAGCTGTATTGCTTCCTCCCATGGTGAGCTCAGCTGGAGTTTTCTGGCAGAGAGTCTTTGCCAGGAGTAACCCTTATCCTCTGTGTTCTTTAGGTTAATACATGCAAAAGGACTCTGGTCTTATTTCTTTGAAAACTGATGACACAAACATACCCACACCATTAAGAAAAAAAACAGCAAGACATCAAAATATTGAAAAGACAGAGCAAGAGAGACTGTACTGAAACTAAGATAACACCATTAATATGGCTGCCTGGAGCAAAACACAAAAATCTTAGGAAAAAAGCTTTTCAACTGTGTGCCTGGGAACACAGAAGGATCTTTGGAATCTCTTGTGGGCCTCAAGACAAACACTGCTCCCTTCCTCGACGTAGATACTTTTTTTTTAACCTGGTTTGTGAATGGGATTTAGTCAGATTTTATAGGAATAAAACATTTTATAGTTAAAGTCCTTTTTTAAACCTCTAGTCCAGGAGACAAAAGGCCCCAAGATCTACCACTGTTTGACAGGCTTGCTCTTCTCCTTGATGCAGCCCAAGGTCTGGGCATGTCAGGGAGCCTATGTCCCTGAGTCAGATATGCACCTGAGAGTTGCAAGAAGTGAGCCATTTAAGACTGTTGGTGCTTCTGGATCTTTCTCTGTGCCCTTCTCTCTCTGTGGAATGTTTCGGAGCTTCCCTCTTAGAATCCCATTATTATCTATGCCTATTAACCCTTCCAGACTTCCACAAAGCTTCCTGGCTTCACCTCCAACTGAGTCAATGGCTCCTCTGATCCTCCAGCTCAGTCCTAACCTCCTCCCTGTGAGCCATCTTTCCTGGTTCCCCTCACTCTGTGGAGCAACTTCTGACCTGGAGGTCTGTCCTTCCTCTAGATTGTTAACTCCTAGAGATCTTGGAGCATGTCCTCAAATCCACCTCCCCAGAAATTAATTCGAGGCCCACCACACAGACTTCTCTGTTTTCAGTCTCCAGCTGTGGTGGTGGATGACAGAGTGGCAGAGCACACCTGTATCTCCGGTACCCAAAAGGCATCTGTTGTGGCCACCCTACTCTTGCAGGATCACTGCAAGGATGGGGGACTGAGGACGACAATTGGGGCTTTAAATTTAATGTTCACGCTTTTTAAAAACCTTTTAGAGTCCAGGAAAGTTGTTTAAATGTAAACATGCATTCTCACTGTCTGGAACCAGAGTTAGATGAAATTCCTCAAATGATCTCTTAATGCCATCAAAATTGCATTCAAATGCTTCTGCCAGGCAAAGATAAATTGCCATTTACCCAATAATCTTGTGCTTAAAAGTGACTGGGTCCAGAGAATTTGGGGAAATTTATTATGACAGGGAAAAGGGGTTCAAGATATTTAGTCTGCTGATAAGACAGCTTAGGAATGACCATAATTATCTCCGGGAATTTGAAGGGTCTTTATAAGGTCACTAAGAGGTCATGGGCCAGCTTGGCTCCATCTACTTCGACATCAGAAATGGACTTAAACGACACCAAAATGAGTTAGTCTGAGTCACAGAATGTCAAGGGGAGTTTCAGAACCAGAAGCATCCTACCCGCCCCCCCCCCACGAACTTGTTAGAAGTGCTGACCTCCTAAATCCACTCCTCATCTGCCAAGCCAGAGTTGTGCTCTCTCAAGCCTCACTGTAGCTTATTTACATGTTCAAGCTCAGAAATCTCCTCTAATGTAAGAAAGTAAGAAAGCAGAAGATTGGAAGAGCCAAGGACCCTGCCCAAAATCTGACAGCCAGTCTAGGTTAGGAGCAGAATGGCAATGATCATCACCTTCTATCCAGTTTCCAAGGGTTGCTCCAGTAAGCTTCATCTTTCCTGATCAAAGGGAGTCTGAGTCCTGCCTTCATGTTCACTATAATGTCTTCAGCACCATGCCCTACAGCTATAAAGACTCGGGCAATAGCACAAACCACTCAGTTCAAGGCAGGGTAGCTTGTAGTAGGCTGCTGAAGAAGCCTTCAGACTTCCTGTCCCTAGAAACAGGATAGACACTCTGCATGGCGAAGCCAACAGCCTCTGTTCATGACTTCCCTGTAACAGAAAATGCCTGATGGCTTAGTTCCTCACAGATGGAGAAAAAAAGGCATAGCTCTTTCCAAAGCAGTGTTTCAAGCACTCTAAAGTTGTGGCTAATCCCATGGTCTCGCTGCCCTTGCAGAAGATTCAGAGCAAAAGCCTTACAAATGCCTCGTGAGTTCCCGGGGCAAGAAGTCTAGGGTGGAGGGAGAGATACTTGCTCAGAGTGGGCGCCTTTGCAGGGAAAGCCTGCCTGGGCTTCCAAAGGATCACCCCCTTGCAGGGCTGGGAAGAGAAAGCCCTATTAGCTTCCTGGAGCCAAGCAGAACTTAGAGGAGCCAAGCAGAGTCCAGGGACAAGCCCTGGAAAATAACAGGGGTAAGAAGGAGCTCCTCTGGGTGGGTAAGTGTGTTTCCTGGCACCAAGGAACTGAGGAGCGGTATAATGTATATTTGATGACATTCTCAGCAAGCAACCTCCCTGCCAGAAACCTAGGCTAGAACAAAGTCTGGCACCAGGGCAGACAGAAGATAAAGGGAAAACTGTGGAACCTGCCAGAGAGGCCAGGATGGTCCCAAGGGAGTGGCTAGACAGCAAGGTGTGGAAACTAATAAAAGTCACCATGACAGGCATCATCCTATCCACATCTGCACAGTTCCCATGTGTAAGGTTTTGGGGGATGTGAAGACCATGCCGAAAAGCTGGCAAAGCAACATGAAGAAACACATGGCCCTGAGCATGTCCCTACTGCCCACTCCCAACCGCTGCCAACCCAACCAAAGTCAGGCGAGCAAGATCCTCCTAGTCCCCGTTCAAAGGAAACTGGAGCTGCCGTCACAGTGATGAAAACCACAAAAGACAGCTGCCACATTACTCTGCTAAGATCAAACATCTGTGTATTTGCCACCATGCGCAAATATACATGTCACTCAGACTGCCACAGTTGGGGAATCTTGTGGATGAAGCTCACACACATAACTTTGTTCCCTTTGGGCAGCCAAGCTCCATGCAAGCATGAGCCTTTTGAGCTATAGATAAAATGCAAAGTGCACTTAATCTGCATGATGGTGCTGATCTGCCAACACCACACAGGATTAAAAGGGGTCACTTATGCCACAGGCTTCCAAGGGGCCAATAAGAGTAACTAGAGATGCCTTTACCATCCACTGGCCCTTCTCACCAAATGTAATCCTTGCCAACAGATCAGTCTGCCCCAAAGACTCAGACACAGCTGCCACAGACAGACAGAATGCAACAGAACCAATGATGAGTTCCCTTCTTCCTCCCCTCACCGGCCTTGCCTCCCAGGAGTGTTCTATGGTTCAGTCATTTTCTTACCTGGAAGCTGCAGGGACAGTGAACTCTGTAGTGCCCAGAAGACAGCCCAGACTTCAGGGTGAGTAGGGGACTCAGATCCTTCTTATGTAGTCACATCAGCAGCAGAGGAAAGTCACAGAAAGACTCCTAGCATCTGTGGGCTGCTCGGGAACTCCTTTCAAGTGGAGGAAACAAAGATTCCTTCTGATCTACTGAGAGAGGGAACGAAGGAAAATCTGAGCACACTAGAATGTGAAACTGGCAGGAATAGGCAAGTGTACATGCACACTCCTCTGGGAGGTCTGACTACAATACTGTGTGCTTGTAGCTCCGTCATCCATTTCTTCGGTGTGTCATATGCTAGTTGTTTCTATCAGATAGAACCCCAAAATGAAGAACTTAAGGGGACCTCCAAATCTAGTGAGGACCAAAACATTGTGAGCAAAGTGTCTTGACCAGGTTGTCACGTCCCAGCAAAACTCAAGCATGTAAGAGGGTGTATGGCGTGACCACTCGAGGTCTGACAAAGTCAACTTCTCTCTTCTGCAGCTAACCAGAACTTTATCTAGAAAGAAGGCCTTAGAGACCCTCCATACCTGTACCCCAAGGGTGCTGTGCCTCAGCAAGGTAGTGGGGCTCCTTAGCAGATTGTGTGAGGAAAAGTGCAGGAAGAAACGATCATCTAGATCAAAGGGCTGAAATGATGGGCTGAAAATGACTTCTTTAAAAAGAAAATGCTTCCTTCAAGTGGTGCAGGTGGAGAAGCAAGGGACTGATTGGCCTCTCATAAAAATCCCTCCACTTCGCCGGGCGGTGGTGGCACACGCCTTTAATCCCAGCACTCGGGAGGCAGAGCCAGGTGGATCTCTGTGAGTTCGAGGCCAGCCTGGGCTACCAAGTGAGTCCCAGGAAAGGCGCAAAGCTACACAGAGAAACCCTGTCTCAAAAAACCAAAAAAAAAAAAAAAAAAATCCCTCCACTTATCTTCCTTCAGCACTTTCTTCAATTCCCTCAGCGAGTTGTCAAACGTGACAATAAAATGGCAGAGTCACTCCCAACCAGTTACTGGGTTAGGAAAGAGGACATGGGGCTGGGAAACATAACTCAGAAAATGCATAGCACTTTGAAATGCACCTGTAACCGTACCATTTTAGGAGTTCTCTCTGCTCACACTAGACTTAAATGCTTTGCTGTATACCAGCAATTTCCCTGACCACTTACTAGTGGAGTCCACTTGTCCCCACTTACAGATGAGGAAACAGATATAAGTTTAGTTGATTTTCCCAAAGTCACAGATCTCTCTCTCTCTCTCCTCCTTCCCCTTCTCTTGTTCTTATTATTTATTATACATATGCTGCTGTCACAAGCAGAAAAGACCTTCTGATTTCTTGTAATTTTTAAAATAAAGGAACACACATACACACACACACACACACACACACACACACACACACACACACACTACTGTATTTTGGTATAGGTAAGTGGTTCTCAACCCTTGAGTCGCAACCCCCAAATTCCATCAGAAAACATAGATATTTACATTATGATTTATAACGGTAGCAAAATGACAGTTATGAAGTGGCCACGGAAGTAATTGTATGGCTGGGGTTCACTACACCATGAGGAGCTGTGTTAAGGGGTCCCAGCATTGGGAAGGTTGAGAACCCCTGGTCTCGGTGGTGCTCACAAAAAGAGCCCATCCAGCATCACTTCTTACTAGAGGAAGGAAACAGCCCCTCACCCCATTCCCAAGGAATCAGTTTGAACCATCGTCTACCGGGATAAGCAGAGCCCTTCTTTAGAAGGCTCTGTTAGGATCCAAAAGAGTGTAGCTGATTTTGCACACTCACTCAGACACTTCCTTGTAATTTTGTCTTACATGGTTTCTTCTCCGTTCTGTCATAAACTGTGAAACTAAAATACTGGTTCATTACCATATTTATTAAATTGTTTTAAAAAAACATGACTTCATGCCCTACACTGAAAGCAGTTTAGTTCTATACCTAATTACATATGCTTTTATCTCACTGTCGGGATCATATAACAAAGGTTGCACACCTACCACACCTCTGAGGGATCTCCATAGGGCCACATAAAACTCAAGTGACATTAAGAGGCTACACAGAATGCAAGCTCTGCTGGGACCTGGTAGAAAACCACAGCCCCTGGCAGGGTAGACTCCCTCCTGAGTGGTTAGTGCCTCCAAAATGAACACCTAGGTCCACAGGTCTTTTAGTCCCTTTCTACCTTCCCAGTGTCTCAACACCTGAATCGGTGAAGGAGGCGCCTGACTGCTCCAGACTCACGGCCACAGGCCCCGAGTGGCGGAAGTAGCTGGGAGCTGTCCATGGTGGCGCCGCGCCTGGGCACGCAGAGCCGCCTGTTCCCCGCCCGCGGGCGCGCCTGGGGTCCCTCTCCAGACCGCTGACATGGAGACGACTCCCTGGCTCACTGTCTCCTGGACAGGGCTTCAGCCAGGCCGTGGCTCTCACATCAAAACTTGGCTTTAAAAGGGAGTTCTTACCTGTGGGCAGAGTTGGCTGGTCGGAGCAGGACTGAGAACCTCAGACGGGGCGCGGGTGGAATGTCCAACTCTTGGGGAACACGGGTGCACCGCCCTTCTTGTCAAGAACACACACATTCTCCCGGGTCCATCCCGAAATCTCCCCGGACCTCATTCCCAGTACACGAACTGGAGAACCGTGTACGACTCTTGTGCCCTGATGAGACCTTCGTTTTCTTGTCAATCTAGCGCGACCGTTCTTGCAGATGACGTCCGTTGCGAGGGGCCAACAAACATTCCTGCCGTGCTGCCAGGCTTAGTGTTTGCTTCAGTATCAGCAGGGACCATCGAGGTCGTCTAACATCAGATCATCTCCGCTCGCCCCGTGCCAGCGCATCGCTGGGACGGCAGGGGCTGACGAGGGAACCCAGAAGACCTTGCCAAACGCGGAAGCGACAAGGTGCAGACTTGTGAGGCTCGCGACCACTAGCCACAGGGTAAGCTCGCCCACTGTACTGAGCTCCTTCTGAGACCTGCTTCGGGGCCATTCCTCTTCGGTGAGACACTGTTGTTTGTGTGAGCACCTAGTGCCATTCACAGGAGGACAACCTAAGCAAAGCAGAGATCTGCCTCCCGTCGAATGCGTTCCTGGACGTTGGTGTCCTCAACACCTGCCGCTTGTAAAGACCTCAGAGACGACCACGGAGGACGGTGACAGGGGCGTGCGCCCACCAATACACTCACGGAGAGACAGACAAGCAGGCAGGCAGGCAGACAGAGAGACACATGGGCAGACGGGCAGACAGACAGACAAGCAGGCAGGCGGATAGACAGACAGAGGCAGACAGCACAGAACAGCTGGACAAGAAGGCCGACGAAGGGCAATGTTTTCCCTAAACCGAGGCGAGGCGCGGGATTCCGACTGTCCTCTCCCCTCCAAGACTAAATCCATGCAGCCCTTGCGCCCCAGCCCGGGTCCTCTTACCTCCGCGGTCCTCTTACCTCCGGTTGATGACCGAGACAGTGCCACGCCTCGGGGACCTGGAGTGCAGCATCCCGGAGTATGATATCTGATCCCACGCGTCGAGCTCCTGAGCGAGAGCCAACTGGACGAGAGCGCGCGGGAAGTGGGGTGCAGATCCGAGCCTCACTCAGCTCAGTGAGCCCTCAGCACCAGACCACTGCCACTCTGCGCCCCAGGCGCTCCTCTCTCGGCTCCGGCGCTGGCTGGCTTACTAGCTAGCTCGGAGCTGCCAGCCCGAGCCGCCGCTTTTTATAGCCGCCTTCCGGGGCTGGCTCCTCCTCCCCGAGCCCCCGGCGCCCGCACTCATCCAGCTCCCCCCGTGTGCACCCCCCCCCCTCCGTCTCGGGGCAGCGTCCTCCCACTCACCGAGGTGGGCGGCCTGTGGGGGCCGGACCCGGGCGGGCTCTGGCGGCAGCTCGGGGAGCCGCAGACCTAAGCCCGAGAGCCGCGGCTGGGACAAGCCGGGCCACCAGGTGAGGGCGCTGGAGCCCAGGACGAGCGCAGCCGACCTCCGAGGGCTGTAGCGGTGGAAGCGCGCTTTGCACCCAGTGGCCTCCCTAGAGGACAGAGGACGGGCAGGCGGGAGAGAAGAAAGGCCTGTGACTTCCACAGAGTCACCACCACTCTACATTTCGGCTGTCAGATTTCAAACCCCTCCTCCTTTTTGTAAGCGGCCATAGCAACAGAATCCAGAGTCGCCTGGGTAGGTCTGGAGGTCCCTTGGAGAGGAAAAAGCATCCTTTTGCAGTCAGAGACCTTGGTTTGAAGAGGGCTCATTGACTAGGGAGGTGACTCAGTCACTAAAGTGCTTACAGACTTGAGTTCAATCCCCAGAATCAATGTAAAAAGGCCTTGGGTGATGGCCCTGGTGTGTAATCCCAGCTCTGCGGAGGTGGAGACCGGGGCTTGCTGGCTAGCCAACCTAGCCTACTTGGCAAGTTCAAGGTGAAGGAGAGACACGGTGTCTCAAAACACAAATAAACAAGATGGGCAGCTCCTGGGGGCGGACACCCCAGGCAGCTTGACCTCTGCCCTGAGACATGCATACCCACGTGCATCCCAGAAGAAAGCAAGGTAGAGTGACGTCACACGTGCCAGTTTTCTGCACATGCTGGTTACTCAATCATGGACAAGGAGCATCACCAACCGGCTTCCTTGAGCTCGGGGAGAGGATTTCAGTGAGACTGAAGAGCATAGGTACTAATTCGTAGCTAGTGCTCGCTATCCTGCATGTAGGGTGGTGGGACGCGGAACCTCTTGTCCGCACAGGCCAATGTTCTCAGGGGTCGAAACAAGAAGGTACCACCGGTGAGCTATTCCCGGCCACAGGAATCAGCCCATACAGAGTGTGGCATCTCCTCGACACTGGGTGCCCGGAGCACCGGCTACTTAACCACTCTGAGCCCAGCAAGAAACAGAAGGTGTTGTGGAGGGTTTTCTTTCCACTTCATTTTAATTCTAAGATGAGGGCTTTGATTGCCATTGTACATCCTGTCCCCCTTTGGGAATTCGTTACTCAGCTCCCTCCTTTGGTTAATGGGAGTCTCCAAATATACATGTCTTTCTTCCTGCCTGCCAGGGTCCTGCGAGCACCCGCACCACTATGCAGGAGGGGCTTCACTCTAGGCAGCGCTCACCAGTTTGGGGAATCTAAGTCTGGGCCTTGGGGCCAGTCTATGGTAGAGACTTTGGAAGTCTTTGTCTAGGTCCTCTGAGCAGAAGGCCTGGGGCACTTGTTGGAACCACGGGAGCGGGAGCACGTCTCCAAATGTTTCCTAGAAAGCTGGAAACAATGATCAAGTACACCAGGAGCTGGGTTCTGTGGCGGCTTCCTTTCTAGCAGAATAGAACTGGAACCTACCCCTTTGTAAAGTGCCCATCCAGTCCTCACTTTGTGAGTACCCACTGCATCCCTTTCTTAAGGAACCCATTCCCCAGGCCCACAAACACTAGGGCGTGGGCTGGGTATCTGAACATTGTGCTCAGTGGAGAAAAGTATGTTTGGGTCAGCCTCTCCGGAGCCATGTATGAGACTCCTCCTTTTTCAACCGGTGTAGCCCAGACCTGAGGCTGCAAAGCAAGAGAAGAGCTCATTTCCATAGGCCTCTGAGAGATGAAGAGTAGTCTCCTGCTTAAGGGATGGGCTCTGGGAAGTGCTTTGTCATGCTTTCTCCAAGATCCAAAGTGCCCAGCTCATTCCTCTGGTATCTAGTTTTCTTTATCATTGGCCAATGCCTGGGGTGTGGAAAAATGCTGATAAATTACAGACAGGCTCTGTATGTCTAAAACCAGACTATCCAGCCACATCCACTCATCACTTCTACTCAGTCCTCTGTGACAGACAGGATACGATGGGTAATTCTTTTGGGGTGAATATCAGCAATATGAACCTGATGGATTTCCTAGCCACACTTCTCTAAATTCAAGGACTTATAAATGCAGAGATGGGGGCTAGCTACAAAATGAACTGTTAGCTTTCTAGTTCTTGCCAGGATCCCCCCCGAGAGAAGATGGTTGTCTTGGCTGGGGGTATGGAGTCCCACCCAACCTCCACACCCTGTGATGGGTTCCCACCACCTTCCTGAGATACGCAGCCCCCAGACCTCATCCTGTGTATTGTGACATCCTGCCTGCCTTTGGCTCCACAAACTGCCTGGATCTGGCCGTTTTTCATCAGCCCACCAGCCATATTCCACATCTGTCCCTTAAAACAATGGTCACCTCACCCCACCTACTGACCACCACCAAAAGCCATGACGCTCTCGCTCTCTACATATCTGTGTGAAGCTGGAAGGGCTGGCCACACCTGTAGCTCCATTCTCCAAGCCTCTAGTCCTGGCTTCCTGAGACAGACAAGGGACTGAGAAAACAATTAGAAATGAGAAGCATGGTGAGGCTGGGTGAGCCACCTGTAGATCTCAAGAATTCTAGCCGACAAGCAAAATGGTGAGCCTCAGATAAATCCCCATAGCCTGAAAAGCTCATGTAGGGGAAAAGAGCGAATTTAAATTCCACCAACAGGGGTCGCCCTTGGACACAGAGCAAGAAGCTGGCGACTGAGAAACAAAATTCTGGGGTCTGCGTCCTGAAGCCAGGTTTCTAGCACTTCGAGTTGATAAGTTCCTGTTGGAGGCAAACGAGGTCCAATAAGGAGAGATTTTTAAAAATATCGCCAGTGTTTCTGGAGAGTTCACATCTAGCAGGAACTTGGGGCAGGGAGTCCTAGGACTCATGTCAACCTCTCAGGAGCCATGGAAGTGGATTTCTGCATTTCTCCTTCAAGGTGGTCATCATCACAGAGAGGGAAATAAATATTAAATACATGCAGGCTTGTGTGTATGTTTTCACATTTATTTTTCCTAACTGAAAAAAAATTCTATGTGCCCTATTTTCAAAAAAGAAAATTCAAAAAAACCGAACACTGAGAGGATCACCTAACTTTTAGTACAATGTACCAAAGAGTTTACAATGTAGAAAATTTTTGTTGTTGTTTTTTTTTGGAGGGGGTGTTTTTTGTTTTGCTTTGTTGTTATTGTTGTCTTGTTTTTGTTTTTGTTTTTTGAGACAGGGTTTCTCTGTATAACAGCCCTGGCTGTCCCGGAACTCACTCTGTAGACCAGGTTGACCTAGGACAGGCTATAATGTAGAAAATTTTTAAAGGCCAGGCACAGTAGTTCACATCTGTGATTCAGATTAGTAGGTTGAGGAAAGAGAATCTGGAGTTCAAGGCCATTTTCAGCTACACAGGGAGAGTGTTGGTAGGTTTTAGACACGAGCTCCATCGTCTGAGAAGAGGAAGCCTGAATTGAGAAAATGCCTATCACACTGACCTATAGGCAACTCTGTAGAGCATTTTCTTGATTATTGATTGGTGTGGGAGGGTCCAGCCAACTGTGGGTGGTATCATCCATGGGCAAGTGGTCTTGGGGTGTATAATAAGCAAACTGAAGAAGCCAAGGGGAGCAAGACAGTAAGCAGTCTTCCTCCATAGATTCTGCTTCAATTCTTGCTTCTAGGTTGCTGCCCTGACTTCCATTTGTGATGGAGTGTGATCAGGAAGCCAAATAAACCCCCTCCTCCCCAAGGTCATGGTCATGGTCTTTATCACAGCAATAGAAGCCTAAGCAAGACAGAGTTTGAGGCCAACTTGGCTACCGGAGGCCTTGTCTCAAACAAGTGAAAAGCAAAACAAAGACTTGAAATAAATAATATTTATTTATTATTAATAAATAAATAAATTGAAGCACAAAGGAGGAAAATATCTCTTTCAATCAAAGCCATCTCTGTCAGTCTCAGTGTATAGCCAAACATTTGCCCATGTATGTTACATAGAGAGGTACAGAAATATGTAAATGTAGGAAGCATTTAATAAATAACTCCATAGCTCAAAATCCTTCTCCTCCACAGCACATATCCTGGGCTATGCCTCTTGAATGCACACATCTACCTGCTACTCCTACATCGTCCAGCATGACTGGTTGTGAATGAATGAGCATATGCATAAATGTTTCTTAGAAAGACCTGTGAGCTGGGCAGTGGTGGCTCATGCCTTTAGTCACAGCATCAGGAGGCAGAGGCAGGCAGATCTCTGTGAGTTCTAGGCCAGCCTGGTCTTCAGAGTGAGTTCCAGGACAGTCAAGGCTGTTACATAGAGAAACCCTGTCTGGAAACAAACAAAAACAAAAAAGAAAGACAGTGTGAATACAGTAGAGATGAGTCAGCAGGTAAAGGTACCTGCCACCAAGACATGGTACAAGGAGACAACCAACTCCCCCAAGTCATCCTCTGACTTCCATGTGCATGCTGGTACACACACACACACACACACACACACACACACACACACACAAATAAATGTTTTAAAATATTTTTAAAAAGAGGAGACACAAACACTTGAAGAGATGCTTTACTTTGTCCATTAATAAAGAAATGCAAATGTATCTGGTTAGCCAAAAAATAAAAAAATGTGATAGTATGTTTGCTGGTACTAGGCAGTGAGTGAGGGTGGGGAGCAGCTCACATTCCTTGTTGGTGTGAGCCTGTGTCGCTGCAATGTGAGGACAGGTTGACAAGGCTTATGAAATGTATATAGCATTTCACTTAGTAATTCCATCTTCAGGAATTTGTCCTACAGATATGATGTGGAAATGATTAACACCAGATTTACACTACAGCCTTTTATCTGTGTGTGTGTGTGTGTGTGTGTGTGTGTGTGTGTGTGTGTGTGCGTATTGGTATGTATGAGTGTGTGAGTGCACCATCCACAGTGTGGGGATGAGGTCGGAGGACGCCCTTAGGTATCAGCCCTTGCCTTCTATCTGTTTCAGTCAGGGTCTCCTCCCTCCTGTGTACACCAGGCTTTCCTGGATCATGAACTCCTAAGGAATCTCCTGCCTCCACCTGTCTGTCCTCTCACTTTCTGGGATTACAGACGTGCACACTACTTCACCTAGCTTTAAGTGTCTTTTGAAGATTCGAACTCAAGCCCTCAGGCTTACGTGACAAGTAAGTGCTTAACTAAATGAGACATGTCCCCAGCTCCTGAAGCTCTATTTCCAACAACTGCAGCAAAGCAAACAGCTTAATGATTGTTAAGGATGTTAATCCACAGGATAGAGTATTGTGTAGCTGTTGGTGGGGGTAGGGGAGAGTACAGAGATGCATGCCTGTAATTCCTGCTACTTGGCTAACTAAGGCAAGAGGATTGCAAATTCAAGGCTAGCCCAGGCTACATAGTAAAACTGCATCTAAGAAAAAAAGAGAAAGATAAAGAGAAGGAAAGAGGAAGGGAGAAAAAGTAATTGTTATTGTATTAGATTTATTTTGAATTGTGTTATGTGTCTGTGTATATATGCACACGAACTCCTGCAGTCCAGAAGAGGATGTCCGATTCCTTGGAGCTGGAGACATAGGGAGTTGTGAGCTGACTGACATGGGTGTGGGACCTGAACTGCAGTCCCCTAGAAGAGCAGTATAGAGTCTCAACCACTGAGCCATCTATCTAGCCCCATAATAATTACGTTAGTAAATGACTTTAGATAAAATGAAAAATTAAAATGTACAGCAATGAATACTACCACCAGCTGTGCAGACACAGGGAAGGAAATGTACGTTTGCAAATTTCCATTTATTTCTGGGGATAAATGACCTAGATGGTGCACAAAAAGCCAATAACATGATTTCCTCTGTGTGTGTTCTGTAGTATTTAGTATATTCATAACGTTGTGTAACTGTGGGGAGGGGGACCCAAAACAGCTTGACCACACAGCTGCCATGATAGGCCTAGAGGCCCAGACACAGCTATTGTGACAGGCTTACTGGCAGACAACGCCCAGACCCAGGAAAAGCCGTAAGCTGACCCCACCCAGGGATCCACCCAGGGATGGGGAAGTACCTAGCATCCCAAATGTCCCAACCATTAGATAAGATAGTCAGATGTCCTTGAGCCTAGCACACACCTATTTTCCCTTCTTACCCCCTCACCCCAACCTCTGTTATGATAAAAAAAAAAAAAAACCCTACCCCACCTGGGCTCAGGGCTTTCTGCTCTCACTGCTGCATCACACAGGCAGTGAGACCGAGCTTTTCATGTGGCTGCTGGGGATCCAAGCTCAGTGCCTTATGCTGGCCTGACAGGCACACTACCAACTTAGCCATCTCTCTAGGCTCTCTAGTGCACACTTTCTTTGCTTTCAAAGAAGAAACAGGGCTTCGTGGCACCTAAAATCAAACATGATGCTGTATTATCAGCAGTGAAATCACGAGGGGAGTGTGCGCCAGCTCAGGGCATCTCCACATTTACTTCTTCATTCTGCAAGAATGACAAGGAACACCTGCCCGTAGTCTGCTTACATGTTGTTTTCCACACTGAGACTTCCTCTTGGGGAGGAGTGTAGGTGTTTGTTTATGTGTTGATTGACGTAGCATCTACTAGGCCCCTCCTTGTGCTGGCCTGTGGTCAGAGATGAGGTAAGATGAATCACTCCAGTTTCAGACTCACAACTGGAGAGGAGCAGATGGATGAGGCCCCCATGCACACATGCACACCTCTGGGATTCTATATGGCATAGGACATTGCTGAGGCAGCATGGACAGACAGGGAAAGATTAGGGGGACATGGTAAGAGAAAGGAGCCCCTCACCCTGGAGTCTGACTGAGATCTCTTCCCAGCTGAGAGTCAAGAATTCCAGCACAAATGATTAAAAAAATTGCTTTGAAGAATACCTACATGGAGACTGTATCCCTTCTCTATAGAGATATTTTCAAATAAGAATGGTAAAATCGTAATGCACCATGCTTCGGGTCTACATACATACAGACTTACTCTATTCCCAGCTAGTATTAAACCAGTAGTTTTCCAGGAATTTTACAAACAAGACTATAATTTTTGTTTACAGTAAAAACATCTTAACTTCTCCTGTAACCCTCATGACCTAAGGATTTTTACCTTATCAGCTATATGCGAAAGGATAAATGGCGCTGGTTAGTTGGCGGAAGAGTCACGAGCCATGGTTATCAGAGTTAGAATGGGCTTTATTAGAGAGAAGAGGGGATGGGATGCAGAAGTCAGGACTGGCAGAGGGAGGGAAGTGGGGCAGAGCAGACAGCAGAGAGGAAACGGGAAAAGGGAGGGTGGGGGTACATGTGCGGCTTTTTAAGGTGGAGATTGCGTGATCACGTGGCGGTACGCAGTCTCCCGCAACACCATGATGACCTAGGACGTTACACCCGGAAGAGTGAGAGCAGGATACTAACAATATGATCGTCCAATGAGCCCCAGGGGCATCCTATGGTATCCTTTGAAACTCTTTAGCAATGCTTTGAGGTTCAACTTCAGAAGCCACAAAAATCAGAGGTATGTCTGTCATAAAGTTCAACTCTTCCCGAGAAGCCCACACCCGCGCTTGGCTCTGCCCTGTCTTTTCTCTGAGTGCCTCTCTTTCTATAACTTCTCTCTTAAATGTATGTTAAAATCTCCACCCAATAAACTCCAGCTCTGCTTCGTCCTGGGTCATTCTGAAGTTCGTTTCCGTTGTGAGGTCAAGAAACCCAGCTCCCCCTGAACCGAGGTCTCTGAAAATAACTTATCAAGGTGCTACTGGTGGCAGTGTGGAACTGTGTCCCCATGCTGTGCTCCACGGCCACTGACACCTTGAGAACTCAGGGTAGGGAAGATCAGAATTTCTCTAAATGACGGTGGCATTTGAGGTAAGTGTTGAGAGTAGCTTCATGCTTGCTGCCCTCCCCCACCCCCCAAAAAAATGGGACTAGGAACTGTTTTTTGTTTTGTTTTTGTTTTTGTTTTTTGGTGCTGTGTCTAAATGTTTCTGAAATGTTAACTCAGAGCTGCCAACCAGACATACACTGGCCCTCAGTGTGGATCCAGAAATGCAAATGAGCTATTTGACATCTGAATAAGAGCCAATGTGGTGGTATTGTGTTCCCCAAAATATTGTGTAACCTAATAAATTTATCTGGGGTCAAAGAACAGAAAAGCTACTAGATACTTAGGATAGGCAGTGGTAGCACACGCCTTTAATCCTAGCATTCCAGAGGCAGAAATCCATCTGTTCAAGGACACAGCCAAGTATGGTGACTCACGCCTTTAATCCCAGAAAGCAAGCCTTCAATATCAGGGAGTGATGGTAGAAAGAAGAAAGGTATATAAGGCGTGAGGACCAGAAACTAGAAGCATTTGGCTGGTTAAGCTTTTAGGCTTTGGAGCAGCAGTTCAGCTAAGATTCATTCTGGATGAGGACTCAGAAGCTTCCAGTCTGAGGAAACAGGACCAGCTGAGGAACTGGCAAGGTGAGGAAGCTGTGGCTTGTTCTGTCTCTCTGACCTTCTAGTATTCACCCTAATAACTGGCCTCAGGTTTGATTTTATTAATAAGACCTTCTAAGATTCCTGCTACAAGCCAATATACCCAAATATCCAAGATACATTCTGTTAGACTGTGTCTACTTTCTATGAACGGTTTTTGATACAGTGGATGATGCTAGGGCCAGTAAGTGAAAGACGTTCAGTCATTCAGCAAATACTTCTGGAGAGCCTACTGTCCTAGACACTGAGAACACAGCCATCGATAAAGTGACGTTATTTCTGAGCCCTCGACACTCAGATTACAGGTACAGAGGGGGCAGGTAATGAAGGAAGCTACGGCAAGGGAAGGGGGTGGACGAGAGAGTGACAGGGACGTGACGGTAGAGGGAGAGGAAGTCCTTTGGAGAAAGTAAATCTGGAGCAGACTCCTGGTTCATGAGGGAAGGGCACCTCAGGAATCCTGGGCAGTTACTCTAAGGAAATAGGACGAAGGATCCATCCTGAATGAGCATAGCACAGTCGGCGGTGATCACGGAGCGGCAGAGGCGGCTGCTGTTCACGGAGGGCGTCCTGGGTCGCAGTAACGCTCTTTTACGAGAAGGGGAAGTAGTCTGCTGGGTTCTGTGGAGACTTGCACTCTCTCTGCCTTCTGTCTTGGAATGCAAGCTCTGGCTGTACTTTTATGCTTCCGTGCTTTCTGATATTCCAAGAGTCTGTCTATCATCGAGGGGTCCAGCACCGCTCAGCTATCCAGTTATGTCTCCCCATGTCGGCACCTCACAAATATTTCATGCAGTCAAGTCCTAACCCAGTCTATGGGGACCAGGCAGTTTGCAAAGGAAGAGAGATACATGTTGGATAAAAGCATCTCAACTGGATGGGCAAGAAAATCAAAGAGGGTGAAAATCCAGGCAGAACTTGCTCCTTTTCTACCAAATCGGAAAAAAAAAAGTTTAAAACTAACCAAACACACAAGAATGGCAAATGTTAGGATGGAGAGAAAGGGGTCGTGATTGGAGCAGACATGGGTGGAAGTTTTCAGGAGGAAAGCTGAGCAGAGATAGGAGCACCCAGGAAGTTATGCCGAACAACGGACGAGTCGTGCAAAGCTGTTCAAAGCCTAGTCTAGAATGCTGACATCAGCAATAGGATATTGATCATATAAAGCTTATCCCCATCAGGAAATGACATACCACGTTCAAATAATTTTGAAAGACATTTCAGACATGGGAGGACATTTATGAGCTATTGTTAAGGGGAAAATTATTATATATGATATAAAATTTGGCATTTCAAAGTCATTTAAGGTTTTATCTGGATTAGGAATTCACATAGCTCAAAAAGGGAAAAAAATAGAGGAAAAGGTGAAGGAACAATTGGTTTCCCATTGTGTGGCTGTTTAATGAAGGAATAAGCATAGAGGTTTATTCCTGTAATTCCAGCTACCTGGGAGGCTAAGGGAAGAGAATTGCAAGTTCAAGACTAGGCTGAAACCATATCTAAGAAAGAAAGATTACTTTATTAGATTTATTTTTATTATTTGTTATTGTGTTATGTATATATGTATCTGTCTCTCACTCTGTGTGTGTGTGTGTGTATGTGTGTGTGTGTGTGTGTGTGTGTGCGTGTGTGTGTGTTTCCCACCTTCCAACTCCCTAAACTATCAATATAATACAGAGCAAGAAATCAGGCCAGGCCGATAGCTCAGCAGGTAAAGGAGCTTGTCACTTGCTTGCCTGAGGATCTGAGAGCAATCCCCAGGACCCACAGGGTAGGGGAGACTCCCAAAAGTTGTCCTTTGTCCTCTACATATGTGCATGGCACATATACACATGCCCACATACCCCAAAACATAAGTGTATAAAAATTTGAAAAAGAAGCAGTAGTTATGTTATGCCCAGATCACAGGGACCCCCAAAAGACCACCACGGCGACTGAATCCCATATGTAACATGGCTGTCACCCCAGTGCAGGGCAGGAGGTGGAGACAGGAGGAACATGGGACTTACTGGCAGCTAGTCAATCCAGTCAGTGAGCTCTGGGTTCAGTGAAAAAGACCCTGTCTCAAACAAAAAAGAGAGAGAAGTGACGAAGGAAGAAAGCTGACATCAACTTCTGGCCTCGCAGAGGTATACACGCAGGTGTATACGCATGTACACACACAGAGACACACAGACCCACATACATACCACTACCATCTCATAAAAAAGTGCACTCCCAAGAGAAAAGGCTTTGCTTAAACTATCTACAGATCAACCTCAGACCCTGGGAAACTTCCTGCCCCTGACTGGCCTAAAATGAGTAAGATGTATGTAAACAATGGGGTTAGACTGACAGCCTACTGCCCTCAGGGCCGCAGACAGGCATAGGCATGGCGTGTTGGTATATAAGAACACCTGAAGTTTCCCACCTGCATGGCCCACTGGGTGTATTTATAACACTTGTCAATCCCTGGTAGTCTCAAGCTGTCCCCAGTGTTCACACGGCGGGGGGAGGGGGGGGGATTCTAGAAAGAGGCCACTTCTGCACATCTGGAGCTAAGCCAGAGAAGGGTTAAGCAGGGCAGTAAATTGCTAGGCTCAGATGCAGACTTGGGGAAGTTTGTGCTCCATCTCTCAGCAGAGGGTGCTCAGGACTAACAGACCTGTAGGAAACATGGAGGGTGGGATGCTGCTCACAGGCTGGCTTCCGGGAACCTCTCTACTGATGGATGCTGTCACTGAGACGCTCAAACTAGAGTTACAGGTGTTTGTAAGCCACGATGCTGGTGCTGAGAACCAAAGCCGGGTCCCCTGCAAGAGCAGTAAGTGCTTTTACCCTCCGAGCCATCTCTCTAGCCCCTATGTCTTAGTTTTTGGAGAAACCTCCAGATTCAACTTCATAGTGCCTGCACCAATTTATGCTCCCACAAACAGTATATGAGGGTCCTCCCCTGCAAATCCACACCAGTATTTGCTGTCAATTGTTTTCCTGATGATGGTGGTTAATGCAAAGACTCATGGCTGGTCAGGGTGCTAAGACTAAGTACTTTCAGTGCTCAGTCCTCAATGGAATATTCATATTACCCCTGCCAAAGCTTAGGGACTCTCACTGAAGAGGAGGAAGAAATAATGTAAAAGCCAGCTCCGGGGGAGGATGGCCTGGAACCCTATTTTCTGAGCATGACGTGGTCATTGCACTCACGTACTCACTTGCAGCTGTGGTTACCTGCACAGGGCCTGCACAAAACTGAAGCTGTCGATATTCAGTCACGGAGAGCAGAGGGGCCGTGGACCCAGCTCATCTGCACAGGGCCAGTGGCAGTTGATGGCTTGTGGAACAGTAGGAGTCAGTCGTTGTCTTCAGAGGTGTTATAACTGGTGACATGTACCCCAGTCAATAGCTCCACACCCCTGCCAGTGAGGGGGCCCCGATTAAACCCAGATGTCACAAAGCCTAGATAAAGCAAAAAGACACAAAGAGGGCTTGGCTCGGAGAGGGTAGAGTGGCCAAGGTCAACAGAATGTATATTTACACAGATAAGATTGTCGAAGAATAAATAATTCAAATCAATAAATGAAACCAGTTCTTCTGGTTTCTTTTTCTAAAACCAGAGAACAGTATATCTTTCTTTCTAAGAACAGTCACCAGAGACTTTCAAGAACGCAGCGCTCAGGAGAATCCCTTTTGTAATTAAATAGAAAATAATCTGGTTTAGAGGTTCTCAGATTTACTGTGGATGAAATGAGATCACCGGGCCAGCTGCTGAAACAGATACACTCCACCCCCTGAGCCACACACCCCGCCCAGCCCAGACTCTCAGTCAATAGGCCTGGACTGGAGCCGAGAATCTGCCTTCTGAATTCTCCAGTTCCAGGGAAGCAGCGGCTGCTGCTGGCCCGGGATTCCCTCTAAGGACTCCTGGGCAGCATCAGCAGTCACATGGATGGCAAGACACTAGTGGATCTAAGAACACCTCGAAGTAAGATGATGGCAGGATTTCCTGCAGCCTGGTCTGCGTTTCAGACTGATGGGCCGGAAGGACGCGGAAAGGCGGAGACGACAGGAGACAGGAGAGGGCTCCCTCGCCCACCTGTGTAGACCTGGCTTGTGCAGCTTGCTGGCTAGAGAAAACCAGCCACAGGCACTACTCCCTAAAGAATCACAAACAGGACTGCCAACCCAACTGTGAACCAATCATGCTCTGACCTCTTTGTACAACCTATGTGCAGCAAACAGATTTCAATTTCTAACGACTTATCCATGTCCTCATGTTTGTTACATTCTTCCTCATATGTAAGCCTGCGCAGGACGCTCATACATCACCCCACAAAAAAAAAAAAAAAAAGAAAGAAAGAAAGACAGACTTCTTCTGAGCTGGCAGGACAGTTCAGTGGGTGGCGGCACCTGTTGCCAAGCTTGGAGACCTGACTCCAGTGCCTGAGACCTACCTGGTAGAAAGTGAGTACTAACTCCCGCAAGTTGTCCTCTGACCGCCATACCTACTCTCACACAATAAGTAAATAAAATAATTGTTTAAAACATTTTTTGCGATAAAATAAGCAAATCAACATATTCTTCTCTCTCAGCTTTGCTATATGCCACCTCCTTTGAACAAGGAAACTGCAAAAGCCCCAGGTCACTGGCAGGGCGGCTTCTGAAGCCCTTATGTGGGTTCCTCTCAACTTTAAAAAAGTGGGCTGTCCTTTCTCCTGATCAATAAAATCGCTGGCTTTGCTTCACTCCCAGCTCATCCCAAAATTCTTTCCTGTAGGTCGACAAGGACCCAGTTGTATCTGAGCATCCGAGGTGAGGCTCACAGGGCTCCTCAGCCTCCACGGTGGCAAAGCTGAGCTCTCTGCCGCGGTGACATATACAGGTGAAGTGTGATAACTTCTCCATCTACAGACTGTGGTTGGGAAAAATGGGTTCTAGGATGTTGCAGTAACTTCCTCCGTCCCTCCTCTCTTCCCCACACTTTCCCTCTTGGAATGTGGTCCATCTCATGCTAGGGAATTCGCAGACCAGCACTTCCGAGGACTTGCCTAGGTTGGTGAATCTGCTTGAGAAGGTCTATGTTGATGCAGAACGCAGCACTTACATCAAAGGGGATGCGAAGCAGTTTTTTTCTTGAGCCAAATGCAGGGGACTGTGGCCCAGGAATATGGAATCAAGTTGCCTCTCATGTCATGTTCCAATGTGCAAACAGTACGATGAAGTTTTGTAGTTATAAAAATAAAACAAAACCGTAATCAAGATACTTTTCAAATGCACTGGCAGGAGCATCCAAGAGGGGGATTATAGCAAAGCGGGCAAATCTCTGCCACAGGTATCAGATGCTGTTTGATGACTTTCTTAGCTTTTGGATTGATGGAAGATAGTGGTCTCCTACATTAATACAGCCCAAAAGATTCTACCTGATTCTTAGAAGACTGTTCAGTCAAAAACTATGATGGGTAATGAACGGCTGTTAAGGGGCTGAGAAGAGTCCAAAATAATTTTGGCTCTGGATCTGCAACATTCCAACTCTTCACAATTACAAGGTTCTCATCAATCTGCCCTGAAGGATCTTTAGTATGGACATAGCTTTTCTCCTGGGAACTCCTGCTCACATCCTGAGATCTGGCTCATGAACTCCTCAGGTTAAGTCACAAAGCAATAGTTGATGTCATGTGAGCATGAAGGAGGCAAGCAAGTTTACAGAATACGTGGTAGATGTGTGTGTGTGGGGGTGGGGGGTAGAGACTAGAGATCCCCTTTAAACAGCACAGGCTGAGCAGCCCTCATTCCCAGGAGCATCCTGGGTGACTTCAGGCCCTTGAGTTTTTGCTGTGCAAACACTCAGTCTTTTTTTTTGTTATTGTTGTTGTTGTTTGTTTGTTTTTGTTTTTGTTTTGTTTTGTTCGAGACAGGGCTTCTCTGTGTAGTTTTGGTGCCTGTCCTGGATCTCGCTCTGTAGACCAGGCTGGCCTCGAACTCACAGAGATCCGCCTGGCTCTGCCTCCCGAGTGCTGGGATTAAAGGCGTGTGCCACCACCGCCCAGCAGAACACTCAGTCTTTAAAAGGGAACCTGGCACGGCCATTAGCCTGTGGAGCCAACACTTATAAGAGAAGTAAAACCACTCCCTGTGGTTCTGAAGGTGGTAAAACAATTTTTTTGCCAAGAAAATTCTTACTCAAGAAACAAAAGTAAAAAAACCCAGGCAGCTCTTCTATGCATAGAAGCCACCACTGTGGGAGTAAACGTTCCAAATCCGTGGGGCAGGTGGAGCCGTTTTCCCACACATTGCTAACACACTTCCTATCTGTGTTTGTGAGGGATCTCCTTTCAGTGGAGAAAATAGTGCTCTGGTTCTCCGGGTGTCCTGAGCTGGTGTTCAGAGTGCAGCAGCGTGTTCTGGCCTTGTGGAATCCTCACCGACAAGGTAGGACCAAATCATCCTTATTTATCAAGTGAAGGAAAAGCACCACAGAGGTTAAACAGCATCCCTGTGACACACAGCTGGGGACCGAAATAGCAACCCAGGTACCAGACTCCACCAGTGCATGTCAAGCCATGGCTCTGCCTCTCTTCGAAACAGGGTTTCTCTGTGTAGCTTTGTGCCTTTCCTGGAACTCTCTCTGTAGCCCAGGCTGGCCTTGAACTTACAGAGATCCACCTGCCTCTGCCTCCCAAGTGCTGGGATTAAAGGCGTGCGCCACCACCGCCTGGGCTGGCTCTGCCTCTCTAGGACCAGAAGATGAGAGGCCTCACCCCTTCTCAGAGTGTGCTGTTAATAGTGCATAGCACACTTGGATTTTGATTTTTTTTACTGTTTATTGTCACTTTTCTGTCAGAATTATAAGCTCCAAGAGAACGGGCCTTGATGACTACAGATATCAACATCATTAAAATATACTTGCAAATGAAAATCAAAAACATTTTAAAGGATCACACAGCACGGTCAAGTTGGTTTCATTCTGGGTGAAAAGTCAGCAAGAAAGAAAGTGAACAAGAGAGCAAGTTACTTAAGACAGAGAAGATCTGTATTAAGGGGGGAAATGCTAGAGATGGGCTCTCTGTAAGAACCAGAGCCTTCTTCCGCGTATGGGGAAGGAAGTGGAAGTTTCCTTTTCTGGTCAGTTGGCATTGCTAGGGGGACCCAGTGAGCAGTGAGTTAAGAACGTTAGGTGATCAATAAGCATCTTGCCTGGCTGGCCATTACTTGGGCTCCACAGAGCAGAGCAGTCGAGAGTCTACAGCAGTGGTTCTCAATCTTCCTTATGCTGCAACCCTTTACTACAGTTCTTCACATTGTGGTGACCCCCAACCATAAAACTATTTCATTGCTACTTCATAAACTGTTGGGTTTTTTTTTGTTTGTTTGTTTTTTTGTTTTTTTTTTTTTGGTTTTTCGAGACAGGGTTTCTCTGTGTAGCTTTGTGCCTTTCCTGGAACTCGCTTTGGAGACCAGGCTGGCCTCGAACTCACAGAGATCCGCCCGCCTCTGCCTCCTGAGTGCTGGGATTAAAGGCATGCACCACCACCGTCCGGCTCATAAACTGTAATTTTGCTATTATGAATTGTAATGTAAATATCTGATATGCAGGATATATGATATGCAACCCCTGTGAAAGGGCCATTTGACCCCCCCCCCCAAAGGGGTCACAACTCACAGATTGAGAACCACTGATCTAGAGTAATAAAGTTTATTTACTTTTAAAAACCAAATTGCTGTAGTTATTGGAATTGTCACAGTTCAAGCAAACTGGAGGAGCTGTACAAAATGGTGGACCCTGGCTAGGACCAACAGTGGTGGTTCAGTATTGAGATGGCTAGTCTTTATTTTCAACTTGACTGGATTTGGAATCACTATGGAAATTCACCTCTGGCATGTCTGTGAGGGTGTTTCCAGGGAGGTTTAACTGAGGAGGAAAGACTTACCCTGAATGTGGGTGGCACCATCCCACAGTTGTGACTCTGGACTGGATGAAAAGGGAAGAAAGGAAAAATGCAAGCTGAGCTTCTCCCTGACTACGGATTCTCACACTCAGGGCTTCCAACCACGGATGTTCACACTCAGTGCTTCCAACCACGGATGCTCACACTCAGGGCTTCCAACCATGAATGTTTACACTCAGTGCTTCCAACCACGGATGTTCACACCCAGTGCTTCCAACCATGGATGTTCACACTCAGTGTTTGCAACCATGGATGTTCACACCCAGTGCTTCCAACCACGGATGTTCACACTCAGTGTTTGCAACCACGGATGTTCACACCCAGTGCTTCCAACCACGGATGTTCACACTCAGTGCTTCCAACCACGGATGTTCACACCCAGTGCTTCCAACCACGGATGTTCACACCCAGTGCTTCCAACCATGGATGTTCACACTCAGTGTTTGCAACCATGGATGTTCACACCCAGTGCTTCCAACCATGGATGTTCACACTCAGTGCTTCCAGCCATGGATGCTCACATTCAGGGCTTCCAACCATGAATGCTTACACTCAGTGTTTCCAACCACAGATGCTCACACTCAGGGCTTCCATAACCCTCCCTGCCATGATGGACTAAACCCTTAAACCATCAGCCAAAATAAGCCCATCCTTCCATATGATCACCTTGAAGGATGCAGAAAAAGGTCTTTGACAAAGTTTATATCTCTTCATAATGAAATCCCAAAGTACCTGGGAATAGAAAGTTCATACTGCTGTTGTAGAATATTAGTTGAGATATGTTACATTTGTTTATGCTGTGGAATATTTGTTTAATGAACAAAGATGTATTGCATTCTTTTATGTTGCATTTATTTAACTCTGTGAAGCTGAGTTATTTTGCCTGCCTAAAACACCTGATTGGTCTAATAAAGAGCTGAACGGCCAACAGTGAGGCAGGAGAAAGGAGAGGTGGGGTTGGCAGGCAGAGAGAATAAATAGAAGGAGAAAAAGAGAAAAGGAGGAGTGAAAAAAGGAGGAGAGGACACCAGAGTCCAGCCACACAGCCAGCCGCGGAGTAAGAAGTAAAGAAAGACATATAGAATAGAGAAAGCTAAAAGCCCAGAGGCAAAAGATAGACAGGATAATTTAAGTTAAGAAAAGCTGGTTAGAAATAAGCCAAGCTAAGGCTGGGCATTTATAAGAAAGATTAGACTCCATGTGATTATTTGGGAGCTGGGCCCCCAAGAGTCAAGAGTTAAAAACAAAAAGCCAGCTACATACTGCACCATAGTAAAGGCTATATATGACAAACTTATAAGAAATATTGTATTGATTGAATAAGGGCGAATTTAAAACCATTTCTTCTAAAACCAGGAATGAGACAAAGGTGTCCACTCGCCACTTTCACTAGTTAGCTTTTCATTGCTGTAAACAAAATGCCTGACCAAAAGAGCTTAAGGACTGAGGGATTCATCTCCCGGTTTAGGGGATCTCGTCCATCAGAGCAGGGAAGGATGGCAGCTAACACATGGCTTGGTCTCAGATGGCAGTGAGTGTTGGGGGCAGCTTCCCTCTCAGGAAGCAGGGAGCCTAGGCTGGAAGTGGAGTCTACCCTTCCATGACTCACTTCTTCAGCCAGGATCCACCTTCTATTCTAAAGGCTCCACAGCTCCCAAAGTCGCACCACCCGCTGGGAAGCCCGTGTTCAAACACAGCCTGTGGGGCATCTCACCTGCAAACCATTACCAGGAAGAAAGACTTACATTGGTTAGTGGTTTTGGCGAGATCAACCCTTAGCCATCTGGATCTGTGTGCTTAGAGAAAGACATCAATGGTAGGGGGAGTAAATGGCGGAGGAGAGCTGTTCCCATCATGGCTGACTAGGAAGCAGAAAGTGAGATAAATAGGAAGTAGCCAGGGATAATATATCCTGAGGATTGTTCCCAAGGAATGTACTTCCTTCATCTAGGCCCCACCTCCTGAAGATCTCACAAGCTCCCAGGGTAGTGTTATGCACTGGAAACAGAGAGTCAAACATGAGCCTATAAGGGACATTTCTTGTACGCACTTCTGATCCACACATACACATGTGCATGCCTAGGCACGTCACAACATGCACATGCCTGTAAGAAATAGATTGTGCTAGTCTACTTTTAGATGCGTGCTTAGAGTTCATCAGGGTTACAGATGAGTAGGAGGCACCGGGCCCTCTCTTCTGTAGGTGGCAGCTGGTGGCAGCTTGTCTCAGAACTCTGAGAGCTGCGAATTACAGGTTGTCTGCAATGTGACTGAGCCCACAATGTGAAAAGGGGAGCAGGTTCGCGTTCCAAACTATTCATTAAACCAAGGCTTTGGGTCCTAACCAATGAGATGGGGGGTATGGGGAGAGGGCAAGTCCCAGCCTCTGAGAGAAGAGGATAGAAATTTCCAACCAGGACATTTCAAAAACCACCACCTTGTGCCAAATTCTCTACGCCGACACCCTATTTGCAGAATGGCATGTTAAAAACTGCTTCATTTTCACTCATCTCTTGAATTTGTCATTTTATTTCCCACATGTTCCCATATTCTGACCACACAGACATGTAAGCAGGTGAAAAGGAGGTATTCAGGATGGTGTTTTCTCTGGAACATGGGAAGAAAGACAATGTGACTAGGAGAAAGTGAGGTTTGGCAAAATGGTTTTCTAAGGTATTGGCAATATTTGTTTCTTAATTCAATAGTAGGAATGTAGGTGTAAATATTTGGGAAGTTGGTTTAATTTTTAATATTATTTTATGTGTATGTAAATTTATTTTGTTTGCATGTATGTCTGTGCACTACGTGCATGCCTGATGAAACTGGAGTTCCAGACAGTAGTGAGCTGCCATGTGGGGTGCTGGGAATGAAACCTGGGTCTTCTGGAAGAGCAGCAAGTGCTCTTAACCACTGAGATGTCTCTATAGCCCATAAAAAATATGGGTTTTTTTTGTTTTGTTTTGTTGTTTTTTAGAAAAGACAAAAATTAGGTGAGTAAAAGACTTAAGGTCTGCCTTAAATAGAGTCTGAGCCCAGCCTGGACTATGTACAGCCAGGTTCTGCCTGGACCAGGACCACCTTGGGAAGTGCTAGGTCAACTACCTGGACAGGGTATAGATTTAGGCTGTTGACTATCTATGTAGGTCTGCAAGCTGGGGGCCACTTCCATACATTCAGACAATACAGGTAGGGCCAGATGTGACGCAGCTGGCACCAGGCAGATGGGAAATCACTCAGCAGCAGAGCAATGATTAGGTAGCAGTGCAGCAAGGTCTCAGGCAGATGAATGAATTCAGTGTGTCATTTTGTTCAGTGTTTCGTTCTGTCCTAAACCCAGACTCCGTGCCTCTACTTAATGTGGATGCAAGCTTCCATTTCTTCTCTCCAGGCATTTCTACTTGCAGAATTTCATTCAATCCTTTCTGGACTGTGGCTGATATTACTATCACTTCAGAAAAGGAAGGGATTCGTTTAAGGTCACAGGCTCACTAAGGTATAAGAATTGCGAGCCAGGACTGTTATACACAGCACTTCCAACCATCTAACGCTCACCGGGCCTTCTTTACTCAATTCTTTTACCTCCGACACTCTTTCCTTATGCACAGAGCCCTGACAAACCCCCTGGGGCTCACTGAGCCCACAGAGCAGATCCGGCTCCTCAACCCCTTCATGACCTTTAGACAGTCCTCAAAATCTGCAAGTACTAGTGGGGTTTTTAGTGAGTGTGGGGTGGCTTGGTTTCTCAAGACAGAATCTCATATCTTTTCTAACTCATTATTATTAATAAATTTGGTGGCAACTGAATTTTTTTTGTCCATTTTTATTCAGCTCCTATGCTGGTTGGTTTTTGTCAATTGGACACAAATCCAGATATGAATGGGAAGAGGGAGTCTTAATTGGAAAAAAAAAAAAGTTTCCATAAGATGGGCCTGTAGGCAAGCTGCG
Source organism: Peromyscus eremicus (assembly GCF_949786415.1). NCBI lineage: Eukaryota > Metazoa > Chordata > Mammalia > Rodentia > Cricetidae > Peromyscus > Peromyscus eremicus. The sequence continues at coordinate 114,272,492 of NC_081416.1, read as the reverse complement.
GGGCATTGTCTTGATTAGTGAATGATGTGAGAGCCCAGCACACTGTGGGAGGTGCCATCCCTGGGCTGGTGATCCTGGGTTCTATAAGAAAGCAGGTTGAGCAAGTGATGGAGAGCAAGCCAGTAAGCAGCACTCCCAGGTTCCTGCCTTGGTTCTCCTCAAAGGACTGTGACCCAAGATAAATAAACCCCTTCCTCCCCAAGTCGCTTTTGTTTAAGGAGTTTTACCACAGTAATAGAAAGCCTGTCATCATCCTTTGGAATCTTACATCTTTGTGCAATTGCCTCTCTTGAGTTGGATGCAATGTCTCTCCCTTCCCTGGCTGAACACATGGTTAGAATTCTTGGCATCATACTGTAGTGTTGATGGCAACATTAATACTTGACTACAGAGCAAACAGCCTGAATACAACCAATATATGTTAACCAATGACCTAAGTTGTTTTGTTTTTTTCAATGACTTAAAAAACCGTCTTAGCAGGCATGATGGCACACACCTGTAATCCCAGCTGAGACTCAGAAGTGGGAGGAAGGAGGAATTGATTACCTAAGGCTAGCCTGGGCTGCAGGGTGAGACTCCATCAAAAGAAGGAATCATCCTTCTGTACCTATTTTACTAGAATTTCAAGTCAGAAGTGAACATCAAGTCATTATTGCTGGGCTGGGATGTAAGATGGTAGTAGAGCATTTGCCTAGAATGCTCAAGGCCTTGTGCTGGCTATCCCAGCACTGAAACAAAAACAAACCATTACTGTGGAAAAGTAACTACTGAGATTATGCCTTACTTATTAACATGTATTTACATTTTGTTTGTGTAATCAGAATAAACCCAGTTTGATCATGCTGTGTTACCATGATAGAACATCTAATGTTTCACTCCACATTGCTTCTGCATGTGAGTGCTACTCCGGTCTATGTGTTTATCGGCATGAATGCACCTTTAATAGTCTACAGATGGAATTCACTGTTCCTCTTAACAGTATGAAAGACTTTATCTGTACAATTGCCTGAGCCTTACATATTTTGGGAGACAGTTTTACACTTTTACCTATCCTTTCAATGTCATCGCCCAGGAAGCTGCATCTCGATTGGTATCTCTGCTGCGAGGCTTTGCATTCTGTTACAGACTAGAAAAGATGTTCGCAGGTCCCTGTTTCCAAGACTCCGTCCTCAGGAGCACTCACCAGTAGCCTAGACCAAGGGAACATGAGAGGGAACGCATGTATGGCTTTCAATTTAAATCTGATGCTTCTGGCTTCATTCTTAGACACAGCACACACATCAATGGCTCCTTTCCCAATGTTTCAGAAGTCTGTGGACTGGCATTCCCTTACTGAACTCCAAGAATCAGGGCACTGTGCCCCGAAGGAGTATCTTGCCAATTCATTTGCCCTTCCAAGCCTCTAATGGTTCTCATAATCTATGCATGTATCCCTGCAGGCCAGAAGAGGGAGCCAGATCTCATTACAGATGGTTGTGAGCCACCATAAGGGTGCTGGGAATTGAACTCAGGACCTCTGGAAGAACAGCCAGTGTTCTTAACCTCTGAGCCATCTCTCAGCCAGTGTTCTTAACCTCTGAGCCATCTCTCCAGCCCGGTTCTCACAATCTATTTATTTATTTATTTATTTATTTATTTATTTATTTATTTATTTATTTATTTTGGTTTTTCGAGACAGTGTTTCTCTGTGTAGCTTTGCGGCTTTCCTGGAACTCACTTTGGAGACCAGGCTGGCCTCGAACTCCCAGAGATCCTCCTGCCTCTGCCTCCCAAGTGCTGGGATTAAAGGCATGCGCCACCACCGCCCAGCATTTTTTATTTATTTATTTTTTTTGGGGGGGGGTTCTCACAATCTAAATTGTTTTAAGAATGGCTTCATTTTGAGAGGATATTTTTTCTGAGAAAATAACCACCTCATTCTCCAAGTTTACAAAGAATGTGACAAAACAGTGCTTTATATTAGGATTTGAAGTTTTTTTCTGTAACAAAAACCCCCTCCGTCCAGATCTTTATCATTAACTGGTGATTTTGATGAGAATGGTGCCCATAGGCCCTGATGTCTGAGTGTTTGAATACTTGGACCCCAGTTGGTAAAACTGTTCGGAAAGGATTAGGAGAGGGCCTTGGAGGTGTCACTGGGGGTGGTTTTGAGGTTTCAAAAGCCCACCCCAGGCTGTTAAGTCGCTGTCTTTGCTTCCTGGTTGTTGATCAGATGTAAGCCCTCAGCCACAGCTACAGTACCATGCCTGCCTGCTGTCCTGCTCCACACTAAGATGGCACTGGACTAAGCCTCTGAAACTGTAAGGCCCCTATTAATGGTTTTCTAAGTTTCCTTCCGTCATTCTGTCTTCACAGCAATAGAAAAGTAACTGACTTCTTGATTTCAGGGATAACAATCATCAGAACGAAGGTGAGTGTGGTCACAGTATCTTACCCTGGATGTAATTTCTATGCCCATCTTTTAATATTTAGGATGGGCTTTCCTAAGTGGAAAGCACCAATTCATATATTAGAAACAACCCACTCAATCCCCAGTCTATGAGGAGATTTTTCATAGACTCTTGATTTCTTTTGTTAAATAAGAGAAAGGCAATTTAAGTCTTCCAGAGAGAAGCTTCTGCACCCAGAGCAAACCCAGTGGGCATCCATCAGATTAGGGGTGGAGCCCAGCTCAGGAGGGAGCCTGCAGTCAGTGTGGCCAAGTCTCAGGGGCTCAAGACCCCTGTGGGATTGCATTACTTCATGAGCCATGCTCAAAAGGATGCTGCTCTTCCATCATGTCCCTTGGCTCTGGGAAAGCGTGAGTTGCTCTGAATGACTATGAAGCAATAATGAAAGAACGGACCTCTCCGTTTCTACCTGCCCTGAGTAGTTTCCTGTTGGTTAATAACAACTGCTGAAATTTAGCTGATGGATTAGTAACTTCACTCCATTGTTTAGTAGGTAAAAACAAGGACGTAAGAGTATCCAAGATCTAAGCACTCCCAAAAATCAGGATGAGAAATCAGGTGTTTAGAACTCTAGGTTAGCTTCTCCTCAACAGGCCTCTGGGGTTCTCCCCATCTAGTCCTCTGAATTTCTGGGCAAGCATACCTTGGAAGCTTTTAATGCACTCGCAGGGGATCAGCCCTTCGCCCTCTTCCCAAGGATCCCTCATTACCAGCACTGGTTTAAGACCAGAACACAGCCTGCTCATGCAGGCATACACACATATCCTTTACCTTCCCCAAGAGCTAGAACTAAAGTATGTGCTATGTCAGGTAACTACCATATCCTCTTAAAGGGCTGCTCTAAGAGCTGAAAGCTGGCATCTTTCCTCTGGTGCTCAAAAGGCTGAAAGACCCTACGGTATCTCCACGACTCACCCTTCCCAGAGAAACAGATACTTTTGTCTTTTGCCAGCTGCGTGGCGATGAGACTGCTCTCAGTTTTGTGCATTTATAGCAAGTGCCCACTGCATGTCCCACTTAGGGACCTTCTGTGTTTACCGCTGCTTTGTGTTTCGGCATCTTACTGAAGTATTTCAGGCCTTTTACCAACAGCCGTGCCCCAAGGATCCCCTCTTAAGTTGAGATGAATGGTGCACACGATCTTATTATTTCCTTTGATGGCAAGATGAAGGAAGAAGCACACAAGCCCACGTGTTCTGATCCATGCGTCCTTTATTCCATTACCAACCACCGTGCCACATTCAGGCAACAGCACACAAACTGGCAACCAACGCAATCCAGTTGTACAACGATCTGAGGCTTACAGTACATTTAAGGCTTTTAAATTTGAAAAAAGAAAACGAACTAAAATAAGACCAAAAGACCCCAAACCCAATTCCCCAACCAATCCACGTAGTGTAGCAATTTTAAGCATCTCATTTCTGATGTTCACCTGGCACAACTCCAGTGTCAAAACCCAAATAACTCCTAAACTAAGAAATCAGCTTAGGGTAATTTTAATTACCTAAATTCTTCAAAGCAGAAACTTGGAATTTTTGTCTTGGAAATGTTATAAAAATTTTAATAGCAAAACATAGGAATAAAAACATATTAACAAAATGTATTCAATCATTTACAGTACAAACAAGGAATCTGCAGTCTGTTGTTGTGGCCCGACAAAAGAAAACTACCCATTAAGAATCTGTGCACAATGTCATTGCAAATATGTACAGGACTTTAAAAAAGCCGACAAGGAGGACTTTACAGAAGGAAAGTCGGCCAGGCTTTATTAGACCAACCAGACAATCAAAATATTAAAACTCTTGGCTAGTAATAAATTTACACTTAAAAAAACCCCAGTTTCCTGTTGTTTACGAATATTCCAGTTGTATTTATACGGTTGCAGTGGATGAAGCTGTTGGTGAGAGTTCCAGTAAATTACTCTTCAATTCATGTGTGTGGGAAAGACTGGCATGTTAACACAAGTTAATGGAGGATTTCTCACAATGTTTTTCCAGTTACACTACCATAGCTTCACAAATGGATCTCACCCACGGCAGGCACCAGGGCTGAGAGTGAGTGCCGCAGGTCAAACACTGGCACATGGGTGAGAGGGTGATCCTGCACCGGGTGGGGAATCAGAGGTGACAGCGAGGGAGACAGACTTGATCACGCTTTAGTCTATGATACTGGGAAATAGTCCCCACAGTCAGCTCTCGTTCCCACTCCTGCAAGGTCATGCAGCTGAGACTCCAGCTGCTCAGCCTAATGGAAGGTGGAGATTAAGTACAAAAGACAGACTTTGTTAGCTCTTTAAGGAGAACACCCCAAGGGCTGGGCCCTTCTCTGTGGTTATTGGGCATCACTGTTAAATCCAGTCAAAGCATGTGCAAACAAGGATCCTCGCTTCACAGTAATGAGGTAAGGTTGGCTGCCATCTTCAGGAGTTGGGAAGCTCGTGAGATATGAACTGTTTTAGTCGTTCTAGGTACTGTGCATACAGCTCTATGTCATTGTGCCCAGCCCCCTCAACCCACAAGGGCTCGACAGCACGGGGACAGCGCTCATACATCGCCAGGCCATGGGAGAAATCGATGACCTCATCCTCGGTACCGTGAATGACCAATACGGGAGAGGTGACTTTAGATATCTTGTCAATGCTGCAAGACAGAAACGGGAGGGGGAGACAAGGACTCCTTTAGTCACACTCACAGAAGTGCTGCCCTGATAAGCGGGTCAACATCACAGCTGGACAGTACAGAGCTGGGTCATGCCCTCATGACTAAGAGCAGTGCCCAGGTACACTATAATGGCTCAGCTTTCTTTTCCCATTGTCTTTCTAGTAATATTTTTTCTTAACATATTTTTTTATTTGGAATCATTTAAGATTTATAGTAAAGGGAGATATTACAGGTTCCCATAATTCCTAACTCCATTTTCTGTTGGGCTAACAGCAGCCATTACCATGCTATATTTGTCAAAACCAAGAAATCAACTTTGGTACACACATATTAGCTAATATCTCCCGCCTTTATTTGGATCCCACTTGTTTTTCTACAAATGTCTCTTTTCTATTCCAACATCTCATCAAGAATACTGTACCACACTTACTACTTTTTTGAAAAGTAGTTTATTACGTCAGACTAGCAAACCAGTACCTAACTTTTTTTTAAGATATTCATGTTTTAAGAAAACTTTAAAATGTGAACAGGCCAGCCCTTGATACATCTGAATGAATATCTCTGCAAAGTGGGATGGATGTCCCTCTAGTTCTCAGAACTCTTCTTTAAGAAGCAAACCCAGGCCGGGCAGAACGCCTTTAATCCCAGCACTCGGGAGGCAGAGGCAGGTGGATCTCTGTGAGTTCGGGGCCAACTTGGTCTACAGAGTGAGTTCAGGGCAGTCAGAGTTACACAGTGAGACCATGTCTTGAAAAAATAAATGAAGAAGCAAATCTGGGCTAGAGAGATGGATCAGTGGTTTAGAGCACTTGTTGCTCTTGCAGAGGGACCAGGTTCAATTTCCAGAATCCACACAGTGGCTCACAACCGCCCATAACTTCAGTTCCAGGGGATCTGATGCCCCCTCTGGCTTCTTCGGGTACCAGGCACACATGTGGTGCACATACACGAAGGCAAAACATATAAAATAATCTAAAATTTTTTTTGAAGAAGCCCATTTCATAAAAGCAGAGGCTTAACTTTTTGATAAAAAACAGTACCACTTGGCTCAAAAGCTTAACACGATGTTTAGATTTTACTCCAACTGCCTTCTGTTTATAAAAACCAAATCCACTCTTACAGGATGAACTCTCAAGGATCTTCAAAAACTGTACTTTAGGCTCTGAAAACGCATCCCAGGGAGGAGCTGAAATGACTGTCAGCATTTGTCAGGCTGGGTGCCTGGACGACTGCTCTGATGGTGTGATGGTCCATTAAGCCATGAATAAACATATCTTCCCATCTGTCCTTTTGCCTAAGACCTTCTTACTGCGGACTCCTTTTTAGAGTTGATCCTAGTCAGGCTTGTAAAAAGACACAAATGGGTCTATTTGTGGGAGTCTTTCTGATAAAGTAACAGCTAACATTCATCACAGCTGAACACTTGTGCAGTCCACATGAAATCTCATTTAATCCTTATGAAACAGGACCCATGAGGAATTGCCTTCTGTTTGATCAGGGAGGGAGCTGAAGCTCAGAGGGATTATAAAATAACAGGCACCAGGCCAAGGAGATAATAAAGAGGGTTAACATCAGTTATATATTCCAAAGGTCTTCAAGTGACTGTCATAGTCTTTATGAACAACCAATGAAGCTGCCAACTGCTTGAAGGCACCCCAGAAAGACTGCAAAACCCCAGCAGCCACAGAGTCTGCGAAGATCAGAGCCTCTGTGACCTGTGCAATTTTGCAGAGCATGAACCTTACCTGAAACCTACTCCTCCCCTGGATTTCATTTTAAAGTGCCTCCCTTTAAAAGCCTTCAACTACACTCAATTAAAAAAGATATTTACTCATCAGTTATGACAGGCCTGAGACAATGCCCCATGCTGCTATTTATGGGAATCTCTTACTGTCTGCAGAGGGCATCTGAAGCTGAGGGCCATTGTCGGATCCTACATGCAAAGGTAGAGAATAACCAACATTGAAGTATGAACAGGACTCATTCACTTTATCTTTTTAACGATGGAAGGGATTGTGAAAGTGTCTTTCTTCCCTTCCAGAAAGAAAACATTCTGCCATTTGGTAGCAAGTGACACTATATTAAAAAAAAAAAAAAAAGTTTGCCAATCCAATTAATGATGAAAGCCAGTGCAGCCGTTAATGGCTTGAGATACATTCCATCAATAATTTAGGGTGTTGAGTAGGAACAGTGGCTTCTCTGTCTCTAACCTTATGAAGCAGTGATGCCGCTGCTCCTGGCCTGATCTGTAAAGAGTACAGTAACAGGATCAACTTTTTAAAGCTGCTGGGAAGGCAAACTGGAGGGACAGGCACACAACACCTGGTGGGATCAGAAAAACAGCTTTTGTTGCTGGTTTGTTATTAATTAATAAAGTGCAATTAACTACAATGGAATTAGTTTCAATAGCTGCATGTTAAGGTATAGGCTAATCTCATCATTTTATTTCCAGGGTAACTCCTGGAATTGCTTCCCACAAACATGCAAAATATCCATCTTTAAACAAACTGCCTCTCATTACCAATTCAGCACAAATAAGGCCACATTTGCAAGGCATATCAACCCTATTTAGCATTCACAGCCATGCCCCCAGAAACGCACAGTGTCCCATTCCCAGGAAGCAGGGTTTCAGTGAAGCCTGGTACAAGCTCCACAGCTGAGGGCTAGCCAAGGTGCTAACAAGGTTTCTTCCTGTGAAATTAGACAGTGGAACGCAACTTTATGCAGCCAAATGCTGTATTCTCTTCTCAGCAAGAACAGAATAATGACAGTTAATAGGTCAACCAAAGTCTTGAGACCATGCATTACTCCTGCTAACGCTTTTCCTGGAAAGGGTAATACAAGCTGGCTAGCTTCTGCAATGTCCTAAGGGGAAAAACTAGGGGGCAAATACTCTAAAAATACTTCTCACATTATCACTTAATTAACAAAAAACAGAACAAATAGCCAAGAAGGAACTTGCATAGAAAGCACTTTGCTCCCAGTTTTTATATTTATAGTGGTTCTCCCTTCCATTAAGGGGAGCTGGAGAACAGCAGAGGTCAGCTAGCAGGGGGCCTAGGCTGGCCTCTCCCGGGCAGGGCATGTCTGCAGGGACAGGCTCAAATTCTGAGATTGGGAAAAGGTGGCGGCTTTCTCAACCATCCCCAAGAAAACCCTTCTATTCTTTACACAAAGACTACCTGAGCATGTAACTTTCCCCTCACTTGCACCCTCTGACTGAAAGAAGAGAAATCCATATATGTGCTTCTCTTTATTTCAGGGTCTAGACCAGGACTAATTGCTTCTTTATACCCTTTATACCTCTCCAGTAATTGAGCAATACAGGTCCCTCTGAATAAATCAGCACTGAACTGGAAGTTCCTTCAGGACATGCTGCATGTTACAGCTTAATCAATTAGTCCTGGGCACCGACACACTCATGGTCCTTATCCATCATCTGGAGATTGGAGTCTCAGTATGCTACATCTGCCTCACATCCCCAGCGCTGTCCAGTGGGCCTGACATGGGGGGACGCTCAATCAATATTAGAAATTGCACAGATGTGGACTCTGAGCACTGGCTGACTTCTCACTCATCCAGCTGTAAGCTTACCTGGGGAAAGCATCAAAACAGTATGTTTTCCTGGTATCCGGAAAAGCAACTCGCAAACCAGACATCAGAGGGGAATGGAGGATGACCGCTGCACACTCGTATCGCGAGGCCAGGTCCACAGTGGGGACGGTCCCAATGCTCTGTCCATAGAGGATAATGTTCTCAGGACTCACGCCATACCTGAGGAAAGCAGAGGTCACACACCATTAGATGATGTATGGGGGACGATGACAACAATATTTTAAGCCCACAAAAGCTCCCACATACATTAGCTCAAAAAACTGTTATTATCTAACTTTTATATTTTAGTTTAACATGAACATGAATTTTATAAAAACAAACAACAGAGGCCTACTTCAGAACTAAATGACTAAGAACCTGCTTTCTGCGGGACTTTGTTCCTGGCTGATCATCTAAACAAATGCACTGTAAGCTTCAGGTAAGGTTTTACTCAGTCTTCACATTTCCTATTATTCCTTTTAAAACTGATAATCACAGTTCTAAAGTAAAAATAAAACCAAGATCTGGCAAACTAATATTAAGAACTCTTCCAGTGAAGTTTTAATGGCATGACAGACACTGGCACTTATCACAGAAGAGTTCATTAAGAGATAATTAATTTGAAAGCAATCACATCTTAAGCCTCTTCTCAGGGCTAAATGCTTCCCTGAGTTTCAACTCAGCAGCTGTCTCCTGATCCGCTCCTGTAAAGGTTCCAGTAATGCCCATGTGGAACATTGACTACACTTCCCAGCCTGCCTTGCAGGTGTTAATTCTTTCTCCCCTCCCTCTATGTTGGTGGGAAGGGATGTCAGGTGAAGGTGTGAAAGAAAGCTACATCCTCCTACCAGGGCAGAACAGAGGAGGGGCAGACAGAAGAATGCAGCCCTTACTAGCCTACAAAAGATGGGTGGAGAGAGACGAGAGAGATGGGTAAAATGCTTATTGCAAAGGCTAAGGACTTAAGTTCTTATCCCTAGGACCCACATAACGGAAGGAGGGAACCTATTCCTACACTGCCCCGACTCACATATATGCAACACACACACACACACACACACACACACACACACACACACACACACACACACCAACAATAAATACATGGAAAACAATTTTTTAAAAAGCTATCAAGAGTATACTAAGAGCACCTAGAAAGGACAAAAAGAAGGACAAATGGGTTGGGGGCCGAGGAAGCACAGACACCTACTACAAATAGAACACACAGTGTTAGTTTTGTTATCACATGAAGATGCACATTAAAGTAGCGAGTATTATTTTATACCCAAGAGACTGAGGAAAACGAGAAAGTAAGACAACTTCCGGGTGACATGCGCTGTTTAATCCCCACTGCCATCTTGGCTGAGTCTGGAACCCTCTGGGAAGCTCTACACATCCCTGCGCATGTGCAGGTTCTGCAGAGGCTCTGGCTGAGGAAGGTGCCGTCTCTCTCTGCTCCTCCCTGACCACAGACCCAGTGTGCCCACGTCCCTCGTATTCTGCTGTCCTGCCTTTCCCCACGTACTCAAACTGCAGTCAATGAAAAGCCTGTCCTTCGTCAAGTTGCTTTGGTTACTTTTGTCACAGTGATGAGAAAAGCAATACAGATGACAAGATTGAACAACAGAATGTATAACCTTATTGAAGGAGTGTAAATTGCTACAAAAAACTTGGGAAAACAATCTGGCAGTCTGACATTAGCTGGTAACACTAATGATACCATGTGCAAAGTGTGTAAACCCACCAAAATGAAATAATATTGCTCACTGTTCACTTGACAACAATATTGTTAGTTAACTTGATGTAAAACTGAAAAACAAAGATGTGAATCCCTACAAGTCAGGACAGTGGTGGTGATGGACAGGAAGGTTTCATCTGGGAAGAAGTGTGTCACTTGCACAGGGTGCTGGCAATGGTCTATGTCTTGTTACAGTGTGCACCTTGTTGGTCATTAAGCTCGACATCTGCCAGCTTTTGATCCTCAGAGACTGGAGTTTAGGTAGTGGTTAGCAGTCATGTGGGTGCTGGGAACTGCACCCAGGTCCTCTGAAGAGAAGCAAGTGTTCTGAACCACTGAGCCATATCTCCAGTCTCTAAAAACAGACAAGTTTTAAAGAAACATGAGGCCAACAAATAGTTACTATAGGAAAGCTAACGTCAGAATGTTCAACCAAAGCAGCCTACAAAAATAGGGCTGTGCTCCTCTAAAACATAAACATAGGGAAAGGGACCTTGACAGCAGAATGGGAAATGGCAATGATGGTGTACTTTCAGGTGGTAAAATTCACTGATTTTTCCTTCCTTCACAGCCCACTGAAAATAGAATCTGTGGTGCTTCTTTGGGGAGTTCTCAAGGAAAGGCTCAGAGCCCATTCTGTCTGAGGACATGGAACTCCAGATGCAGCTCAAGGAAAAGGGACAACTTCATGCTACAGGCCAGCAGGGAGACTCCACAAAAGGACACGAAGAACAAACTGAAGAGGCTGCTGTACCCAGTACCAGAGTCTGTCACTGGTGGAACAGGAAAGTGTGCGTGTGTGCAGAGGAGGGCCAGAAAACACACACAGGAAGCAGTCCTAGGCACTTGGAGGTGGCGACCAGGACGAGAGGCACAAGTATGTTCAAAGGTTAGGCCACTTGCCATCGGCTGAGGAGTTATCTGGCACCACCAGTTTGAGAACAAGAAGGAAGAAAATGTCTAATAAACCAAGAAATTATGAAAAGTAACTGGTAACAGCTCGTGCAAGTTCACAGGAACTCTAAGGAGCCAACACAGGCCAGTTCTGCCTAAGGCAACCTCAGGGAGCTGCTCTACGGGGACCTGGGGGCTCAACGCAGCGACGTGCGCTCACTGTCATGAAGATCCCCGCCATCTGGAGGAGCGGTGAATGACATCTCTTCTGCAATGGGGAGGGCACTGAGTCAGCACTTGCTGTGGATAGCACAACCCTGGGAAAATGTTCTCCTGGGACCGTTTCACACTAGCCACATTTCTTCTTCCCTCGGGGGTTCCTTCTGCTTCCTTGATCATGCCTGTCTCCTCTCAGGCATCCCACAGCCCCAGTTCTCAGGCTTTTCTAGAATCTTCATAATTATTTCCATGTAGAACTCTCCAATGTCAGCTTCCACCCGCAGCAGATGTGTTACAGATATGCAGCAGCCATTGCTGAATGGATGAATAGATAGCCTGACTTCAGTCCCTCTTTGTGCTGCCATTTTCTTCTCAGCGTTCAGCACTTCACACTCAGCACCCCCCCAGCACCTCTTTATACTGTTTTCCCATCTTTCTATTTCTCTCCAGTTCCATACCTTTCACCCATGGGCTGGGAACCAGGGGGAATTCTCCTGCACATCCTCTTCATCACTAAGCCTGACCCATTCCCATCTCTGAGATGTTTTCCAGACTGACTGCTTTTGTGACACAGGTTGCTGCTCTCTGCTGGTGGATACACCTCCTGGCATCCTGTGTGCAACTGACCAGGGGCTGCCTGTTGAGTCAAGTGTAGGCAGGTGTGCTTTCAAAGTGTTGAGCATTTCAAAGTATTTCAAGAATCTGGGGTCAGTTCCCAGAGGTCATTCTGGAGATCTTACTGGCACTGCCTCTACATCTTTCCCCAGGGGCTTAGACTGCACAGGGGTCCTTCAATGCTGACTTCTAATCTGCCCAATTCTGTGAATCATCCCATGACTATGGGAAGCGGGTGTCCTAGTTTCTGGATCCCAGCTGGGTTTCAAGTCCCCTGCCTCATTGACTCACGTTAATGACACACAGGTCTGATAGCCTGCCAGGACTCTGCCCTCTGTTCAGGGCAGAACTTGGGTATCACAGACCCGAAAATGCCCATGTCAAACCTGCCCTTCTCTCAGACCTGCCTTGCTTCCAGTTCTATCCACATGAACTTCCACGTCCTCATTCCAGCTCATCTCTCATTCTCACTACATAACGTACCTGTCTGGAAACAAAGCAGAGCAAATCACCTTTTAGCATGTTATTTTCTAAGCAAACCCTTCAGTAAGTCCCTACATCCAAGCCTACATACCCAAAGGAACCACTACCTGCCCCAGATAACTATTCCAACCTTTACTCTCCAAGTGGCCCTTCTGCCATAGAAAGCTTAATTTCTTGCTGATCACAAACACCCTATGCCTGCAAGTCCTCGATGCCCTTCATCACTGCCAACCACTGGACCCTACAGTCCTACCTCCTTCCACACTTTCCCGATGCCTCTAGTCCACCCGCACTACTGTTCTGCCTGAGCTGTCCATTCATGTTCACTGAAGTGAGGTGAGGGGTATGTGATGAGCCACTCGGCTGCATGCAAGCTCTGCACTGCTTATGGGGTGTAAGCCCACAACCTTAGGCATACCCTTTAGGAAAGTTAGGGACATCCATGTCCAGGGATCAGTTGGAGGCATCTCCAGCTTTGAACTAAATGTGATTCCAGCCAAAGGCTACTTGTGTAAGATACAGAAACAGACAGACAGACAGACAAACAGACAGACAGACAGACAGACAGACAGACACACACACACACACACACACAAATGGGGTACTGCCTACCTTTTTTTTTTTGTTTTTTTTTTTTGTTTTTGTTTTTTTTCTGTTTGCTTCACATAAAAGTTTCCTCTAGCCCAGAGCTTGCCCAGCAGGCTAGGCCAGGCTGCCTAATAAGCACCAAGAATCTACCAATCTCTGCCTCCTTAGCTCAGGGATTACATGTGTGTACCAACATGCTTGTTTTTTCTACATAGGTTCCACAAGACCAAATTCGGATCCACAAACAGAGCCATCTCTCCAGCCCCAAAGGCTGTTAAAAAACAACAAAAACCCTAAAACTAAATTCTATGCATACTTAATATTCCTATGATATAAAACTCACTGAAGTCTGACATATTGGAGATGTTGGACAGGAGCAGAATTTGCAGGAGAGTGAAAATAAAAGTCGCATTAATACCCAGCAAGCACATAAACTTTGGTCTTACAGGTATGACCTAAGGTTCTCTTGAAACAATGACAACGTCTCAGAGTCAGTGTATGAGGAAGCCATGGACCTGGTACAGCTCTCCGTAATCAACAGCGTGCTATGCAGACATATCCTTGCACATCTCCACATTTTGCTCTCAGCCTCTCCAAATGCCCACCATGGTCGTGTAACCCAAGCTACACGAAGTCCAGGAGTGGCCTGGAGCCAGAGGCACCATGACCCTCTCCGCATCGACAGGTGTTGGACAGGAAGACCCATCCTGGAGGCTGAGAGTACCAGGGAGCCCTGTCCCATGAGAATAATCACCTATTACATTAAAGTCGTTTGTTTTTGTTTCAGTGTAAGGCTTTCTTCTCTCTACAGCAGAGCACAAGCCCAGGCTCCGTGAGACACCCTGCCTCCTGTGTGAGTTAATGGGCCTTGACTTTGTCCTTTGTCAAAAGCTTCCTCATTTATCTTCAGAAGTGTGCTTGGCACAGTTCCGCTGACTTTGAAGTCAACATTTTAAATATTTCAGAGCTAGAATTCCTAGGGGAAATTTCTTCAGTTGTAGGATGAAGACAAATACACAAGGTAGTGGGAATGTTAATTGAAGGATGGGGGTCTGGGGATAAGGAGAAACCCTTATCTACTGTGGGGCGAAACTGCAGAGAACACAGCAGACAGACAGGCTGGAGCGGGAAGCAGGTGCATACACAGGCCAGCTGCAGCCAGCCTGGGTCCTTTGCCTCCAGGCAAAGTTACGGTGAGCTGACTGGGGGCTTTCTGGGCACAGAAAGCTTAATCAACATGAGCTTTACATTTTAAGTATGAGGAAGAGGAGAGAAAACACCTATCACATAAAACATGTTGATCTCCCCCTTTTCAAGGTACACCTTGGTATGTCTGAAGAGGTCTTGGCGATTGACTAACCAAAGCCTCATGCACTGGCTTCCCTGGGTGTTTATTCTAGTGGTGAACAAGAAACATTCAAAGAATCTGCTGCATGGTGCTGCTTGAGAAAGTAAAACATTTACAGGTTATTGGCATGGACTATATTTCTTTTATTTCTAATTTTCAGTTAACTTAGTTGAAAAGGACATTTACTTTTTGTAAACTGTCCCCTCTCGAAGCTTTACAAATGTGAACACAATCAGTGTTCCATCCATACCGGTCATAAAATCCAACAGGCCAATAAACCATGAAAAGTAGCCTTGTTGGCTCCAAGCTACGGTGGGGGTGGGGTGGGGGGTGGATTATGTGCTTTTGAACCACGTGTCTTTGAAGGAATAAAAAGTAAACAGATTAAAATTGAGAACAGGAAGAAAAACAGGTACAAATGACGACAACACCAACAATACAGCCAGTAGGTTTAGTCCGAGCTGAAAGGAGAGGATGGGTATGGGGAGTTAGGTGAAGGTCTGGGAAGCAGGCAAAGTTAGAAGCCAGTCAGGGGATGCAGAGCTCCAGGGAGAGGAAGGCAGCTCACACAGGAACCTGGGGGCCAGAGGGGTGCTACTAAAAACTAGAAGAGATGCAGCATGGAAAGACTTGAGGGTCAGGCACAAGATCCCCAGAATACAGAGCGTGGTAACAAAGTGTGGTCTGCAGAAGGCCGTGGGTAGAAGACAACTGTTTACATCAATGCTTGCAGACACGAAGGCTCAGGGAAGGGAGAGGAGAGTTTCAAACACCACCAGAGAGAGAGAAAGGCTGGCAAAACTGGCTAAACTGAGGAGTCACAAAGAGGTCAGCTAGAGCTAGTCAGAATCTTGTTTCGCTAGGAAGTTCAGTTTGGGAATTTATTGAGTTTCAAGAAACTCAAAATCGTCGACCTGCTGTAACACATTATCTTCCAAGCCAACTGCTACAATCTCCACGAGTTCAACTGTGGCCACTGGGTACAAACTTGCCGGGGTGGCTGCTTCAGGCCACCTATGCCCCTGTCTGCAGCCCTGCACCCACTGCTCTGGAAACAAGCCTACTAAACTCAATGGTCCCCAGAGGAACTTCGGTAGAATTGTAGCCTGTTTTGTCACTGGGACCTCAGGAGAAAGGGCAGACATTATTTAGCCCCATTCTCCACCCAAGGAATTTGAGCAACACAACCTGTCAGGATTAACTATAAGGAGAAATCCTCTCAAATCTGTCTGATGTGTATGCTAGAAAGACCATCCTTGAGTAGAAAGCTTTTATCTTCTGCTACAATTCAGAAGATGGCTGGCCGAAAGAGGCAGCCTGGGGCATGTCTGTGTATGTGGACACCAACTCAGCTCACCCTGGGTATTAAAGATGTCTCCAGAACCCCTGGGGGATGTTCAAGCCTCTAAGGCAAAACAGTGTAGTACTTGCATATAACCATGCATTCCTTGACACTTTAAATCACCTCTATACAGTTTACAATACTTAACGCTATTGTTTATGGAGTAATGACAAGAAAACGAGCCTACATGTTCAACACAGGGACAGGAATAGTCACAGCAGGCCTAATTACAGCCCACAGTGTTCAATGGGTGCTGGAGAAACTAGCATGAGAGGCAGGAGGCCACCTGCATGTATACATATTACTCTGTTCATATGGATTTGGCATGTTACTCAACAAACAGCAAATTCAAGTTTTGCTTTGGGAAGTGTTCTAGAATCCAATCTTCCACCTCCCAGATATTCCCAGTTTGTAGTTGGTGGAATCCATGAATGCAGAACCCACGAGTAAGGAATGCTCAGTTAAGTATCTTGCTAATGGCAGAGACTCTGGGAAGGATCAAGTGCCCAGATCCCATTTGCAACGATAAAATGAAATGCACAGGACACAAAAGCCTCTAAAAATATACAACTTCCAGGAAGGCTTGCAGTGGTGGTGTGCGATGCTGATCAACTCAGCCCTTCTTTGTGTTTATCTAAATACCCACGAGGCCTTGCATCTTCCTTTCACAAAGCACTATCCACCTGTTTACAAGGAGTCTTTCTAGCCTAGATGTTTGCAATTTCCTACTAAACAGAGATTAAGGGAGAGGTTCTCTGACAAGTCAATTTTTTCTGACATTCAAAACTGTTCCCTACTCCAACTCTCTGTCAAAGCAAAAATAAATAAAGCTTGACATGACTTAATTTTAATATTTTAAAAACCATCTTTCAGAGGAAAACTAGAGTTCTAAAGAATACAGAATTAACTGTCTCTAGATCTGTTACAATTAAAATAGAATCACTTGAATTCATCTAAATATAATTGAGCATGAAATTACCCCGATAATAATCAGACTCTTGGCATTCTGTAATCATCTGACATGCTGGAAAAGCCGGAAAATACTGCCTCCCCTCCCCCCACGGCTGCAGATACCTCCTAGCAGGTGAGAGCACAGCTGCCCTTGGTCCTCTGGAATCCGGAACTGCTTTATGCAAAATCCCAGTGACAAGTGTTACCTCTGTCCACAGGAAACACAGTTAAACACAAACCCCACCTCTAAGAGACCCCAACGAAAGCTAAGGCACAGACGGCAGGAAAACTCTCCCATGAGAAGACAGAGTTAAAATCCAATTTCAGGGCCCCTTGACTGCCAAGGCAGAAAGTTACTTTTTAGAACTATAACATCCGGAAGTACCTGACCTCACTCTAAGCACATTCTCAGAGGAGCTGTGGGAGACCCGCAATGTCTGGAAGCTTTCCTGCATAACACCACCTTAACAAGACAGGGACACTACAGGTCACATCAGCTCCTGCAACAAAAAGGTTTCCACTAGGAAGTTCTCAAATGATGACAGAGGAGACAGGACACCTAAGACCTACTCTCTTTGAGGAGTACCACATCTGGGATGTTCAGTGGGATCTGGACCCCTGTAGGGTAACAGAGCAACTTTTCAGGGTAAAACACAGGGTGGGTATCTGCACTCTTGTCTGAATCATGTCATGGACTGAGGCAGGACATCTTTGTCACCAGACTCCTTGGCAATTACTACAGAGAGGAAAGCCAAATAAGGGGACAAGTGACCCTGGTTCTTAATGCCACTGCCTGAGGCCCCATCCCAGTCTTGTACTTTGACCATGATGGTTCCTGATGAAGCTAGGTGAACGACGTTCTCTGGTAAGCAGGGAGGCACACATGGTCATGACTAGTGGTAATGTGCAGAACAGGGCAGGAGGAAAGCCAGGATTGAGAATCAGCACTCCAGGTCTGCATCCTAGCTTGTCACTGCACTACAACAGAAGTACACCATCCTGCTTCTCTGTCCTCCTGGACTGCAGTGAGGAGTGAATGAAGTGAGAAGAGAACACGGGCCACAGGCCAGCCAGCCCCAGTTCTCAGACTCACTTCCTTCCACACACCCAGAAGTGAACCTCGCTCTAAGCTCTCTCCTTCACAGTCCTGTCTCCCTCCCCTAGGCCTTCCTCGCTGGTGTCTCAGGCCTTACTTAGCTAGGATTTCCTGTGGCCCCAGCTACCACAGAACACTACACAGGCTGAGGCTAGCACACTGGCTCCCTTGCCCTGCTGTCCTGCTCTGCTCTGGACTCATCCTGACTATACTCCAGACATCTGCAACGGCACCTCTGGGCAGATCTAGCAGCTGGCCCTTCCTCAGTGGCATTTTCAGCTCCATTCTTCTGGGCCAAATTCTCAAAAGTGTGCCTTGTGGTTTTCTCCTTGTGTTCTCCACTCTTGCTTTTGCTTCCAGAGCCTTCCATCATCCTCTTTCTTAAAAAAACCCAAAAAATTCATATCATTAATTATGGAAATAAATCAAACCACAGGACAGCTTGGCAAGGTCCTTAGAGACTGTAGATGGATGACTGCATTTTACAGATAAGGAAACACTAGTTCTGAACAAGGTTACTGAGTTAACAGAGTGCGATTACCAAGACAGCTGTCTAAAGGAATCAGAGGCGGAACAGGGACCAAGCAAGGTAAGAGCTGCAGATCCTGTGGCCACAATCTCCTTGGCAGGTGTAATACCTGAGCTGGTATCACCATAGCTTTGAGGTCAACAACTGCTTGTATTCCATCTCTACCATGTCAGGGGCATGCTTTCTAACGCTGCACTGGATTCTAGTTCCCACTGTGTGCCAGGGTCTTCCCTACCAGAGGTGGTGGGTGAATACTCACCACTGTTCATTAGCACATGCACGTTCATGACTCCAAGATGCAGCAGTCTGTACCCAGGGCACCCTGCTGGATCCCTATCGGTAGAAAGGCTCCTAGTGATGAACAAGGGTAATGGCTACACAATGTCAAGGTGCTCAGTGCCACGGGACCATCTACTTAAAAATGGTTATACCTGGAACCAAGTATGGTGGTGCACACCTATAATCCCAGCATTAGAGAGGATCAAGCTCAAGTTTAATGGCAGCCTGGCAAGTTTCAGGTCAACCAGGATATACCAAGACTCTAACAAAACCAATTTTTTTTGTTATTGTTATTTTGTGGTTATTGCTGTTTTCCCAAGTTAGGGTTGCTCTGTGTAGCCCTGGCTGTTCTGCAACTCTGTTGACCAGGTTGGCCTTCAACTCAAGAGATGCACCTGCTCCTGCCTCCAGAGTGCTGGTATTAAAGGCATGTGCCACTACATGCCTTTAATACCAGCAAAAAAAAAAAAAAAAAAAAAAAAAAAAAAAAAAAAAAAAATTTAGGTGATAAATAAAAAGTTGTGGGGTTGGGGATTTAGCTCAGTGGTAGAGCGCTTGCCTAGCAAGCGCAAGGCCCTGGGTTTGGTCCTTAGCTCGGGAAAAAAAAAGTTGTAAGGGCTGAGCATAGTGATACACACCTGGTAATCCTAGCATTTAGGAAGTAGAGGCAGGAGGATTGCTCCGAGTTCAAGGCCAGCCTGGTTTACATAGTTAAGACTCTGTAAACTTTGGTGACACCAAAGCTGAGATCCTAAATACTGCTGTGTGGACATCATTTACCCTCTTTGCCATGAAGGGCATCCATAGCCTCTTCTCCTTGAGAAGGTCTAAGTCTGCTGTGCCTCTTCTTGGAGAGGAAAGGATCCCCGGGGACCCCTCAAGGCAGCTATGCACTAATGGGGATGCACTGTGGAGAAGCACATCTTTCAAAGGTGTATTTCCGTTGACTGGAACAGTAGCAGAACTCCAACTTCTACACTTGAGCACCCAAGGGCGGCTGCTCCAGGGCTGCTTTCTAAGGTTCACCCCCACCCCGTCAAGGCCTCCGGGATTAGCTGTACCAGCGTCTCGACAGCCTGAAAACAGCACTTGAGACTCTGTGACTCTGAGGCCCAACCCACAGAACTTCCCATTTCCTCTTTCTAGGCAGCCTCAAACAAGGCCCTGAAGCAACTTCAATGTTCTATTTTAATCAAAATACGATGTAGGATACAAGACTAGTGAAGCAAGTCCTGCACCCTTATTTATCGGAAACAGGAAGGCTTTCCCGGCCACTGAGAACACTGAGTACATGATCAATAATTCAAAATACTCAGCTAACCACATTCCACTCCACACACTCCACCATAACCAGTTACAATGCAGTCCTTGGGAGTAAATGCAAACCAGAGGCGTGGCGGGCTCGGGGTGGCTGTGGCAGGCAAGACAAGCATGCAGGGCTGAGTGCTCAGGAGAAGACATTCACAACCTTTCTGTGGTTGTTTCTGCTTGTTTGTTTTTCAAGACAAGGTCTCACTATGTAGCCCTGAAGCTTACTATGTAGACCAGGCTGGCCTCAAGCTCGGAGACCCACCTGCTTTTACCTTCCTAGTGCCGGGCGTAAAGGTGTCACCACTACACTAGCTATGTCCACAAGCTTTTAGGCAGTGTCCACACCTGTGTCTTACATTGTTCTGCCTTGGTAATCATGGCTCTCCTTTGGCAGGACGTAAAATGTAACATATCTCCTGTTTTCAGTTACTTCAGAAATGGTGATGCCTTCTACAAGCTACATGCTAACAATGCCTTGGACAGCTCCAGATGCAGCCCTGCTTCCTACTCTGAAATGAAACTGGTCTGTAACTGTAAAACCTTCACACTGTAACATCTGGATGCATTTATCATCCACACACAGGTGCCTGGTAGGGGGCCCTCTTCACCCTGAGAGCCAGCGGGAACTGAAGAGGACAGCACACACAGGCTGGCAGAAGTGGGATCCATGGATTATGAGGACAAGGGACAGTCAGGCCAGTACCCTGGACTGAGCGGTCAAACAAAGGCAGGGAGATGAAGGCAGTGTGGTAGAATCAGACACAGACAGAGCTGCTGGTCATTCCCTCTATTTTGAGCAGAGAACTTATTATCTTGGAGTACATGCATCTGCTCTCAGGGACTCAAGAGCTTCCCCTGCTGGGTTCTTCTTCCTAAATCCACCTAACTTCAAACCCTGGTGAAATCCCCTCCAAGATGCCTCTGGGGCACTTCAACACATCAAACTTTTAAGTCCATCTTCAGCCTAGGAATGTCCTCCCATCATTATTTCTAAGACACTGCTCCCTTTTGCTAATTTTGTCCGTGTCTGAGCTCCCCTCAAAGCAATGCATTAAAAAAGTCAGATGCGATCTTACAAGTAGTAAGAAGTAGGAATGTGTGTGACATCAGAGAAATCAAAATGATATAAAATCTACAAAGCGAGAACAAATGCTTTCCACAATACCTACTTATATGCATGCTGATCCTAAAATAAACATATTTTCTACAATGTACTAAAATTCTTAAGATTGAAAAAAATAGGAAACATATGGCTAAAGAATTTGAGAAAATATGAAGATTTTTATTAAGGTTTCACATCTGCTGTACTCCAGCACAAACCAAAATACATGAATGGATGGCAAATGCCTGAGTTGAGCACCCCTCTCCCCCAGACCTCTAAGGAACCCGAGAAAAAGGCAGCTCTTACCCTCTATGAGAACTGTGACATGGCTTTTGGGGACTGCCCCTAGAGGTTGTTGGACTAGTGAGCTGAGGAGTGTCATCTGCACTCAGTACCAGAACACCCGACTTCTAAGTATGGCCAATCTGTCTCCCAGGGCTGACACTCAGGGGCCTCAACCCAGGCTGGATGTACTTGGCAAATCTGTGCTTTTAGATAATCCCTTTGGTCACCTAGGTGATAAAGTTTTATCTTCTAAAAACAGCCTCGGTTCTCTTCACACCTTGGAAGGCCCTGGAACTTGCTTACCAGGTTTCACTGACTTAGATGTACCAAGTGAGGTCAAGGACCCCACACTCACAAGTCACTACTCCTATGTAATGCCCTATTCGTGGACCTTATGTGGAAGGTCAGCACTAAGGTGAGTTAGGCTGATCTGTCCAGTGACAGGAATGGATCAGGCCTGGACCTTGCCCACTCCTGCTCCTTCTCTGCTAAAAGAACTCGTCACTGCCCCCTACAGGCTCAACCTTACAAGGTGCAAGCAAGTGGAACAGCCCAACACCTAGGTGTTACTACCTGTGGCTCAGGCCTGATATGAACAAGAGTCTGGTTCTGCGAGAATCTCTGCACACCGTGGGCCACTTGTATCTGTATGTAAGGAAGCCATGTACTCATGGCAGGCAATTCTGTTACAGCAGCGGCTTGATCTTGTCATCTGCAAATGCCTAGCACACAGCAGAACCCATTCTACACACCCTGTCTCCGATCCTAGCACCAATCTGGCATTGCCAGCTCCATTACACAGACCAGGACACTCAGCTCCCTCCAGTCGGGTAAACTGAGTCCAAGTCTGGTGCCTGCCTCCGTGTCTCCACAGAAGACCAGTAAAGGCTGTGGTGAGGGCCAGTGAGAGCAGCCTTGCTACACAGTAATATGAAGTCAGGAATGCAAGCCTCCCCAAGTACATAAGGAAGTCCTTGGGCCTTTCCCATAATGCCACACTCATGATTCCAAGGATGAAGTACAAATCTTAGGAGGAGGCCCCAGAATCACAGCAATGTAGTCAAAGCATGGCCCGTCAGAGCAGTATGGCCACTGGTTCCGTGGACCACAGGCACACTCAGTGACAGCTTTAAGCAGCCACTTTCCCTCTCTCTCACCTAGCATTCCCAGTTACTTCAAAGAAACTTTATTTTCACAGTCTGGCCACGTTCCAGTTTTAAAAGAATGCAATGCTATGACAATGATGGTTAGCTGAAGGATCAAGAGAGCCTCCAAAAAATGTGGACTATTCACAGCCCCAGCACAGAAGGCTGGCAGGGCACAAAGAACGTGCTTTATCACATGTGCAGTGGAGCTCTGAATGCCACCTGCCAAACAGCCACATAGTTGGAATTTCTCACCTTCAATTTCTCAAGTAGCCAGATAACTTCGCATACCCTCCCTGAGCTAGAGGCCCCAGTCTCTGTATAAATGCCCTGCACATCAGGCCACGATTCTCAGGGATTCAGAGTTCTGTCATGGAAGGAAGGGGGTCACAGCTCTTAAGAACTAATCATGCCCACTATAGCGTTTACAAGTGAGCTAATGGATTTTCTCTCTGCACTTTCAGCTTAACATTTCTCTCTTCGTCTGCAAGACTGGAACAGGGCTACCTGTGACCTCAGACTGAACTTACTTCAACTCCTAGCACCAGACAACTATGAGAATATCGGAGCAGACTGTCAGAAGGAAACCACTTAGACATGTGCAGTCTATAAAGTGCTGAAAGGGACTGAACTCAAGAATCACAGTAAATGCCACGGGAACAATCCTTTCTCACTGCAATGTGAACGACCAGCACAAGAATAAAGAAGTGGTTAACCCAGAACAGGAGAAATCCTTGGCATTTTAGAAAAATGTAGTATTAAGAAAAAACTTTTCTGAACAATCCTGAATCAAAGAGAAATCACAATGATAGCTAACACAAAAAACATTGGGAGCACCAGCTGCTGAAGCAATGGCACTTCCTAGCCATCATCCCGACCATCCACATAACCAAAGTCACAGCAACACTGAACTACAATATGAAGCTCGGTGCACAAAAGACTTGGGGATGGTGACATGTGCCAAATGCATGGAGCAGGACTCCCAGCCACAACTGGCTGTAGCAGCCCAGCATCCTCAGGATATCAGAAAACAAGTTAGGTCATCTCTACTACAAAGGTCTGCAATAGCTTAGCATGGAAGAGAAAACATTCTGAATTATTTGGGACAAGTCTGGATGAGTACAGTGGCATTCATTTTCTTTCTGCTGCTGTGATAAAACACTGTAAGCAAAAACAGCTTGTGGAGGAAGGAGTTTGTCTGGCTTACACTTCCAGGTTACAGTCCATCACTGAGTGGAGCAAGGGCAGTAACTCAAGGCAGAAGCCATGAAGGAAAGTAACTTGCTGGCTCACTCTCCATATACAGCCCACTATTACCCACCCAAAATGGGCTGGGACTTCCTACATTATTAACTACCAAGAAGTCCCCCAAAGACAGACTCACAGACCCAACCTGACAATTGAGACTTTTGTACCCCTCTAGTGATTCTAGGCTGTGTCAAATTGTCAGTTAATTCAACCTAGGACACTCACAGACACTAGCATCTCTGAATGAAACGTTCCCACATGCTACCATGCCTTTTCCTGTGATTCCTGGACAAGTTGACTGGTTATTCTGCAAGGTTCCAGAGCAGAAGAACATAAAAATGGGGATGATATAACTAATGTGGAGAGAAAATAACATTGGGTACATGCTGCTGGTGGTACTTGTCATAATCAAAACTCTGTTCTCATCTAGTGGAACTCACCAGACAAGGATCCCAAAAAAAAAAACTGGGCCAGGAGAACTCTACCTTCAAGAAAAGTAGGCACAAGAAGGCTGAGGAAGAAGAGGGAAAAGATGGGGCAGACAAGGGAGCACTCCAAGGCACTTTCGTGTAGAAACACCATCAACCCAACAAACATGACAGCTCCATCCAACAAACTTCAGGTCATCACAGAAGCACTTCTGAACCTCCTGTATGGCTCCATCTTGTTTCCGGTCACCCTTTCCCCCTCTTACTGTCATTCATCCCCATTTATAACAGACCTCCCACTAGACAAGATATTAAGTCAGCAATCAATCAAAAACTACACAGTAGAATACCCAGTTTCCTAATGACGATCCAGAGTCATTAATAAATGATTACGCCATTCATTTTCTGCTTAGAATGGAAAGGAAGCACATAAAGACATTTTAGACCTGTTTTTATACAAATTGCTCTTAAGTTTAAAAGGGCACACACGAGCTCTGAAGATCTGTAAGCTACAGCCAGACTGCAGCTCCTCAGACCAAGATCTGGCTCCCTCTTCCCACTAAGTGTCTGCCCCCAGCACTGTGCTCTGGATCCCTCAAGTAAACAAACCCTTGAGAGCCCTAGACTTTGGAGCTCTACCCTCAGTTCAGCAGAAAGTCCAATTTACTTAAATGCCTATCTGGCTGGGCAAACAGCTTTCTCTAACAGCTGGCCACAGCTGCCTTGGGGGCTCTGACTGCAGGGAAAGCTTTTCACCCTCCCCTGCCTTTGAACATGCATCTGAATCAACTCAGTCCTGCTGGCTGTCTTCCTCCCTGCTCAGCTAGGCTGTCTTGCTTTTAGAATCCTGTTGGGGAACAGGAGGAACACACAGGATACTTGGATGGTGCTGGCTCCTAACACTCCACACAAAAACTCACATCTGAGGCTTCCATTCTCCAAAAGTATTAACAAGATCAGTGACAAGGGGATATGGAGGAAGCATGCTGCTCAAAATTACAAGAACACATTTACTTATGTTCTTTTTTTCTTTGCAGACAGGGTCTCATTGTGTACCCCTGGCTGGTCTGGAACTCCCTAAGTAGACCAGGCTGGCCTTGAACTCAAAGGTCCTCCTGTCTCTGCCTCCCTTGTGTTGGAATTAAAGACATGTGACATCATGTCTGACCTTCAAGAAGGTATTTACTATCGGTGTTTCGAAAATACTCAAAGCTGGTTTTAAAAAGTTAACACTAAGCTAGAGACTTGCTCTGGCAACAGGTCACACAGGGAAAACAACATGGGATTAGTCACACCACAGGTCTGTGTGAAATGACACTACTAAACACACAGAGTACCCAAGTTCCTAAACAAGCCGGCTTCCCCACACCTGACCTTCGTGGCATCCCACTCTGTGACTGACAGTCCTGCCACTGGCCAGCTGTGTCCTGAATCAGCAGAGCCCCGATGCAGGAGGCCCTGTCTGCTACAGGTGTCCCAGAACTGGAGCATCTGAGCTCCCAGGAACCCAAGTGAGGGAGAGCTTTGGGCTCCTGCTAGGTGCAATATCCACCACTTGGAAAGACACATACCAGGTGCCAAAGAAGGCTTTCAGGGTCCATCACTCTACAGCTAAGGCTGGCCTGGGATTCCTCATCCTCTTTCTGTCTCCTTGTGCTGGAATTCCAGGCGTAGGCCATCATGCCCAGCTTATGCAGTACTGAGAACTGAGAATTGAGAATAGGCAAGCACTCCAACATCTGTGCTCATCTTTAGCCCCAAATAAGAATTGTATGAAAATGGGTGGGAAATGGAAAAATGAAAGTGCTAAAGCTAATAATATATACAAGACACATGTGTTTGAAATGACTTCGGTAAAGATAAAAAGGATTCAGCACACCAAGCTTTGATTTTTTTTTTCCGTACACTTAGTCTCTGGATGAGTGCATATTCAATTATAAAGGGAGAAGGGACACTTAAGGAAAACTTATAAGAAGGTACGAAATCATCTTTAAAAGTCAAGACATAACCAGGAGACTACCTTCAGCTCTCAACGAAACCTCCCCTGACACTGTCTGCAGTTCTGCTTGACCAACTATTTGCAGAGATGCACACTGGGCTTGGAGGCAGGAGAGAGAGCAGGACAGAAAACACACAGGAGGTGGATGACTACTTCCCTAGCTTTTGTCCAAGGCAAACCTGGTACATTTTAAAACAATCAACATAAACTGATAGATGAGGTCATAAAAAGTATCAACAACCTGGTAATTCCATCAACCAAATCTCATGTCGGGAGTGTGGCTCAGTCCTGGTGTACTTGCTGACATGAACAAGGCCACAGGTTACATCTCCAGCACAACAAAATAAGTAACTGAACTCCGGACTTGGCACTAGGACTTTTTGAGAGGAACTAAGTCCTGAGTCAAGATGAGTACATCCTAGTGGTCCAGTTTTCATACTTGCCAAACTGCTCCTTTCCTCCCCCAAATAAAGTAAGGGGGTTACTAAGTTTGCAAAAATTCAATAGCAATCAATGACTGCAGTACAAAGCAGAAAGGCAGTCATTTCTGCATTTGGCTTTCTAGGAACTGGCATTGCCTTTGCTTCTTGCTTTCCTACTTTACCGTGAAGTCAAAATGTCTTCTTGTACCATTGGCATTAGGAGTCTATAGGATCATCCTCATCCTCACAATTCCACCAAGGATCATGTGACTGTTACAATAGTTTTAATAACGGAAAGGCCAAACTCTTAAAACCCACTGACCAGTACCAAGAGTTTTACAGGGTACAGCCTTTTTCATCACAAGTGGCCATGCCTCTGAATCTCTCTGGCTAATTTAAGACGAAACTTGAGTGGGATCAGGAAGCTCCATTCAGCACAGCTGCCTGCAGACTGTCTGGATGGGTCTCCAATCCCCTTGCTGAGGACTAGAGCCACCACCACTTTCTAAACTTTGAGAGCAATGTGCCAACAGCTAACAAGCTATGAATTATACCTCCAACTGGGTTCCTATGGTCATGAAACAAGCCTGTCGGGAGAGAAGTCCTTAGGTCAGGAAATCATCACAGAACTGCCCAGTGCCAGTCCTCTGAGCAGCTGCTGCTGAAGACAAGTACTCTACACCCTGAGTCTACACAACTTCAGTAGGGAAGGTACCTGCAATGCTAATTTAAGCTCCAAAAAGAAATTAAACTGATTTTTTAAGTATTTTAATACCCCTGAAGAGATTTCCTATTTAAATGGTATTATTCCCACAGTGGCTACACTACAGGTTCGAAGTCTGAGCGAAATTAGAGCATTTCAAAACAAAAAATAAAAAAATTAACTGAGTTAATCACTAACCATCATCCATTACAGGAGTATCAGTGAGAGAAGTGGAACACTCAACTGCCCTAAGCGGGGCGGGGTTAAACACAGAAGACACTACTTGGAAGCAACTGCCAACAGACTGACTGAGGCAGGTGGTCACTGGAATGTTGAGACTGCAAGAGAAATGGCAGCTGATACTTACTCCTCAGCCCCTGGCTCAGCTAAACTACTGCTCACTGGCTCCCTCCTCAACTCCCCAAGTGGAAGCAGCATCTCTCCTGCTGTTCCCACAGAACTGTTCTCAGATCAAAGGTTTGGGAGCACTTTGAAGACTGCAACCCCTTTAGAAACACCAGGTTGATCTCTTTCAAATCTCTGAGGACTGTCTATACTCTGAGCTGACTCATTTCTCTTCCGTTCAGTTTTCTTAAAAAAAAAAAAAAAAAAGTCAAACTTTGGAAACACTGGGAACAACAACTCTTTTTTTTGTTTGTTTGTTTTTCGAGACAGGGTTTCTCTATGTAGCCCTGGCTGCCCTGAAACTCACTCTGTAGACCAGGCTGGCCTCCAACTCACAGAGATCCACCTCCCTCTGCCTCCCGAGTGCTGGGATTAAAGGCGTGCGCCACCACAGTCAGCAGAACAACCTTAAAAATACCCATTTTACAGAGGAACCTGAAGTGTAAGGTTCAGTCAGGAGCGTGCGCGCATGTGTGCGCGTGTACACACACACACACCCCACTCAGGAGCGTTTGCGCATGTGTGCGCGTGTACACACACACACACACACACACACACACACACACACACCACTCAGGAGCGCAAGCAACTGCTCACTGTTTCCTTCTTCCACATGGTTTCCAGAGCTAGACACAGAATACTGTCTGTTAGACAACAGCTATGAGTTCCTGAGGGCTACTTTATAAAGGTGTTCAAAGTCATCTTTTCAGATGCAAACTAAATCCTGTGTGTGTGTGTGTGTGTGTGTGTGTGTGTGTGCGTGCGCGTGCGCGCGCACACACACAACATAAGCCCCTATCTGGTATTTAGCCCTGCACCCGACACAGAAACCTAGGGGCTCAATTTGTCCAAAGACTGAAATTTCTACACATTTTGTTTATTGTCCTGCCCAGATCTAATGTGAATACATGACGTAGAAACATACACCAACCACACTGGCATTTGCACTTTAGATGAGAGCATGAGATGTGAGCCTGTGCATGACTTGAAACAGGCTACACAATTGATGTACACCAAAGGCAAAACCAAACAGTGAGCCAGGTGGTGGCACATGCCTTTAATCTCAGCCCTTGGGAGGCAGAGGCAGACGGATCTCTGAGAGTTCGAGGCCAGCCTGGTCTACACAGTGAGTTCCAGGACAGGCTCCACAAAGTTACACAGAGAAACCCTGTCGGGAAAAACAAAAAACCAAACAACCAAAAATTAATAATAATAATAGCAATAATAAAAAATAAATAAAAGAAACAGACAGTGAAAATTATAATTGGCACACAAACCTCTAAATTCTGATCTTGCTTTTTGCACTCAGGCTTGAGTGTTCCCCACAAGACACACATACACACACACACACACACACACACACACACACACACACAATGTAGAGCATCACCTGATCTGAGGACATAGAACACAGACCCCAAGGTCAGCCCACCTGGGGTCAAACTCTGCTTTGATGTTTAATATGTGACCCAAGGCAAATCACTCATTTTTCCCTAGTCTTCGGTTTCTATACCTGTGTCAACCACAGTCCCTGCTTCATAGATGTGTGCTAAAAATATATAATAGGTAAAATAAATGTTTTCAGCACAAAACTGCCACTTAACAATGCTGCCTCAGCAGAATGGGTACAAAACTCTTAGTACAACAAATAGAGGCACTGAGGCCCCAAGACAGTACCCGCCATCTGCGTTTTGGAGGTCACCCAGAAGCCACTGCCCCCCTAGGGTTCTGACCAATTCTGTCACTGATCTGTCTGTCATCTTTGCATGACTGATGTCAGACTAGTCAGCTATAACCTAGAGCCTTCCTTCTCACTATCTGTACTGCATCCATCTGCAAGTCCCTTCAGGTCATCACACATCAGCCCTCCTCCAGCCGTCATCTAGCGCTGTGTCTACTGTACGGTGAAGGGAGGGTGCCACACCTGCTCACCACCAAACCAGATAATGAGATCCTGCCAGGAGCCAGAGGGCCAGCATGGCTGCATTTCAATGCTTTTACACTCTTCCTTTGAAAAAGAACAGCCTACACCAAGTACTGAGAGCAGCCAGAGTGAGTGGAGATGGGTGCTGGGTGGCAGGGTGGCAGTAACCACTGAAAGATGAACACTAATATCACAGGGTTTATTCCCATATTTCCTTACAACTGAGATTTTCCAAATCAAGTGGCTTTCCACAAATAACATAGTATGGGGGAAAGGGAGTTCCACGATCTCACAGACCAGAGGGGATGAAGCAACAGTCAAGCAGTTAGTGAAACCACATTCTCGTCATTGCTGGCTGACAGTATTTGGAATAACCACAACCATTCTTACAAGTACTATAAAAACGGAACGAGAAGGCAGCACATATACATATTGAGGATGGTAGTTAGTTCTCTGATAGTGGCTAACTTGCACCCAACACACACACACACACACACACACACACACACACACACACACACACACACACACGATGGTAGTTAGTTCTCTGATAGTGGCTAACTTGCACCCAACATACACACACACACACACACACACACACACACACACACACACACACACCCTGTCCCCTCTAAGCAATTTGGTCACCTTTTTGGAATGCAGATATGGAGGTGTTGATTTTTCTAAGAAAGCAAGTTTCATCTTTCATCAGGACTGGTTTAAGGAACTGAATCGAAAGCTATCAACAAGACCTCAATTTTTAAGTCCTTACACCCAAGATCCCTGTACCTTCCCTGGGCTGAGGTACACTTCCACATTCAACCCTAAAGAAGGACTTCACAGAAAAAAGTCTAAGACTGCACCAGCTACCTGACTGATGCTTTTATGGCTGGAATTAAGGAGATCAAGACCTATGATCTTGAATCTGAAAAGGAAAAAGGTCCTAAACATAAACCCAGTGCTTCAGATTGTCTACCCATCCACTAACGCTACCAGAGCAGGAAGGACCAGCTCTGCAGGAAGAAGGCATCAGGCACCCACTAAGTCTAAGAACAATTAGTTACGACTGTGTCTTTCCTCAAGGAAGTTACATTCCCAGGAGAAGGCAGACACAGACAAGCTACTCAGAGGACTAGGGAGGAACCAAACCCAGCAGAGGCAAAAATCAGAGTGATCATCAGAGTGGAGACAGGGAAGTCTGCTGTGTGGGCAGGGCGAGCGTAAGGGTGGCAAGGGACCAGGAGCCAGAAGATTCCAGATAGCACATGACAGTCAGAAATAGGCAGAGAGGAGCCAAGCCTTTGGGATGGAGGAAGTCCCACTTCCGAAAATACAGGTAGCAGTCTTTCATTCTACAAGAGACAACTCCAACTCCTATCAGATTTAGATTCCAATTGTTTGGGGTGTTAATTAACTTTGAAGTTCTCTGGCAAATGAAAAGTTAAGAGGCTAAGAATGAACTTGAGAAAAGCTTATGAAAGTCCCAAGAAACACCTGTCCCACTTTCAGTTCAGAGGGGAAATAGGAAGACAGACAGGCAGCCAGCACTGCGGAAATGAAAATGTTATCCTTCACCATCCTTAATCCCGTGGGTCTCTGGCACTTCACACATCAAAAGATCAAGAGCACACCAGGCCAGGCCGGGAGGACTTTTCCAAATGGATCCAGTGGAAGCCAGCAAGCATGCAGTCATGGAGACTGCTGTCAATGCTGCGATGCACAGCCAGCATTGCACAAACGAAAAGGTGAGCACAAAGAACCTTCTAGGGCTTCGGGGAGCTCAATGGGACAAGGGAAACCAGTGATGGCTCCCCGGACAGACAAGCTAGGCAGACAGAACACACACAATCTGACTCCAAGAAGTTCTCTCCCAAAGAAAAAGAGGCCAGCCATGAGTGATCTGTCCTTCAGCACCAGTCTCTTCTGGACCTGCAGAAACGCCAACCACAGAGACCCTGGAAGGAGAAAAAGGACTGAAGAGAGTTCTTGCAGGGTTACCCTGGCAAGGACAGTGACAGAAGCATGCGGATTCCAGAAAAAATGGCAACTCTTTTGTTTTAACTTTTTAAATTTACATTCATCCATTCATGTGCTGTGTGTTGCGGGAGGGTGTGCATCTCGTAGGAATTCTCTCCTTGCACTGGGCAGGTTCCAGTGCTCAAACTTAAGTTGTCAGGCTTGGTGGCATGTACTTCCACCTACTGAGTCATCTTGCTGGCCCCAAAGGGACAACTCTTTCATGTGTTATCTTGGGCAGTTTCTATTGCTGCAACAAAACACCATAGTAAATTGGGGATGAAAGGGTTTATTTGGCTGACAATTCCATATGGCTGTTCATCATCAAAAGAAGTTAGGACAAAGCAGGAACCTAGAGACGGGAGCTGATACAGAGGTCACGGAGAGATGCTGTTTACTGGCTTGCTCCTCATGGCTTGCTTAGCCTGCTTTCTTATAGAACCCAGGACTTCTAGCCCAGGGATGGCACCACCCACAATGGGCTGGGCCTTCCCTCATCAATCACTAATAAAAAAAATGCCTTGCAGCTGAATCTTAAGGAGGTCATTTCTCAACTGAGGTTCTCTCTTTTCAAATGACGCTAGCTTGTGTCAAGTTAACCTAAGACTAGTCAGCATAGGTGGTTTGGTTTGGTTTTCTTTTCCTGTTTGTTTTCAATAGATCCCTTTCTTAATTCTCAAACTTAGCTCTAACCCAGACCACTCCTGAATTCCACATGTGTGCTCTACGGCTTCTTCTCCATCTCCACTCCATGTCTGATGGGCACCTCAAACTCAGAAGCCCAACAGCACACTCCTATGTGTCCTACCACCCTACCCCTAGCCATCCAGCTCCACAGAAACAAGGGCAGCTTGCCTACCCCTCAAGCCTCATCCTAGTACCTATGTGTACATTTATTCATCTATTTGAGACAGGATGTAGCCTAAGCTGGCCTTGGACTTGTGATTCTCCTGCCTCTGCTCCATGTGCTGGGATGCCAGCAAGAGCTGGGATTACAGGAGTGTATCCCCCCTGGCTCCTGCTGTCATTTCTGACATTGCCATTCTCCATTCTGCATCAGGAGATACTATTGGCTTTACCTTTACAATACACCCAAACTTGGAGCACACTACCTCATCACTCTCACCTGAGACACTCCAGTCAAGTTCTCACTGGTCTTTCTTTTCTAGTGGTGCAGCAGCCCCCCTTCTTGCCCCCATCCTGAAACCTTATCAAGAGCACATCCCTAAGGGGCTAACACCTACATCAAATCACATCGCATCTCTACCCAAAGCCCTTCCACAACTTCCATGTCCTGCAGGGGTCCTCATCTATTGTCTTCCTCCTTGGAACCCTTGACTTTCCCTTCCCAGCCTCTCCGACTTCCTTGACACTGCATGTGCCAGGCACACTCCAACCCTGGGACCTCTCAGCCCTCTCCTACATACAACTCTCCCACTGCTTCAGGCCACGTCCCTCTGGAGACGAAGCAAACCCTAGCCACCCTTTTCTAATGGTCGCCACAGCCCCACCCTCCAGTCCTCACAGCAGTGTGCCGAGCTGGGTTTTCTACAACACTTTCTGTGCTCTACTACGTGGCCATCATTATCATGAGCAGTGTTTGCCATCAGCACTTGTGGACAGAAACATCTCCAGACCAGGATTTGCTTTGTTGAGTCAGAAAGCCAGGGTCACAGAGGACACCTAACACACCCGTCAGTAAGCAGCCCCAACAGGATGTGAGGTGAGCCACAAGGGGGTGGGTGTTGGAGAATTCAAAATCCTTGCAGCAGTTCAGGCCAGGTGACTAGAGGGGCAAGATGGGACCACAGGTGTGTGCCGTGCAGTGGTGCCAGTCGGAGCGGATAAAGTGAGCAAAGGGACCAGGAGGCAGGCTGCTCAAGAGTGCCTGAACATCACACACTACTGAAACTGTACGGGCTGGCACAGGCGGGTGACAAACAAGAACAGGATCAACACGTATTCACCGAAGCCTACGGCCAAGGCCACAATGAGCTTTAAAACCAGCAAAACTGCACATTTGTTGTATAACAGCTGAGTATGGTGGTTATACTCAGAGGCTGAGGAATGCCATGAGTTCCAGGCCAGCCTGGGCTAGAGAGAGACCCTATCTTCAAACAACCAAGCAGTATATGTACTTCAAAACACAATGTCAAGTCTGTCACACTACAGTGACACGCTTCCTTCCCATGCTTCGCCACCCAGGTGAACAATTGCAGCAAACGTCAGGGAAAGGATGATAGCTAAAAACCAGTCACTCCGCAGGTTCCTCCACTGCCTGCTTCACAAGCTTACAAGTCCCAGTGTCCTAAGGTTTAGATCACACACCCTCACACCAGCCTTGGGATCGCCAACTCAAATGTGGCATGCCAGACTGTTCTGTTGCAGCTGTGTGAGAAGCAGCAGCACGCCAAGAGAACCACACAGAGTCATGCCTGACCCAGGACTGGAGAGAGACCTCTAGAGAGCAGACGGGAACCAGGGCTGTAATGGGAAAGAGGTGGCAGATTAGGAAAATGAGTGACTGCTCAGATACATGATGAAGGCGGAAAGGCGCCAAAGGGCTCTCCAGCTTGAAGCCATGGCAGAAGGCTCTCCAGGCTCAGAACAAGGGTGGGCCGTCTTTACGGAACACTGAACCTAGGTACAAGAAAAGGCCAGTGGGTGCCACCCGAAAGCATGAACCCTGAGCTGCAGGAACCCATGATGATCTGCATGACACACCCATTACAGCCCGAACTCTTACCCCTCTGTAAGCTTATTTTTAGCTCAGTATGTTCCTAATCTCGTAGAAAAACTCACGTCTTCCATTAACTCCAAGTCGGTATGTTCATTTCTTAACTTACTTCATCTAGCCTAATTATAATATAAAATGTGCACAGAAGCACATTAGCATGTGAATAGTCTTTTCCTAAGAGGTATATAAAAATTAAAATAATATGTGCTGGGAGAGATCCCACAGCACAAGAGAGGGCTTGCTGCTCAAGCTCTACCGCCCCACGCCCGAGTTCAATCCCCTGGAACACACATCAAGGTGGAAACAAGAACCCACTCCACACAGTTGTTCTCTGGCATCCACCCACACGCAGTGGCACATATACTAACATATACATAATAATAATAAAACTGGTCTTGTTCTGGCACCGTGGACCTTTAACAGTCAGTCAGTACTGCTATCACTGCACAGAGTTTGGCTGCATCTAGGACAATCACTAAAGTCAACTGGGGCTAAGCTGGAACTCTCTTCTGAGTTCCAACCCTAACACTACAGTGGCAGCCAGTAGTCACACTTCCCATCTGTAAGCACACTCTCTGATGGATGTATTCTGAATATAGGTCTGCTTTCCACTCTTCCCCCAAAGCAACTGCCCATACTTCACTCTGAGCATTTAAAATGTCAGGTGAAGCAGCACGCAGGGGTTCTTTGTGTTCCTTTTTGTTTGAAGATATAAGCAGTCCTGTGCTGAGAGGCAGCGGCTCAGTGTGTAACTGATACTCAGCTAACTGTCGCCTGAGCCCTGGGCTTGAGCAAGCCAGACTTCCTGGAAACAGGTTTCCAGTTTCACCATGGTGCCACGGCCCTTTAGTTCTACAGTGAATCAATATCATGGAACTTATCAATGAGCTCCGTTACACAGCCTTGAAAACACTCCCTGAATAGAAGGTGCAAGGCATTATGGGAACATTCATATTTTAAAAGGAAACATGATTCAAGTCCCATGGCCAACTTCAGGAAATGGGCAAGTGACTGCTTATGGTTGTCCCCTTAGCAAAAAAGACAGCTAGAAGGTTATAAATGGCTAGAAGAGCCAAGGTTTCACTCCTGTCCTGACGTCCCCCAAAGCCTCTGGCTCCTGATGCATTCGAGAGGGCTCCCTTGTGGCTGCAGCAATACAAAGGACAGCCTGCAAAGTGACTGAAGGTATTGGGTTACAGGTAAGGCTTCTGCTCCTGGAAAGAGCTCTTTTGAGAATATAAACATCCTGGTAGGAGCACAATGCCACTGCACACTATTCTCCAAAGCAACAAATCCTGAGCCCCGCGCCCCCCCCCCCCCCCCCCCCCCGCCACCCTCAGCTCCAAGCACACACCAAAGTGAGGCTAACCAGTGGGAGTGGTCTCCAATATCATCTGATACAGCAGCTCCAACAGTTCTACCAACAATCCCCAGCAACAGCATCTCATTCTTGTGCCTCACTGTCTCACTGTGTGGAAGTTGCATCAGGACCTGGCGCAGGTATTATCATTTACACAGCATTATCACTTACGCTACTCAAGGGAGGCTGGAGAAAGCCACAGCATCTGAATGGCATCAAGCAACTTGTAAGTGCCGCAGCCAAGACCTGAATCCAAGTCTGTTATTCTAAAGTCTGTTTCCTTCATCACAAAACACCTGAAAGCTCAGGCTGGCAGGAATGTGCCTTTCCAGGCTACCCATGAAAACAACCCTGCTTGTGTGATTCTGACAGAAGCTGGAAACCAGTTCCAGCTGTCAATCTCCTAAATGAAGAAATAAACCACTGGACCATCTCATGCTGGGGACCTTTAGCCCAAGCCACACAAGGCCACCTGCACTGTGTAGCTTCTGTCCTCATCCCTTCTCCTGCCTTCTCTACCCTACAGATTGTTTGCATCCACACAGCAGGCTCTTCCAGTAACCCCTTAGTGTCAGCTGGTGCCTGTGGGAAGCGCCCCATTTTCCTTGGCTGTTCACTACCATCACTCCCAGGTTTTCATCAGGTACCCACACATGAAGTCACTGAATAACAGTGACATTACTGCCCCAGTGACCAAGTTTAAGGAATTAACTGCGCTCTGTTCAAGGCCAAGATTCTATGTCACACACCCAGAATGAATGGAAAGCAGAGCCCACTAGGAGGAGGACAGTAAATGTGAAGGAAGCACTGGCACGGTGGAGCTATGCATCTGCCACAGCTCTTCCCAAGACCAACGCTGAACCTTAACTCCCACTGTACCAGAGTCAAGAGGACGGACCTTCAAGAGGTGATGGAGCAAGATGGCCCCACCCCCTGAAAGGAAGGATGCCTTCTGTAAGAGTGGCTTACCGTAAAAGGACCCTTTCTATGCTGAATAGGACAGAGAAACCACAGGGAATCGGAGATAAGGGTAGGTAGGGTTCAGAAGCACTCTTTATAGGAAGGGCACTGTAAGCAAGCACAAGATAGTGTAGCATAAATAAAGCCCCATCTACCTACCCAACTCTAGCCTGTGAGAAGCCTTCCTCCCCCTAAAGATGGCCAACATAAGATAATGCAATGTAAATAAAGCCCTATCCACCCACCCAACTCTAGCCCGTGGAGAAGCCTTCCGCCCCTCTAAAGGTGGCCAGCATTCAAGGAACCTTCCTGGAAGCCAAGGCAGGGTCCTCAGCACACCACAGAACCTGGTGGTCCTTGATCTTAGACTTCCCAGGCTGCAGAAGGAAAAGGAAGAAATTACTCTTCTTTATAAATTATCTATTGCTACTACAACAGCACAAAGGGACAGAGTGATAGAGTGAGTGAGTTGCAGTGCTGAATTAGAACTGCCTGCCAAATCCAAAAGGTTTGACCTATCTACTGTCTATAAATCCTATCTTGCCGGGCGGTGGTGGTGCACGCCTTTAATCCCAGCACTCGGGAGGCAGAGCCAAGCGGATCTCTGTGAGTTAGAGGTCAGCCTGGGCTTCCAAGTGAGTTCCAGGAAAGGTGCAAAGCTACACAGAGAAACCTGTCTCAAAAAACAAAACAAAACAAAAAATCCTATCTTTTCATAAAAATCAAGGAGCCTGTTACTTAGAACACTGTACAAAAACAAAAACAAAAACAAAAAAGTCACTGTTTGGGTGGGGAGTGGAACAGACCTCCAGCTTCAGTATGGGGTTAGCAGAAGCCAGTGCAGATGAGAAAGCTGTGATCAAGTGAACTCCGCAATCTCCACACCCAGACTTGAGAGTCTCCCCTGGGAGTATGACTGCTAAACAGAGAAGTTCAAGGTGCAGGGAGAAGAGAGGAGGCAGAGGTAGCAAAGGAACCCTAAGGGTAAGGTCTGAGTAGACTCAGGACAGCCAGCCAACCTTCTTCCAGACTTGAAGACTGAACGTTAGAGGAGGAGTCTTCAAGAATATCCTAAGTCAAATGCCGAGAGAAGAGCAGGCCCATGCAGGAGTTACACATTACCAGAGAAAACAGCATTTCTCCTGCAACTGGATCACAGCAGAAGTTCAAGGTCCATCAGACAGAACCAGTCAGCAGTTTCCCTGGGGTGAGGCAAGAACTCAGACTCTGTTCCCTGCAGGGGCAAAGCAGTAAGCCTAAGAGCCAACTACGGGGAGAAAGAGAGCGCAGCCAGAGAGGGAGCTCTGTGCAGACAGGCAGACAGACCCCGACCCTGACTTTCAAGCTGCCTTGCCTGAACACATCTGCTGAGGAAGAGCCACCTCCTTCCTAAGGGGAGTCTCCCACTGCTCCTGGAACTAGAGCTAACACAGACAGCTGGCCCTCTAGGTCCACAAGTTGCACACCTGCAGATTCACCATCGAAGTATCGAAAATACAAACTGTGTACTGAACAAGACCTTTGCCTGGTCATTATTCCCCGAATAGTACAATTCAACAACTATTTACATAGCATTTACATTGCAATAGATATTACAAGCAATCTAGAGATGATTTAAAGGACGCACGTGGGTTATATGCAAATTCTGTGCCATTTTCTACTAAGAACTTGAGCTGTGGATTTTTGTATCCATGGGGTCCTGGAAACAGCCTCCCATGGATACCAGGAGACAAGTACATTTCCTTTCCATAAATACTACTCTGCTTTCTCCTCCTATCAAGCAGTGCTCAAAGCAGGTTCTGTCTTCGTACTACTGATCAGAATCAGGCAGAAATCCTAGGCTTTTTCCCTTACGGATTCACAGTATTCCTTCTGAGAACAAAGAGGTTACACTACCAACTTCACCATGCTCAGAAAAGGCAACTGTGTTACTCATAAGGACAATGACACCCTGTGAGTGCCAATTTTAAATACTATTCAAAACCAACCGAAGGTGCCTTTCAAGTCCCCAGCACCTATGTTAGCACAGCTTTCCTGTCTGTCACAGGATTCCCCAAATCACAGATCCTATGAATGGCAGACATTAAAGTTACCAAACAGCCAGCATGTGGATACAGGTTCGGCTGCTTCTAAATTCAGTTGTCAGAGAGAGAAGCAGACAGACGATGCCTAATAAATGGTGTGCTGACTGAATGAAACATTGGGTCTTACCAAGGCACAAAAGCTCCTTTCTCACCTCCTCCCCTCTCTGCATCTGCTTTCTGTTACCAAATGATTTCCCCTCCACTGTCCTTGCCACCTACATCAAATAGTAGGCTCAGATGTGACTTCTGTGGATGACATCAGTAAACCCCACTAACAAACCAAATCACGAATGCCACCGTCTGGGTCTCTAGATCAGAAGACTCAGCTAAAATACTCTGCCTACTCTGCACCTCATTCTTGAGGGTTGCTTATTATTTCGGTTCACTCCCGCTAAGTCACAGTCCAACACCTACAGTGTGCAATCACTCTTGCCAAGGGATGTCTCCTTAAAGGGCATGCAAAGAGCCTACCTAGATCCACCTATCCTCACCCTGCCCTGTACCCATCAGCCACTTTCTTCCCTCAACTCAAGCACACCACAGGCTCCCACAAGACCCCACGATCTACAGTGTCCTCTCTACA
This sequence comes from Peromyscus eremicus, assembly GCF_949786415.1. Lineage (NCBI taxonomy): Eukaryota > Metazoa > Chordata > Mammalia > Rodentia > Cricetidae > Peromyscus > Peromyscus eremicus. The sequence continues at coordinate 114,232,994 of NC_081416.1, read as the reverse complement.
AATGCTTCAAAGCCTGCAGCGGCTACAATGGGCAGTGCACTTGTGATGTCCACCACAGGCTGCAGAGATGATGCACCTGCATTCCTGGTGCTCACCATCAGGCTCAAGTTAGTGGCTACTCCCTACGGTCACATGCCAACTTTCTTCTTCCACACTGGGTCACACTCTCTAGCTCCTTCAAACCCTAACTCCCTCCAACCCTTTTTTTTCAGAAAATGTTAAAATCTTTGAAACAATAACCTATTTCCCCAAATAGCACATCCCCCTTTCTGCCTCTGTACCCTTTTTTAAAAAGAGAATTCCTGCCTTTAGCCATGCAAGTGGCTCTGCATGCTGGGGAGAACTCCAGCTCTCTGTTAACATCACAGTATTAACACATAGGTGCTGCACAGACAGGTAGTGGATGAAAACAGAAGACAAACGAGGAATGAGAAGAATCCTTCTTTTGTTCAACCAGACACCACAATGTCAGAAGAACAGCTTGAAAGCGGCTAAGACCACTAGCCAATGCACTGAACACCTCGCCTCCCTTTTGGTGAATGGTTGGACCCACAGATACTAAACTCTAAAGGTTTAGCATCTTCGAGGCACCGACTCAGTTCCTCAAGAGTGTACTCACTCAGTATATAAATGAAGCACCCTGAACAAATATTTAACCAGGATCTGTATTTTAAGGCCCAGTGCTGGAGTGGGGGAATAGACAAGACAGGGGCCCTTCCCTCAAGGAACTTTCAACTAAACAGCAGCTGTGACAATGCCATAACAAGCACAAGTCAAGGAGTGAGTGCTAGCTGCAAGTGTGTTAGTTACTTTTCATTGCTGTGACAGACAGTGGAGTACACAACTTCAGGTGGATTAACGTTAGCTCAAGATTTCAAAGCCTTCAGTCCATCCAAGTGCAGCTGGCCCTGCTGCTTTTAGGCCTGTGGCAAGGCATAATACAAGGAAGAAAGGCATGAAGCAGAACTGTCCCTTCCCACCCACTACCACTCCTATGGAGCCAGGAAACAGGGAGAAGAGAGGAAGAGGCCAGGGCAAAACATAACCTTCAGAAGCACAGCGGTGAATCAGCTCCTCCAATCAGGCTCTCTTCTGGGTTCCCACCTCCCAACAGTCCATCTGACTAAGAACTATAACAGATTAATCTGTTGGCTAAGTCGAGCCTTTGTGATCCCATGACTTCTCCCAAAGCTCTACTTCTGAACACTGTACTGGGGACTAGGCCTTCAACACATGGGCCATAAGATGGGGACACAAAGGATCTCCTAATATAACTAGAATCCAATTAGGATCAACACTCTTACCATGAAGGGTACATTCAAAATGCCAGCCATGAGCTCAGGAAGGGCACAGTCCTGTGCCTGGGACACTGGGGCTGCCTAGCTCTGACTCATACAGCTTATTTCTCCGGGAATAATCTACGGGCCAGGACAGAGACAACTGGGAGGCAGCAAGTGCTCCAGGCAGTACCTGTGCAGTATGATTAACCAGGAAGTCAGAGGAGGAAAACCACTCACACAAGACTTGGGTTTGGAAGAGGGGTTCTGAACCAGCCCAAAAGAACTGGTACTGGGAGTGGAAGATGTCCTTCCACGGCAGTGACCTCAACAGAGCTGGGAAGGGGTAGAACTGGCCTTGCCCAGACGCCGTTACTGAAGGGCCACATAGAGTAAGAGGAAAGACAGGAGTCCAGGCTAAAGGAAGGTGGTCGAGGAACCCTGACCAGCCTCCGAATCAGCTAGTGTCTAGATTATCATAAACCAGACTCACACCTTCTGAGAAATCCAATGACAAAAAACTCAGGGTAGAAGCGCTCCAAAGTATCAGTCAGCAGACCTGCTGGTTGGCTGTGAGATTATCCTCCTGTCAGAATGGGGTGGGCGGATGAAAGCAGTACCACACAGGCTCTGGGAAATACTCTTCACATTTCACACCCAGCACTCTTTTTTTTAAGTCAAATAAAACAGAACACATTCTGCTATGCAAAGCACCCACTTGGGGGAGGGGGGAATGTTTTGTGAAACATTTGGTTCAGATATGCAGCCACAGATGAATGTATTCGTGAAAGCATGATCAAGATGTAAAACGAGCGTCCTGCTGTAGGCAGGCTAATGGCTGGGAAAGCACAGGACAAGAGGATTTGTAAGGTGTCTTCAAGTTCTGAGATTCTGGGAGGCAGAGGTGGGTGTCACACCTGTAACGCCAGCACCTGTGAAGTAGAGGCAGGAGGTGATGATGGTCTCAGCTGCATTGTGAGTTCGAGGCCAGCCTATGATTCATAAAGCCCTGTCTCCAAAACCAGTTTTTTAAGAAACGAAAAACTAAAAACAAAATTCACACTTAATTTAGATATGAGTTCTAGTTATAACATTAAATAGACCACAAGCAAAATTTAGAGATACCATCAGGTAATTCAAATTTTAGTTTACCCCCAAACAATGCTTCTTATATGCAACGAACTGCAGAAGGTAGCTACACCTCACCTATGTGGTAAGACAGACACATACACACACTCAGAGTGAAGGGGCAACCCTACAAAAGGCTTTCACTTCCATAAAGACAGGCCCACATAGGAGGAATGTTCTGTAGGAATTTTTATGGAAATTCCAAACATCTAGTACCAAAATTTATTTTTAATACCTACACTATGGCAGATTCTAGTAGTTCAAGATTGTGCGACATGTGCTTTTTAAAAATAACTGTGAAGAAAAAAAAAAAAAACCTGTGTGTTTGTATATATAAAAGGCGTGTGTGGGCACAATTACTGAGGTGACAGGACAGCCTTGGAGAGCCAGCTCTCTCCTTCCACCTTTGGATTCCACGGATCAAACTCTGGTCACCAGGCTGGCCCTGCAAAGCAGCCTCCACTCACTGAACCATCCGACTAGCCCACGTACTTCTTCCTGGCAAGGTTTTACTACGACGCGGCCAACCTAGAACTCACCATGTAGCTCAGGCTAGCCTCAAACTTTCAGCAAACCTCCAAGCCTCCGGAGTGCTGAGACATATCACACACCACCGCTCCCTGCTAGTGACGCATACTTTTGAAACCCTTTCCTGAACAGGTGGCATGCAACTACTTGTGGATTCTCAGCCAGTCCATCAGGACATCTGCAGCCTCGTCTACCTACACCATTTTTCAAAAGCTCCACTCCAATTGAGGATATCTCCTCCAAGACCTCAGAAGAATCTGAGCAAGCAACACACAGAGCAGATACGAAACACTTCTCTATTATACAAGCCATTTTCCCAGAAGCGCAAGGGATAATTTAATTTATGAACATATGTGCAACACATATGGAAATAAAATCATTACTACTGGCCATGTACTTGAGCCCAGCAAACAGACTTTTCACAAGAATTATACAAAGGTCTCTAACAACAACAGTGCCTATTGTCCTTATTCTGGGGACTCGTTCCTTTGAAGAAATCCAAGCTCATTACAGACAGGACCTCAGGTACGGATGCCACCTGTGCTATAGGGATTAAGTGGGAAAGGTCACAATTACCAAAACAGGTCAGGTCACTTGGCTTTCCCACAAACCAAACATCTGTCTAAGTTCAGAGTAAAACTCAAGAGTTTTTCTGTCTTTTTTTTTTCTTTTCTTCACCTGGTCTATCCTCAGACTAATGACAATTTGTGCCTGGCATGTTAAAGACCCTCAATAAACACTTTTCCTGTTCTGTGAACGCTAACTCAAGGTCAACAGATTCCCTCAGGCCTATAAGACATCCTGTGCTAGTGGTGGGGCTTTGGGAAGGTGCCAGCATCAGCTAACTTCCTGATCTCCCGGTGCCAGCTACTCTGCCCCACCAGGAGGCAAAGTCCTCGCCACACCCGACCCTCCCCTGCCTTAATGGCTGTTCAGACATCGCCCCAGGGATACTTTCTACTCGGAAAGTCTTTTAGAGGTCACCGTCTCGCCCCTGCTTTCACAGGCACTGAAAACCCCAAGGTCACTTCCATCAGACCTTTGGGGTCTGAGAGTAGCTCATTACACAACTCAACCCAAATCAAGTTGGTTTTGCCTTTACGTTAGCACCCCCCACGGCGGCCACGTGCGTTTAACCGGAGCCACAAAGACTCCAGGCCGCGCGGGCCAGTTAAGTCTGAGCTCTCCAGCCCCGAGGGCTGGCGGTTCAGAGCGAATGCTACGATCCAGAAGCACGAGCCCGCACCCCACTCGCAGCTCGGGGCTCACCGGGTGCGCAGCGCCTGCCACGCGGCGTCGATGTCGGCATAGAGGTTCTTCTCGGAGGGCTTGCCGGAGCTCACGCCGTAGCCCGAGTAGTCGTAGGAGAAGATGTTGCAGTTGATGCGCGAGCCCAGGCCGATGTAGAAGCTACACATCTGACCCAAGTCCACGGCGTTGCCGTGCGAGAAGAGCAACGTGTAGCGGCTGGAGGGCGCGCAGCGCACGAACATGCACCCCAGCCGGTTGTCGCGAGCCGTGCGTGAGAAGAAGACCTCGACGGCGTCCAGTTCGCGCTGCGAGTACTGCCAGTCTGCGCGCTCGCTCAGGTGCAGGCTGCAAGCGCCGGGGCCCGCGCCCTCCTCGGCCGCGGCGGGCTGAGCCGCCGGGGCGGGCGAGGGGGTCGCAGCGGGCGCGGGCGCGCGCTGCTCGGGCGCCAGCACCGTGTAGGTGGGTTCGGGCGGCAGGAAGGCCAGCTTGGCGGCGATGCGGCTCGGACAAGGAGGGCAGCAGAAGAGCCAGCACAGCTCGCCCAGCGAGAAACCGTTCATCCTGGGGCCGGGCTCGGGCATCGGGGCGGCCTGGAGCCCGCCGCGGGCGGGAGGGAAGCGCAGAGAGCGCAGAGGGCGCGCGCCGGGAGCCGGAGGCCGGCCGAGGAGGCGGAGAGGCCAGGGGCGGGGCCAGGCAGGCGCTACGCGGCGAGCGGGGCGGGTCAGCGGCGGCCCCGCAGCCCCGGCGAGGGGCGGACGGCCGGGGCTTGCGCGAGGCACACAAAGCCGGCGGCGGCGGCGGCGGCGGCCATGGCCCGCTCGAGCGCGCCGCCCCGCCCCCGCACGCTGCCGCCACTTCCGGGTTACCGCGCGGCGCGCCCCCACAGGTGGGCGGGGCAACCCATCCGAACGGACGCCCTAGTCCGAAGCAAGACTCCCATATCTGGGCGGGGCTCCCGCCTCTGGGCGGGGATTAGCGCGTCTGGGCGGGGCTACTCGTTGCAACGCTCTCCGGATCTGAAGCGAGGCTCCTGAATCTGGGCGGGGCTCCCGTGCCTTGGGCGGGGCTTATCTCGTCTTGGGCGGGGCTCTGAAAAAAAAAAAAAGGAGTTGAGGGGCGGAGGACGGTTGGGATTATCCTGGAATAAAAGAAGATAGGTCTGCAAGTACCTAGGGATTCGGTTCTCCAAAATCAACTTCTGTCCTTGTGGGGATTATTGAGAATTTATGGAAAAGAAAATTATTGGGAAAGAGAATTGAATGAATTAAAAATGCCTTGCTCTCGTCTATTCAACATTACTTTTTTTTTCTTTTGGTTGTTTGAGACAATTTAGCCTAGGCTGGCTTAGAACTCCTTGACGCTCCCCGCCTCCACCACCAAGTGCTGAGATTCCAGACTGTTTGAACAACCTCTACCTTAAACGTCCCAGACCATCTCGTGCATGTTCCCGTGTTGCAGGTGGCTGTTGCGTATGTGTGTATAGCTACACTAGTCTCTCTGTGACCACTATTACAGCAGAGCCTGGTGGTTTTTTACAACAAATGATGTTGATGTGGTCCTTCCTGTCCACCTCACACACCTTACATCACCCTCTGTGGTGCCAACTGGATACTCCATATCTACCCTTCATGATGTTAGTTTCTCTCGAATTGTTTTGGCGCCAGTTTTAATCATGAAAGACAACACCAATTTTAATTCACTGTGGTCTTGGCCATCAGCCTCAAGTGGTTTTTCCAAATATAACGCTCAGAGCTTTTGAAACCGTGTGAACCATGGTGTCCACGGGTCAAAGCCTCTGCCCTTTCCATGGGCGTTGGCACCATGCTTCCCTTTCTGGGGCAGAGAAGAAGGCATCCCAGTCTACCTGCAACGCAACCAGAGCCCCAAGGGGCAGTCACCACTCCAGACCTGTTTCCCTCACAGATGGCCCAAGAAGGATTACAACTTTTTTTTTTAAGCACCCTAATCTAAACTAATTTACCAGTACCAACTTCAGTAGTAACCTTGACTGAGTTTCAAAAGGCCATGTCTTCACTAAATAAATGTTTGGTGTGTTTGAATTATCAAACTGTTCCCAAAGCCTGCCCAAAAAGCCTCTTCAAGTTTGCTGGGCAAAGCTGTTCTCCCCAGAAGGCTTTAGCTTCTGGCCTTGAGTTTCCTTTTTCTCAAAAACTTTGTGAATTGTTACATGTTGTTATATTCCACCGGCTTGTTTCTCATATTCAGTAGATGTGTGTGTGGTGTTTTTCATGCTGCTGTACCCAATGGGTCAGGTGCCAGAGCTACAAAAGATAAGACAATCTCTGCCATAGTCAGGAAGCTCAGAGAAGACTAAAAACAGCTTTGCATGCGCATTAAACCGACTATTAACTCAGAAGTGGTGACAGGAGAGTCAGAAGTTCAAGGTCATGCTCAACTACATAGTGAGCTGAGGCCAGACTGGGCAATGACACTCAATAAATGAATAAGTGAATAGTGGATTTGGGGGATTGAACTCGGGTCCTCAGACTTGAAATCATGCAGCTTTACTCACTGAGCTGTCTTGCAGCCTTAGGCAATGGTTTCGGGTTCCAACTTGGTGGTGGTATTTCTGTGAGGAACAGATGTGTCGTCCGTTTCATGCAAATCTAATACAGAACAAGAATAGAGGACTCTGAGAACTGAAAAGAGAAGCATCCACTCTCCTCTTGGTCAATCTTTCTCCAGCCTCCCTCCTCCCACCTAACAGAATGGACTAGCACAGAGCTCACGAAAGGACAGCTAATGATTCTTTTTTTTTTTTTTTTTTTTTTTTTTTTTTGGTTTTTCGAGACAGGGTTTCTCTGTGTAGCTTTGCGCCTCTCCTGGAACTCACTTGGTAGCCCAGGCTGGCCTTGAACTCACAGAGATCCTCCTGGCTCTGCCTCCCGAGTGCTGGGATTAAAGGCGTGCGCCACCACCGCCCGGCAGCTAATGATTCTTAAGTCCACATCTTCGTGCTGCCAATGGAAAGGACAGCAATCAAATTCCTGAGGTTCTGGTGCAGGCGATCCTTAGACTGTTGGGAAACTTCAAGTTGTTTATTTAGTTTAGTCTCTGTCTCCTTCCGAAAAGGACTTGTGTGATATGATTTGGTACATTACCAATAACTAAATAAAAAGCCTAAATTTTTAGATCATTTTAAGAGACTATACAGAGAAAGACTTCCTGGAAAAATAAGCTCATTCATATTTATGTGAATATTAAACTTAAACCCTTATGTTGTATACCATAGAGAGCAAGCCTTGCTCATCCATACCACGTAGAGCTGAGATTAGAGTTTGTGTGGTCCTCCAAGATGAGAAGTGCTACCCAAGGATTGACAAGTTCAGTATCTCGGCACATTTGGCATTAAAAAAAAAAATCTTCAGCAAACACTGTGTAGTTCTTTGGATGCTAACCTCTCTGTACCGCCATCTTCAGGTCTGAAAAGCTGAAGGTGAGACTGTGTGCGTATTGAGCTGTGGGAGTTCAGCATCTACCACGGAGAAAAGTTATGCCCTATAAGATGCCGGGGCCGCCAGGCAGTGGTGGCGCACGCCTTTAATCCCAGCACTCGGGAGGCAGAGTCAGGCGGATCTCTGTGAGTTCGAGGCCAGCCTGGGCTACCAAGTGAGTTCCAGGAGAGGCGCAAAGCTACACAGAGAAACCCTGTCTCAAAAAACCAAAAAAAAAAAAAAAAAAAAAAAAAAAAAAAAAAAAAAAATGCCAGGACCAATGTAACTGCTGTCTAATTTGACCTTAAAGAACCTCTGTGTGATTCTTAAATGTTCTAGCAGAGTGAGGTCTAACTTTGAATTCAGGTCAGCAAATGTATTTGTTGGGTCCTTAGCATGAGTCAGGCCATGAATTGACCTGGGATATGTGAAGGAAAAAGTTAATGTCCCAGCCAAGTGTAAGGACTGTCCATTGCCACTGCTGCTGAACCAACTCTATCCCCACCCACCAGCTGGGGCTAACAAGCTGATAGTAGAAACATTTATGTGTTTGACATTGTCTTTCGTGTTAGTCTTCTACATGCTGAGTTGCTGAAGATTGACTTGATTTTTAAAAGCAAAACGAGCCGGGTGGTGGTGACGCATGCCTTTAATCCCAGCACTCGGGAGGCAGAGCCAGGCGGATCTCTGTGAGTTCGAGGCCAGCCTGGGCTACAGAGTGAGTTCCAGGAAAGGTGCAAAGCTACACAGAGAAACCTTGTCTCTAAAAACCAAAAAAAGAAAAAAGAAAAAAGCAAAACCATATTAATATGGAAAAATGATCCATGTATTATGACCAGAGGAAGGATGGTTAAATACTGCCTTGTGAGCTAGAGAGATGGCTCAGCCTTTAAGAGCATGTACTGCTCTAACAGAGGAGCTGAGTCCAGTTCCCAGCACCACCTGCACTCATGTGCACACATGCACACAATTAAAAATAATAGAAAAAAAATAAATCTTTAAAATACAAAACCTGTTTCATCTGTTAGGGTGGGTTCAGATACATTGTCCTGTTCCACTTCTTACTTTTATTCATTCTGACACCAGAGACTGTGTGAAGTCAAGGACCAGGAACCATGTGTATTTTGTTCATCATTGTTCTATACAGAGTGCTTCAAAATGTTAATTAAGTTGCTAATGAATGAATGATTTGGTGAATAACTCTATAGACCAAGTCTGTTCCTTTTGGTATAAACAGTATTAATGAAATGTGACCTGGAGGAAGATCAGTCCTGCTAACGTCACACTTGATGGGCAGTGTGCATGTGCTCTGTAGCTTAGCTGCGCAGCCACCCCACCTTTCTTGAAGGCAAAGCGCAGATTTTGACCTCAGTAACAAAGTTTACAATGAAGACAGCCGCCCAGCCTCCCTTGATATAAGGAGAGCCACATGACATGAATCTGCTCAGTAGTAAAAAACATCCTGAGAGTCTTACAGAAATACATTCTTTCTTTTCAGGACTGTGAGCGAGTAGGAGTGAGACAGAGTCTCTGGGAGGACAGGTAAGAGAGGGGCCATGACTAGGTAATAAAGACAGTGAGCTTCCAAGGTGGCTGGCTTCTTCCTCATCCTCCTCTCCTGAGACAAAAGCCTGGCATATTAAAAACTTAAAGGCCTTCCTCCTGCCAGCAGGCCCTCTGCTGAGGGACTGGCCCAACAAGTTCCAAGCTGGATCAGGACATGTTACACAACAGTTGTGGGCCAACCATCCTATCTTTCTCCAAACAGACCAACCCTAAATCAGAGGGGCGGGGGAGAGGGGATTCTTCAGAGACTTAGAAAACCCCAACCCTCTAGAAGAGACTAGATTTCTCAGCTTTCTAAGGCCTCCTCTGCTTGGTGTGTCTGCTGCATGGGTGTTTCCTCACCCCCCATAAACACTTTTCTTCAACTGTTGATTTTATAAGCTCCTGTTTGCTGTGTTCAAGATTTCTCCACTGCTACCTGTCACAATTGAGATGTTTTCCTACCTTTTAATTCTTCATCTGGCAGACAAAATGAACCAGATCAAAAGACCCTTACACGGTATCACTGGGGTCTGAATGCAGAACCTTGTGTATGCTGGGCTCAGTGGCAGAACCACTAAGCCACATTCCCAGCCCAGAGCTGGACTCAGCGTCCCTTTTTTTTTTTTTTTCACTTGGGTGACAGGCTCTGTTGCTAGAACTATAGCAACCAAGAGATCGAATTTCACACTGAAAGATGGTGGTGTGACAGGGAACCCACCAGAGATGACCACTCAAACATAGTTTATAGCCAGTTGAAAGTCTTTATTCCAGCTGGCTGGGACTACATTCAGGGACCCAAGTGTAGCTCCAAACCTTTAGAGCAAAAGGCTTTTAAAGGCAAAAATCACATCCTAGTATCTCACTTTGCAGCTTCAGGGGGAAGGTTTTTGCACAAGCAGGCAGTTTAACAGAAGCTAAGTTAGCTGGGACATCTTAACCTTGGGTTCCTAGACTAGAGTTGAATAATTTTTCATGGGATTCTCCATCAAAATCAAATTCCAGTTAACCCTGAAATGACCTCAGCAAGAATACAAGATGGATAACCCTCTGTACTCTCTTGTCCTGTCACATTTCTCGCTGGTTCTATGGGCATGAGTCAAATAATTTCTCTGTTCTAGAGGGGGGCATAGTTGGTCCTAAGGACCAGTAGCTTAACTGAGTTTATCCTCTATTTGAAGTAGTTGGCTATGCAGTTGAGGATGCAGGGTTCCACCATTAGCCCAATCAGAATAAGAATCAACGGTCTGGCTAACACTGACAGCAAGGTGGTCAGCCGTGGGGCTCAGGTAAACAGAGACTGATGCCAAGTATCTGATCTGTGTGTCCTTTCTTTACTTTGAGGTTTTCTCTGACCATGACAAGGTTTTCCCTAATTACCACTGATTGGTTGGCAGAGAAATAGCGGGTTTCTCCTAAGGCCATGCAAAGTCCTCTCTGTTTCATAAGAGGTCTAACCTCCTTCAGTTCTGTAGGACTATCTGTGAGGGAGTCAATTTGGTTCTCCAAATTCTATCTCCAGCATGGAAATAGAATTCTTCAAGTGACATGGGTCTAAGTCTGTCTGGGAACTCAGTTCTTTAAAGTTTTGATTCCCAACAATCAAGGCTGAGGTGCCTATGGCAGGTGCACCAGCTATTCCTGCCCCTACTAGGATCAAGAAAAGAATTGGGGCCATTGACCTTCATTAGCACTGAGTCAAGGCCATTATGAGCTCTCCTCTCTTCTCCATTATGAGCAGGTATGTGGGGGATAACATAGTCCAGTATACATAGAGTAGGAGTATGACTTCCTTGTGAGTCAGAGGAGGCACTTAGTCAAATCATTAGACAAGCAAGCCAAGTAATTTGAGGACATGATGCAGGTACCTTGTCCTTGGCAGGACGACTCAACATTGGCAGGGCATGCATAAAATTGTAATCCCTAAAGGCCCTTTTCTAGCCAATCTTTCCCACAACCTGATTTACTGATCCTCATCCTTCTCCCATATTTTTCCACCCCTGGAAGGGACATAAAAGAACAGAGATCCACCCAAAAGACAAAGTTTTTCCATCCCTGACTTTTCTGAATTCCCATGTCCAGATTTGGGGCTGATAGGGAGTGTGTATCACAGGTTAGTAAATTCTGGTCAGTCTTATCTCTAAGGGGTCCAAAGTCCAAGTGCCAATTCATCTATCATTATCATCAGCCTTTTTTTCAAGGGATGACACCAGCTTTGACAGCAATTGGGGTGATGAGGATGACTGGGTATCTTCCAGATGGGTTCCAGGTCCAGGCAGGGATCTTTTTTATCCAAACCAAGTCTTCTGGATGGAACTGGTGAGTGGATCCAGAGGTGGGAGATGGCAGGATTTCCTTCATAGTCTGGTCAATGGCCTGGCAAGCTTCCTGCAAAGCCTGATATGACTTGAGAAAGGAGTGGTTAGACATTTCTGCCTGGGGAATATCTTGGAGTTTGGGGAGGATGTATGGTAATATATTGTACCCTAATAAAATTTGCCTGAAGATCAGAGAACAGAACAAGCCACTAGATTAAACATAAATGCCAAGCAGTGGTGGCACACACCTTTAATCCTAGCACTTGGGAGGCAGAGATCTGTCTGGATCTCTGTGAGTTCAAAGCCACCCTGGAATGAGATTGACTCAGTCTAGGAGAGAAACAGAGCCAGGCAGTGATGGCACAGCCTTTTAATCCCAGCTCTAAGAAGGAAGTGATGGCTGGGCAGAGAAAGGTATAAAAAGTGTGAGGAGACAGGAACTGGATCTTTTCAGGCTGAGAAGTCCTAGAAGTAAGATGTGGCAGTGGTTTGTTCCTTTGTCTCTCTGATCTTTCAGCATTTACCCCAATATCAGGCTCCAGGTTTTTTATTAATAAGACCTTTTAGCATTTGAGCTATAAGGATGGAAGGTTCTGGTGGTTTGAATAAGAATGGCTCTCATAGGCTCATGTAGCTGAATGCTTAGTCACAGTGGAGTGGCACTACTTAGAAGAATTAGGAAGGATATGGCCTTGTTGGGGTAGATGTGGCTTTGGTGGAGGAAGTATGTCCTTGTGGGTGGGTTTTGAGGCTTCAGAAGCCCAAGCCATGCCCAATGGCTCACTCTCTTCCTGCTGCCTGAAGACCCAGATGTAGAACTCTCAACTTCTCTAGCACCATGTCTGCCTGTGTACCACCATGCTCCCCACTGTGATGATAATAGACTAAACCTCTGAACTGTAGACCAGTCCCAATTAAATGCTTTTTTTTTATAAGAGTTTCCCTGGTGTCTCTTCCCAGCAATAGAACACTGTTGAAGACAGAGGTGGTCTTCTAAATACAATTTCAAAAGGAGTAAGCCCCCTCCCAGTAAAGAGTATATCGGGCCCTGAAAAGGGTAAAGCGGAGGAGGTTGACCCAATTTTTCACCAGTTTCCAGGACCAAGTTGGTCAGAATCTCCTTAAGAGTTCTATTCATCCTTTCTATCTGGCCTGAGCTCTGTGGTCTATATGCACAGTGTAATTTCTAATTAACACTTAATACCTTTGACAGATTTTGAGACATTTTGGTCATGAAGGCTGAGCCATTGTTGTACCCCAAAACTAGGGGCAGTCCAAATGTAGGAACTACTTCCTGAAGAAGTTTCTTAGTAATTATTGGAGCAGTATCTTTTCAGGTGGAGTAGGCCTTCACCCATCCCGAGAAACTGTCCGTCTACAAACACCAGCAAATATTTATATTCCAAAACAGTCGGACAGATTTCAGTAAAAAACAATTCCCAATGTTCCCCACATCGGTTTCCTCAAGCCTGGATTCCTTGTGGGGTTTACCTGAACACAGATGGCACATCTAAAAGTGATGTCTTTAATCAGGCTTTCCACATTTGGAACATAATACCTGGGTCTGAGGAGTTCAGCAATGTCTGTGGCTCCTAAGTAAGTGGCTTGGTAGATGTCCAGTTACCTTCTCAGACTCATGAGAAGGATCTGTCTGCATCTGGCAACATCTACCATCCTTGTTTATCCTGTGTGGCCGGTCTTGTTTCTCTGTCAGTCTTGCCCTCGGGTGCATGGCAGGCAGTCCAGTAAACTGGGCTCCAGCAGGGCTACCAAGACTTGGAGAGAACCCACTGGTTCTAGGACCACTTCCCAAGTGGCCAAGTCAGCCACACTCTTGCCTCTGCCTTCTGGGAGAATCACCTTTTTGGTGTCCTTTGCAATGGACAATGTACACCCTCTTGGGTAACCAGATAGCTTCCAATAGAACTAAGATTTCTTCCCTAATTTTGATTTCTTTTCCTGCTGAGGTTAGCAATCCTCTTTCCCTGTATAGTGCCCATGGACATGGGCCATGGAGAAAACATATCACCTATCAGAATATATGGCCATAGCCTTGTCTTTCCCCCAACCCAGAGAGCTTTAATCAAAGTTAAAAGCTCAGCTCCTTGAGCTGAGGTTCCCCCATTAAAGACTGTGCCCAGATAATCTTATCTTGGGTCACCACTGATGCCCCTGCATACGTGATCTTGTTTTGGGGCAAAACTCCCATCTGTGAAAAATACCTCATCTGGTGTTGCCAACATGACACCAGTCAGATCATGCCTGACAGACTGGTTCAGGTCAGTCACTTCAAGACCATCATACAGTGGATCCATGGGGTCTTATTTGGCAGGAGACTGGTGGGGTTGAAGGCTAACATCTTGTGACCAAATGCAGGGTTCATCCAGAAGTAGGATTTGGTATTGGGACACCTAGGCATTAGACACACTGCCATTAGAGAGGGGCATTAGCAATTCTCAGGTGCTCCCCTCAAGAAGACCTCAGCAGAGTGAGGGGCAGTCAGGAACAGTTCATGCCCTAAAGTTAATTTGTCAGCTTTTTGTACCAGCAGAGCAGTGGCAGCTGTGGTCCTTACACATGCTGGCCATGCAGCTGTGACCAGGTTAAGTCTCTTGAGCAGATATGCCACTGGTCTTTTCCAGGGTCCCAGGGTTTGCATGAGGACCCCCTAGGCACCTCTGGCCTCATCCTTGTACAAGTAGAATGGCTTAGTAATGTCTGGGAGGGCCAGAGCTGGTGTAAACACCAGGGCTTTTTTCAAGGCCTTCAAGGCCCTCTGCTCAGACTCAGTCTGTTCCAAACGCTGTGTAGCCCTGGTGCTGGCATCTCAGCAAATCCCACCATCCATAGCTGGCAGCATCCAACTGCCTCCAGGAATTCCTGTACTTGTTGTGTGTGTGTGTGTGTGTGTGTGTGTGTGTGTGTGTGTGTGTGTGTGTGTGTTGAGGGGTGAGGGTGGGGGTTGGGGGTTGTAGGATAGCTGAAATACGGTTGTGGGAAAGCATCTGCTTTCCTTCCTCTAGGCTGTAGCCTAGTCATGTGACCAGAAGGACACACAGCTTATACTTTTTGGCTGAGATGTGGTACGCCAGAGTTTGGAGGGCCTCTAAAGGCCTTCTGTTAGCTGTCCACATTCTTCTTCGGTGGTTGGAGCTATGATGAGGCCATTTACACATGGAAGCAGGGTATTTTGTGGATATTTTTGTCTAAATCCCATCATTTCTATACTCAGGGCTCCATCAAACAATGCTGTCGAGTCCCTGAACCCCTTGTACTGGTCTGTTCCTCCCATTTCCTCTCTTGTCTGTTCCCCCAGGGGAACAACCACCTCACGGAGTTTCCCTGCCTTTCTTTGGCTGAATCTCCGCTGTTGTAAGCTTTCTGAGCAGTTTCCAAAAGGTGAGACATATTCATCCCCTCAAATCCCTGCAATTTATGGAGCTTTCTCCTTGTGTCTGGAACTAACTGCATGGCAAAGGCAACATTAGTGCTTTGCTGGTTTTTGGGGTGCATCTGGGTCTATGGGAGTTATTACCCAGCATGTCCCACAGAGCTGTTCCAGAAACCTAGTGGGCAATTTATCTGGTCCTTGAGTAACCTGACCTACCTACCTTGGATACATTGGCAGATTTTATGACTGCTGCTTTTAGCCATTTTTTTTATTACTCCAGTAATGATTGGCACAAAAAGACATCCAATTCCCTCTTACCTTGAAACAGTTTCCAACAGGCTGAAAGGGCTTGTGGCTTCTCTGGAAATGGAGGGTTTGGGGGTCTTCCAATTACCCAAGTCACTGGTAGAGAAGAAGCTATAAACTGCGAAGGATGGGGTGGGGAGCAGTTAGAACTTCCACTCTCCTGCCCCCATAGCACTACTTGGAGAATTACTTCCCCTTTCTCTGGGTACAACCAGCTGCTTGGAGAAGGAGCGGGAAGGAGCAGAGAGTGCACTGCCCAGGGACTTATGTCTCCTTCCTGTACACACTCTGAGGCCCTCCCCGCTTCACACAGAGAACAGGTCCTGGACCCCAGGACTACACGACTACAAGTGGGAATAAATAAAGCAACTAAACAAGCCAGAAGAGGTGAGAAGGGCAATTTCCTCCTGGGGAGTTGAGAGAATAGACAGAGGTTTGGGTTTTCTGTGAGTCACCAGGGCAGGCCAAAAGGATTCAGGTCCCCAACAAGAGGGCACAGGTCTTAAGCCAAGGGTATGTGTGTGTGGCTGGAGAACCACCGACATCACCATAGCAACAAGAACAGCTGGCTGCCAAGGCGTGTCTTCAGTTGCCACCCAAAAGAGGGGTGCCACAGCAAGGCTGGGCAGCCCTGCCTTGGTCCATGAACCTCTGGGAAATCAGGAAATCATGCGATGACTCGAGGGCATTGGTAGCTGTGGTCTAGGACATCTCACTCCCCTTTCATTTTGGATCTGTTTCTCCAAACAATAGAACTGACAGAAATATACAGCGACACATAACCATCCACGCAATAAAGACAGCCAGGGGTGGCTACTGCACATTCATGCCTGGGGGACAGACCGGGGGAATTCTGTGACACCTCACACTCATCCTGGACACAGGATCTACCGCAGCGGCAGATCGCCCCTGTGTGACCTCACCAGATGGCACCTCTTACAGACCAAACTTACCTCCCAGGTGTTCAGACCAGATGGCTTTTGATTTATCTTTTGGGGTGCTGCAACAGACTGCCTCTGGGGCACTTGGCAGTGATGGGCTGGGGAAGATTTTCGTAGTTCCCTGGCACCTCTCAATGTGCTCACCCCCTAACAGTCCTCTCCAGCTGGTGCGTGCTTCCTCGACCCTGGAGGTCCTGAGGCCCTAAGTGTTGGGGTCCAGTCTCTGGGGATCTCAGTGGGGAAAATGTTACAAGGAGCCCACCGGAGATGACCACTCAGGCACAGTTTATAGCCAATTGAAAGTCTTTGTTCTAGCCTGCTGGGACTACACTCAAGTGTTCGAGAACCCAGTGTAGCCCTGAACATTTAGACCAAGAGGCTTTTAAAGGCAAAAAACACATCCTGCTGTCTTGCTCTGCAGCTGCAGGAGGAGGTTGTTGCACAAGGAATCAGTTTAACAGAAGCTAAGTTAGCATCTTGACCTTGGGTTCCTAGAAAAAAGTTGGCTAATTTTCCGTGGGATTCTCCATCAAGGAGGTCAAATGCTAGTGAAACTTGAAATGGCCTCAGCAAGAATACAAAATGGAGGAACCTTTGCACTCTCTTGCCCTCTCAGAGTGGTTCAGAAAGATAAAGTATAGCTTCCCCTCCCCATTTACTCTCTCCCTCTCCCTCCTTCTCCCCCCTCCCTGTGTGTGTGTGTGTGTGTGTGTGTGTGTGTGTGTGTGTGTGTGCAGTGTGTGTTCATCCATGGACATCTGGAGTTGGTTCTCTTCTTTCACCATGTAGGTCCAGAACAGAACTCAGGTCATTAGGCTTGGTGGCAAGTGCCCTTCTCTGCTGAGCCATTTTGCTGGCCCCAAAGTTTACGTTCTTCTGGTATTGTTGAATTAACTTCCAGCTTTGGCCTTGGTTACAAGACAAAACTGAGAATCCTTTCATTTCACCGTTGATTTTGTATTTGATTTGTTACCTGTGATTTAATGCAGCATAAACTGATACAAGAATCAGAAGCAACAGATTTTACACAGTTCTCAATACTGACAAAGTGAGCATTGTATCGATCAGTTGTGGAATAGTTATGCCTAAATCCTACTTGTTCCTGAACAGAAAAAAATACGTAAATATGACTAATGATGGAGGAGACTTTTAAGGATGTATCTGTTTAACCAACACATCTAAGTGGGAAGAAATGAAAAGTTCACCATTTCTAAATTAGAGCACGGGATACTTTAAGATGACTGCCAGGGATCTGTGTTGGCATTAATTCAGGGGAGGGCCTATCACTCAGTGGAAAGCTTTTGGAGGCAAAATACTTTCCCCCTCCACCCTTCTCATTTTGAGGCCTTTTATCTGATGTGTTGTAAATGATGTCACTGGAACACAGAGAAGGGGAGTGAGGGTGGGGGATGGGAACTCCAAGAGCTGTAAAATGCTGAGAAAGCACCTTGGAGATAAGAATTGAGAGAAATAAAGCATAGGGCCCTAAATCTCCCCACAGCTGAGGTCATTCATTCCACAGACAAGTGAGTTCACCTTCCTGCCACCCTCTCTGAGGAGAGTCTTCACAAAGGGCCTCCGAAGTAGATCACAATATTTGGAGTTGCTCATCTACTTGAAGATGGGGCCTGTGTCCCCTTGTTTTCCTGTGACATCAGAAGGACCAAGCATCATGTCCTTATCCCATTATGGGAACTCAAAGCACATCTGTCAACTGATTGGAATTACATTTCTGATGATTTCTAGTCACCTTGTTTTTTAGTTTGTAAAGATATCGTGTCATGGTTGGATTGGGTTTGATAAAGTAATTAGTAAATGTTTACTTAGTAGTTAGTAACTTAGAATAGAAAATAGGGAGTGGTAGCCTGGGTCTGCTGAGCTTGCAAATGTAACTTCACTGCAGAATGACTATCATTTTTAAAGACTTCCCTCCACCCGGAATTTTGGAAAGTAGTGCATTAAAATAATTGTATGAATGACTGATGATTAGTGTTGTTCCAGGGAATTTACAGTAATAAATATTAAATGTATACTTAAAAAACAAAACAGTAAGGTTAGCATGAGACCAGAGAGAAAAAAAAAAACATACTGCTCCAGCAGCAGGAAAGCATTTCTCACAGGAGGAAGTTGGTGTTTCAAACCTATGAAGACACAGGATATTTTGTGGTGATATTTTGTTTGTGCTTTAACAAATAAATCTTGCCTGAAGATCAGAGCAGGGAGATAGCCACTAGAGGCCAGGCAGTGGTGGCACACACCTTTAATCGCAGCGCTTGGGAGGAGGAAACAGGAAGTGATAAGGCAGGGTGGAGACAAGAGCTCAGTCCCTTTCAGGTTGAGGATTTGGTAGAGGTGAGAAGTCTCTCTAATGGCTGGCTCCTTTACTGATCTTTCAGTATTTACTGGGATATCTGGCTCCGGGTTTTTATTATTACAACCAATTAGGATTCATGCTGTAGGAATTTATTCAGCTAGTTATACATTTGAAAAATTTCAGTCCTGATGGATCCAAAGTTCAAAGGTCTGTGTGTGTGTGTGTGTGTGTGTGTGTGTGTGTGTGTGCGTGTGCGTGTGCGTGTGTGTGTGTGTGTGTGTGTGTGTGTGTGTGTGTTTTCATGTGCTCTTGCCTTGCACAGGTGCAGGTTTAGTTATATGTGCATGGGGAGCCCAGAGGTCAATGTCTCCACCTTAAGTTTTTGAGATGGGGGGGGGTTTCTTGCTGAGTCTCTAGCTTCCTGATTGGCTACACTGGTTGGTGAGTTCAGCTTTCATGTGAGTGCTGGGGATCCAAAGTCAGGTTCTCATGCTTGAGCACTGAGCCTTTTATCAATTGCAGCATCAGCCCTGATTAAAGGATTCTTACTTATAAAACCAAAGTCAACTGAAAAAACTATAGATAAAGAGAATTAATACTTTTTAATGCTCTTTTTAAAAATTATGTCTATGGAGGTGCATGCAGGTAGGGGCGTTAGCCCTGAAGGATTGATCAAGTGAATTGTACACAGGTGTCTGCGATATCCTAGGTCATCGACCTCCTAAGGGGGCAGTCCCCTGGGCCAACTCCACATCACTGCCAGAGCCCTCCCAGAATTCAGTGCAACCAGCTCCAGGGGAGAGTAGCAGCCTCCTTAACACCAGTGAATTCGTGGACCCAAGGGACAATCTCTCCCCTCTGTCTTCCACTCAAAAAAGAGGGGAGGAGGGAACTTCCTTGCCCTGGGGGTCTGTCCAACCCTTCTGTCAACAGCTTGTTTGCTCAGTCTTACCCTGGATTAGGGCACGTGCACCTACCTGAGTCTCCTCTGCTGTGAGTAGGAAACTTGCCCCTCCCCCCACCCCAACCCCTTTAGAGTGCTCTACTTATTCTCAGGAGCCGGTGTCTGGAATCCACTAAAGGGTTCATTTCCTGGTTCCCTCAGGTAACTTGTAGAACCAGAGGACAACCTCTTCTATCTATCCTCCACCCAGAAAAAGAGACGGGTTCTAGACGAGAGCATTACTTGTGTTTTTGGTTTTTGGTTTTTGTTTGTTTGTTTGTTTTTGAGCATTACTTGTAATGGGAACTATTAGTTGTTTTGGTTGGACTTCTTTTGTAATAAACAGCTTTTTTGTTTGTTCGTTTGTTTTTTGAGACAAGATTTTTTTTTTTTTTTTTTTTTTTTACATAGCTCTAGATGTGCTGAAACTATGGTCCACTATGTGGACCAGGCTGGCCTTGAACTCACAGAGATCCACATATTTCTGCCTTGTGAGTGCTAGGATTAAAGATGTGTATGACCACACCCACAGCAATAAACTACTCTTATGCCATTAAAAAACAAACAAACTACGTGTACGGGGACCATATGTGCACATGAGTCAGAGATACCCTTAAAGACCGGAAGTGTTAGATATCCTGGAGTTGGAGTTACAAGTGATTGTGAGCCACCTGACAGGAGTAGCAGTTGACATGGGTGCTGGGGGCCAAATTCAGGTCCTCTACAAGAGCAGTAAGGGCTCTTAGCTGCTATACTGTGCCACAGCCCTTGATATTCTTTTGAGCATAACACTACAAGCAGAAACCACAAAAGAAAAAGGGGGAAAGTGGATGATTTGACGGCATAGGTTTTCAATTGTCTCATACTGAAATATTTGCAGATGAAATGATAAGATGTTGAAGATGAACTGCCAAAAAGAAGTCATAGGAAGAAGATGATGGATGGGAAACAAGACTGATCATCTGTGAGCTGATAACTGTTGAGTCTGGGTAATGAGTTCATGAGTGCAGGTGGATTTTTATATTTGCTCTTCTATTACTGTAAATGTCTAAAGGTAGTTTTCATAATAAAAATTAGGTTGTTTTAGTCCAGTATTTCCACAAACTGGGCAAAACTTTTGTCACAAACTCATTATTAAAAAGTCAGGGTGAGGAGGCCAGGCAGACGGCTCAGAGAGTAAATTGCTTGTTGTGTAAGCATGAGGATCTAGGTTTGAATCCCAGCACCCATAGCACCCATAAACAAGAGCCAGGTATGGTGGTGAGCTCTGGAACTCCAGCATGGGGTGGGCGGAGACAGGCATGTGGGGGTTGGGCATTGCTAGTTAACCAGTCTAGGGAGCTCCAAGTTTAGTGAGAGACTTTGCCTATGAAAAGGTGGAGTGAGATAGAGAAAAGGACTCCATATCATTTGACACCTCCACATACTAATGAGCACACACACACACACACACACACACACACACACACACCTTTATTCAGTGGGAAGAAAATAGACTGATCATAGGCATTTTATTTTTTAAATGTATTTATTTGTATTTTATGTACACTGGTGTTTTGTCCACATGTATGTCTGTGTGAGGGTGTCAGATCCCCTGGAACAGGAGTCACAGACAATTGTGAGCTGCCATATGGGTGCTGGGAATTGAACCCTGGTCCTCTGGAAAAGCAGCCAGTGCTCTTAACTGCTGAGCCATCTCTCCAGCCCCCAGGCATTTTATTTTAATAAGTACAAAAATCCTGGCACTCCGAAGAGCAAGGCAGAAGATTCAGAGGATTGCCCCAACTTTGAGGCCAACCTGGGCTGCACATTGAATTTTAGGTCCACATGGGCTCCATAGTGAAGCCCTTTTGGTGTACAGAGAGAGTTCCAGGATGGCCAAGGCTACACAGAGATACCTTGTCTCGAAAAACCAAAAGAAAAAAAGAAAGTATAGAAATGACCAATGTATATAAGAAAAATATTTAGAGTGATGAGTTCCAAAATGAAAACCTGAAAAGCATCTGGGGGCTGGTGAGATGGCTCAGTGGGAAAAGGGGCTCACCACCAAGCCCGAAAAACGGAGTTCAGCCTCCAGGATCCACGTGGCAGAAAGAGAGGACCCACTCCTGCAAGTAGTCTGTGACTCCCACATGCATGTGCGTGGTGGCATAGGGACTACCCTTCCCCTTCCCCCACACAAAATAAATGTAACGAGATTATTTTAATGAATGTATTTTTAATCCATGAATCGACTCAAACACTGCCAATAAGATGAGGGGCACTCCGCAGGGCGTGGTGTGGGAAAAGTGATCACCCTCATGGTTTTCTGCCAAAAGTGCTCATTGGAATTGGTTTCTGGACAGAAACAATATATACCAAGATGCTTAAAAATATAGCAGATCTGTAACCCAGTCATTCCGGTTGGAATTTGGTCAAAAGAAACAACTCGCGGGGATTTTCAGCACTAGGATGCCTATGGCAGCATACTTTGAAGAGAAAGCAGTGGAGGGCTTCAAAAGCAAAAGGAGCAGGAAACCATCCACTCATACAATGGGCTCATAAGGACCACTAATCCTGGAATTGTAACAGGGCCAGGCTTCATGGCACAGGCCTGCAAGCCCAGTTTTTTTGGGTGGCCGAGACAGAAAGAGCTCAAGTTCAAAACCTGCCTGGGTTACAGAGCGGCACCTTGTCTCAAAAGAATGAGCAGAGAGGCTGGGAATGGATGTAGCTCAGTGATAGAATGCTTGCCTAGCATGCAGGAGTCCAGTCCTAGGCCCAGTCCCTAGTACTGAAGAAACAAAAGTACCAATGAAATTATGGGATGTTTGGTTTGGTTTGATTGTGGCTGGCTGTTTCTGATATATGTATGTATTCCATGTTTCAACGTTTTCTTAGTTTTATAATTAAGAAAACAATAAAGTTCATTTCATGCCAAACATACACAAACGGAGAAAATATTTCAAAAATAAAGATGTTTCCCAGTCATTAATTATATTTAATATGCTTTTAAAAAGTTGACACCCTAAAGCCAGATGTAAGGAGACTGAGGCAGGTAGGTTTCAGGTTCAAGGCCAGCATGGGCTATGTAGCCAGGCCCTGTCTTACAAATTAATCAGTAATGTTCACCAGCCTGGGAGATGGCAAGGTCAAGAAGATGGCATTCTCAGGATAAGGCCCATCTACTGCAGTCTGCTGTGCTGACCCTGAGATCTCCTCACATTCAAGAAACTCAACTACATGATTTGTGGTAGTGGGGGACTGCATTCATATTCTCTCCTGTAAAGAAGAAGAAAAGCAAGAATGAACAAAAATCGTCCAAAGAAAAAGTAATTTTCTGTTAGCACAAGGACAACATAATGTTGTTCCCAAGACCTATGCAGTCATTTCTGCAGGAACTATAGAAAATGGTCAAGGGGGCGGTCAAGATGACTCGGTGGGTAAAGGTGCCTTGTGGTCAAGCCTGGCATTCTGCCTTTGATCCCTGGGTTCCACGTGATGAAATGGAAGGAGAAAAGCAACTCCCCAAAGTTGTTCTCTGACCTCCATGTGAGCACCATGGCACATGCACTCCCACACCCATAAAATAAATAAAATGTAATCTTTACAAGTCCTTTAAAAGAATGAACAAGACAGCCCATGACTCTCCCTCAAAGGCCTCTCTCTCTGTCTCTCTGTCTCTACCTGTTTCTGTCTCTCTCTGTCTTTGTCTCTGTGTGTGTGTGTGTGTGTGTGTGTATTCTTTATCAATCACCATTAGTAAAGAAGATGTGGGCAGGATCATTCAATCCTTTGAGGACCTGAATAGAACAAAAAGGTAGAAGGACAAAGTCCCTCCCTTGGGCAAACCTCTCCTAGCCCCAGACGTTGGCCTCAGACTGAGTTCAGATCTCTGAACTGAATGACATCACTGGCTGCCAGCCAGCAGGTCATGAGATGTCTCAGCTGAGCCCTGTAGTCCGCCTGCACTCATCTACCTTACATCATAGGACCTGCTGGTCGGATTCTCTGAAGAACCCGGGTATATGCTTTGGTGTGCTAGGAGGGGCAGCTTTGCGACTGGTCTCTTCCCTCGCTCTCCTCCCTCCTCTGATGATGACATCCTTAATTAAGGGCCTGACCTCAGAGTTCTCTGTTGCCTAGTTTCTCCAGTGTTTCTGCTTCTCTCCTGAGCTACCTATATATTTCCCCTTGCATCTTGTGGCTACACAACACTGTGCCATCCTCAGGAGGGACATGCCCTTCCCTGGCTACATCATCTTTATTCTACCTCAGACATGTTTCCACAGGTCTTCATCTAGTGTATTCTTCCTGACTTTGGTCTTTGGCGAATATCGGTGTGGATGCTGTCATTGGCCCCTGGGTATACAACCTGCTTTCCCCTCATCCTATGGTCTCTCCACTGTGTGCATTCTGCTAATTTGTGGGACCTCCTCATCTTTACAAGCTCTGTTCTCATAGATAAGCTTCACAGACAGCCTTGCTTTAGTAGAGTAACCCAGCATGGAGAGTAGGGTAGAGCCGGAATTGAATCCTCATTTCAGGAAAACCACTTCTGTGATTCCAGGTTTGCCATCTGTAAAAAGGTCTAGCAACACCTCCTGGAAGAAAGTACCTTGTAATCCAAGGATGATGCCCAAGCCGTTCAGCACCACGTGACCAATTTCCAGTATATAATACAAGGTTCACAAAGAATTCCTCTAAGGCTAGGGGTGTAACTTAGTTGTAGTGCTACATGATACTGATCATGCACTTGCAACCTAGCCTTCAAGCAGGGGAGTCAGAAGTTCAAGGTCACCCACAGCCACATACTAAGTCTGAAGACAACTTGAGCTATCTGAAAGAGATCCTGTCTCAAAAAGAAAAAGATACGGCAGGGTGAGGCCTGGGGGCGGGGATAAAAGAAAACAAATATCCCTTTAACCTTTGATAGACCCATCAGTGATGAAGAACTTGGGCTCAAACCCTAGCTCTGCCGGTTAAAAACTGGGTGAACTTGGACACAAGGATGTCCTGCCTGCTGTAAGGGGTTGACCAAGAACACTGGTACTGAATCAAGCACCTGGCAGAGGTAGCTTGCCACGGGTCCACTACTGTCCTCCTTTTAAACCTGTGAGGTCACATCAGAAGTTTTGTCTGTTTCAGGAAAATTCCTTTGCACACACGCTTTGTGCTCTGTTTGCAAATCATAGTGCCTCGAATATAATGATTACAGCGGGGCTAGTGGTGATTATAGAAATGAACACTTAGGGGTAATTACCGTGCTCGTGTATGATATATTGACACAGGCACTTTACATGTATTGACTTAGTTGGTTTGCCCAACCATCTTTATGAAGAACGTACTATGATGTTCTTCAGTTGTAGAGGAAGAAACTGTCGTAGTGACATTAACTCATTTCTTTTTTTTTTTTTTTTTTGGTTTTTCAAGACAGGGTTTCTCTGTGTAGCTTTGCGCCTTTCCTGGAACTCACTTGGTAGCCCAGGCTGGCCTTGAACTCACAGAGATCCGCCTGCCTCTGCCTCCCGAGTGCTGGGATTAAAGGCGTGTGCCACCACCGCCCGGCTACGTTAATTCATTTCTAAGGTCACGGCACTAGTAAGCAGAAAAGTCTAGATTCCCCATACTCTACTGATTTTCACAGTGTATACCCAACGACTGTTTGTCAACTGAAACCAAGTATTTGCGAATGAATTATTGTCAAAGGCTATGCTGAGAAAAGAAAAAAGAAACAGGGTTGCAGAAGATGACCAGATAGCCTGTGGTTCCCTTTGTCCCTGCACAGCTTGTCCCCTCACTAGGAGGTGGATTCTATCTCCCTACCCACGTGAAACTGGGTTTGTCTGTGGCTGCATCGCTATGTAGCCCCAGGTAGGCATAGCACTCCCTATTTAACTGAGTCTACTTCTGATTTACAATCCTCCTGCCCCTGTGTCCTGAGTACTGGGATGACATCCAACTAATTACCACTAAGAGCAATGTGAGTGTTCTCGTTCTTTTTCTGATTTGCTTGTTTATTTTCCATTGCTGAGGATGGAGCCAAGGGTCTTCTGCATGCTAGGCAAGCGCTCTGCCACTGAGCTACAGTCCCAAGTCTGTACATGGCTACTCTGATTAATAGAGCCTTGTACAAGTGACTCTGGGAAACCTTCAAGCTTAGGTCTTAGGGGAACTTGGAATTCTTTGGTTATGTTTCCTGTGGGGAAAGCCAGCTGCTGTGATGTGAAGAAACTCAAGCTAGTCAAAAGCAGGGTGTATGTACTTAGATATGGTGTATCAATATCCACGTCCTCCAATGGTCCCAGCTCAGACTCCATACTTCCAAGGGAAAACAGACTTCTGACAACATTTTCATCTTCCACAGGGGACTCATGGGGAGACCTCTAGCCAAGCCCTTCCAGAGAACCACAGGGAACAGTAACACATTGTTTTTACCGCCAAGCTTCGCTGCAGTTCCTTGACTAGCAGTAGAAAACCGGTTTCGTCCTGCCATACAAAATCCTCTGTACCAGAAGCAGGAGGGAGAAATTTCCACTTAACCTCGATTCCAAGAAAAGCTGGGTAATGAAGTGTCCTCTCCCTGCCTGCCCGAGTCCAGCCATAGTCACGAACTGTGAATTGTGTGTTCTAGAAGAGACCCTCTCACTTTGGCTGGTCCAGGGCTCACTGCCAAATGCTTCCCTTCCTAAAGTCCGGCGGTAGTCTTCATTTGCAATTGTAATTGACTTTTCATTTCACTTTGTGGCTTCTCTATTTTTTTCCTTTACATGCACCTATCTAGGTTCTTATTCTCACAACCACCACCACCCCCGCCACTTCCCCCTCCTTCTCTCCCTCTCTCCCAACCTTCCTCCCTTTCTTCCTCTCCCCTCCTCCTTTTTTTTGGAGACAGGCCTCTTGTTGCCCAGGCTGCTCACAGATCTACTGTGTAGCTGAGGATGACCTTGAATCCCTGATCTCCCTGCCTCCACCTACCAAATGCTGGAATGACAGGCATGTACCACTATGCCTAGCTTCCTTGCACACTTTCTTAAACAATTTCTGGCATGTGACAGGACATAATTCATATATATATAGAATGCTTTCCAGAGAGAAATGAACAGAGTTTAAAAAAAAAAAAAGAAAGTCACAAGGTTGGGCTAGACCATGGTCTTGTCCTCTAGGAGAGAGACCTTCAGTCCCATGGTTATTGTGTCATTTGCATGGTGACAGTAATAGCAGAGATAGTGGATGCACTTTGAGAGGACAGAATGAGTCAGTATTGTGGGGCCGTGGTGGATATCCTTTCCAGCTGGGTCTTGTGGAGATACAGGGCCAGCTCTGAGGACAAACAAAAACCAGTGCAGAGCCCAAAGGCATTTTGTGCTAGCATGGGGAAGAGCCAGCAGATGATGTATCTTGTACTGTGTTCAAGGCCACTTGTTGGCTGGAGGTGAAATTAAATCAAAGACTGTAGCTAAATTATAAAGGCCTTGTGGAGGTGAGGGACTCACTTCCTCCTCTAACACTTCCTCACTGTCAACACAGGAGCTTAGATTCCAACTCCACATTCCGCAGGGGAGTCTGCCCTCTTCCCCTGGTGAAGTTACGCTGCTGTTTCCTGACATTGCCCAGTTCCCTAAGCAAGGCTGGGTGGCATGATTCTAGACTCACAGAGAGAAAAATGGAACCATGGCGGCTGCAGCAATGTTTGGTGCTAAGACTCTGGGGAATGTTTACTTTGCATTCTTCTCCCCTTATGCTTTCCAGAGTTCCTATAATGAGCATTGTTACTTGCAGAATGTTGGAAAATAAAAAATAGGTTTTATTTTTGCAATGCCTTCTGTGGCATACGAAAAGGACTTTCGCTTGTTTTGTAGGCAGCAGAGAGACATCGGACTGTTTAGGAAAGAAATAATCCCATCTGGTCCGGGAGGAGTGCCCAGTGCCGTGTGGAGGTGTGTCTCTAGAGCATCCGCTAGTGCTGTGCCCCAGAAGAACCAAGAACCACAGGATGATTCTACAAGCATTATGGACGGGCTCCAGTGTAAGGCCTACTCAGCAACCTCTCCACTTCCGAGTCTGCTGTTGCTTGGCAACCCTCTCAATGACACCCTTTCTTTTCTGCCAACAGCCCTTCCAAATCTGCCATTTCTTTCCCGGCTCTGCTTGTGCTCTCTCTACAGGTGAGGGCAGAAGGAACTCATTCTAGTTAGGATGCCATGGGGATTTTCTCCTGCCTTCTTTCTGCTGCCTTTTAGGCCTGGTGACTTAGTAGATAGGTCCCAATAAATGTTTGATATCTTCTCAAATCAGAAGGAAAAAAAAAATGAACTTTTGTTGGAGGTAATATTTTAATGTAATGTATTTTAATGCATGATATTTGCCTTTGTTATAGGAACAGATCTGAGTTTGGAGGACTCCTGATGAGATTTTCAGATTCTTGTGCTTTAAGACTATGACATGTACCAGGGACAGACAGTTAGAAACAGAAACAAAGATAATTTATTAAGAAAGGGTAAGGCATTCCCAAGACTGGGAACAGGCTTGTGAGCTCATAGGTAGCAATTTCTTCCTACACAAAACCTTCCAACTTGCAGGGTGGGAGTGGGGCAAGGGGGAGTGGGGGACTCTTAAAACATAGGCTGTTCTAAAAGGAGCCAGAGCATTACCTCCTGCAGGGGACCTGGTTCAGCTCAAGAAGTAAGAAACTCAAAGGCTTCAGGAAGTCCCTAAAACTGAGCAGATCCGTTGGGCCCCTCCTTCCCTAAGCATCTATAAGCTGTAAGGACTTCTGACGGACATGGTCAAACAAACCAAGCTGCTGTAGAGCAGGCCTAGAGCAGCTGAGTTGCCTGGAAGAGGCAGAGACTGAGTTGCCCAGAAGTGATGCTCTTCAGGTTGTCAAGCGTTGAGCTTCAGGTTTCTGGCTTTTGTGAGCCACCATGCCAGTGTATGTGTGCGTGTGTGTGTGTGTGTGTGTGGGGGGGGTGGCTTTTGGTGATGCAGCTGTCTTTAGGTCATTTGGGTAACCTCTTCCCCATAGTCCTATAAGGAACCTCAATAAAACTCATCAAGTAAGACTTCGGCATTTTTTTTTTTTTTTTTTTACTTTAGTCTTTCATTGGTTCCCTGTCTGGGTGAGTAGAGATTTGTCCACATCTTCCCAGGAATAGCTGAGAAACACACACACACACACACACACACACACACACACACACACGTCCATGAGGCTCATGACCTTTTACAGGCACCCGTTTTCCCTGTGTTTGTATCTCAAGGGCTTTTTTTAAAAGACATACTCTGTTAGCTGCAGCCCAGCTGGGAAATGGGTTCCAAGTCTTCTTTTATATGCTAATCTTGCTGATGCCACCTCCAATCCCTACCCCCCACCCACGGCTTCAATTCCTGTAGTCACAGAATGTTTTTAATGACAGAAGACCGAAAGGCTGAAGTGCCCATAGTCCATGATGCGGAAACCTGTCAGCGTATTTCTGTCTTACAGAGTGTGACCTTTGTTCTAAGCAAGCCTTTCTGTTGGAGACAGTCATTCCTGTCAGCAATTACTGTGGAAACTCGACTCTCTCAGCTTCAATCTCTACACTTCCTGGAGCCTCCCCTCATTGAGTAAGCAAATGGACAAACGTCACCTTCCTGCCATCCCCCTGCACAAGCTTCTTTGTGCCCTTGTCACGGAAGGGAAGGCCACAAGAAGGGAAGGATGGTCCATGCTCATTAGCTCAACTGTCTCGGTATCCAAGAGTTCTCAACCCAGTGGCTCTGGGTACCAAAACTTCCTAAGCCAGTCTCTGGAGGAAGGACATAAGGCTGAGTGATGTGAGTTCCCTAAGAAACTCACCGCCACAAACCCTTGTAGGCTACTCCCTGAGAGTCACCAAGTACTTCCTGTCAACTAAGTCAGTTTCCATGATCCACAGGAATAGTTGTTTATTCCCAGGCATTAGAAATAGTAGCCCCACGTTCAAATGCTCACTGTTCGCAGCCTTTGCTAGTAAGTCTTCGACAGACTCAAGCAACGGTGCGTCTTCAAATGAGCTCCACGGGCTGTCATAAACACAATGGGGTGGAGTCTGGACTCTGGAAACAAAGGTATTCTGACTCTGGATGAGAGAGCGAACCAACAACCATTCATGCCTACCCGTGCCAGCACAGAGAGGTCACTGCTAAGAGGGGCTCATGGAGAGTGTGCCACACAGTGCCAAGAAGCTTCCACTCCACATCTTGGAAAGAAAGGCATCAGCAGAGGCACCCCAGAGCAGAGAAAAGCATCCAGAGTGCCTAACAAAAAGTACAAAGCAACTCCCCTTCATGGGGCCTGCCTCTGTGCCAGGCAGGGCAAGGTACTGCCATAACATGCTCTTTAGGAGGCTGGCAGGCAGGAAGTTCTCCAGGGAGGGCTGTTGGCAGCAACATCTGTGGCACAAAAGGAAGAGAAACACCCAGGCAGAAGTAGAGGTGGATGGTGAAGGGGCCTCAATAAAGGTCTCGGCTGCCCAAACAGGGAACTCAGGAGACTGGGGAGGTTGAATAATTCTCCACGGTCATACAGGTGGGAGTGACGTGGCATCTCATAGTGTTAAATCTGACTTTGGAGAAGCCAGAGAAACTTAGAAGCTACAGGGTTGATGGTTTTCCAAAGTGCCATAGAACGCTAAGTACAGTTCCAGCACACCTGGGCTATTACAAGTACACAGGGAGGATGGACTAAGGAGAAAACATCTGGAACAGCTGGAGGGAGGAACAGTGACGCAAGAGGTTGAGAACCTGTTCTAGAGAAGGCTTAGGGGAAGGTATGTGTAAGCCTAGGCAGGGCCTGGGGCACTAGTTACAAAGGAATGAGGAAACATCAGGTGGGCTCCTCCAGGCCTGGAGCCACCTGGTTGTCTCTTTGAGGAAGTAATGTCCCTTTCAGAGACAAAGCAATAATGTGAAGGGGTGGATTACAAACAGGAACCATCACAGATAAGAGGGCTGCGATGATGCAGCAAACCAAGAGAGAGGACAATGAGAGTCGGACTCAGTAGATAACAGGGTGGACACACAGAGAGATTTGCCGGAGATTGCGTCAGATAGATTGGAAAGGTTCAGAAGCTGACTTGGGAGAAGGGGGAAGGGAGTAAAGGTAACCTTGAGCCTTGGTGCTACTGGTTTCTGGGAAGAAATGGTCCCATGAGCAGAGCAAACCTAGAATGCATTGTAGAGTCAATAGTATGTGTGAGGTCACTGAAGGACACTTAGGGGGTGTTCATGAAGAAGAAGAAGAAGAAGAAGAAGAAGAAGAAGAAGAAGAAGAAGAAGAAGAAGAAGAAGAAGAAGAAGAAGATGACTAGGCTGGTTGGAAGCCCACATACAATGTGTGTGAGGTATAGGCAAGTTATGGAACAAGTGATGGTTGGAGTCGTGGGGGTAAAGGAAGGCTCTGGGGGCCACAGCAGAGGTGAAGAAAAGGGAAGGAAGTAGAGGGGATGGAGAGAAAAGAAGGAAAAGAAGCAGGAGAGGAGGGCTGCATTCCAACATGGTGGCTCACATTTGTTTCCCTAGCATTCCTGAGGCTCAGGCAGGAGGACCAAAAGTTCAAGGCGAGCCCAAGCTACCTTGTGAAGCCTGCCTTAAAACAAACAAACAAAATGATTTGCAAGTTGGAGAGGGTCAACAAATCAGACGTGAAAAGTTGGAACATAAATCAATCATTTTTGAGGACGGGTGTCATATATCCGAGGGTGTCTTTCAACTTGCTATGCAGCTGAGCATGACCTTGAACTTTTGATCCTCCTTTCTCTACCTCCTAAATTTGGGGATTAAAGGTATAGGCCACCATTCATGGCTTATGCAGCACTGAGGGCTGAACCTAGGGCCTCGTGCATGCAGTCAGACACTCTACTGCCTGAGCTACATACACAGCCCAAGACATTTGAGTTAAGTATTAAAAGATCCATCACCACTTAGAAAGAACATGTTCAACAAAATGAAAGCCATACCACGAGGTACTAGAGATCCCAGCAAAGAGTTTGGACTCAGGAATCTGGTTGGCCCACCTGGCCCCCATTACTTACTGGGCTTAGAGTCTTCAAGGAGCATTCTGTGTCATTAACTCATCTGTACATATTTGGATGGTGAGTCATCTTTAGTGAGACTAGCGATCAAGTAGACATATTAATTGCTCAATAAAAGTCCTGGTGGTGGTGGTGGTGGTGGTGGTGTGTGTGTCTATGTCTGTGTGCATGTGCGTGTGCGTGTGCGTGTGCGTGTGTGTGTGTGTGTGTGTGTGTGTGTGTTGCCAAGGATCACCCCCAGGGCTAATGCATGCTTGGCAAGCACTATCCACTGAGTACTACCCTAACCTTTGGCTTGTGCGTTTATTTGAGCTTTTGGTGAGGAAGAGGATAAAGTGGATTGCATTAATTTCTTCACTGCACAGTAGGAAATCACCACAAACTGGGTGCTTTGATGGGTGATAAACTGACTCTGTCATGAGCCTAGAAGCCACAAGCCTAAAGTTGAAGAGTTATCGGGGCCAGACTTCCCAACAAGGCCCTAAGAGAGATCGTTCTCCTTGCCTGATCCTGGCTTCTGGGGATCCCCAGATGGTTGGGTGCACACAGAGGCAGTGTTCACCTCTGCTGCTTTCTTCTCATGACCTTCCTTCTCAGAACATGCTGACCGGGACAAAACTGATTTCACCCAAGCTGAAATGCCCCTGCTTTATCTTTATCTAATGTCAGAACGGGGTGCATCGCTGGAGGCAGGGTCAGTGGCTGTAGCACGCCGTGCACACCTCACTGTGAGCCTCTGTTACAGTTTGCTGAGAACCTGTGAGAAAAAGCAACTAGGATTAGTCTGGGGGCAGTTGTGGTGGTAAAATGGTTGCCGTCGTGTCCAGCTGGATTCGTACACAACCGTCGTCCGTAGGCCACACATCTCCAGTGATTTTGCCTAGTTGTTCTGAATTAAATCTTCAGAGACTGTTTCCAAATGATGACATGTTCTGAGTTTGAGATGGATACCAGCCTGGGTCAAATACACTTCCATTACATGAGAACAAGGCTTGGTTTAGAGACATCGGTGGTGTTTGTGTTGAGGAGGGGAGAAACATGGATGCATCTCATGGCCTTGGGAAGGCCAATTCTTTTCTGGGATGGAAGACAGAAATTTTGGTGGGAAGAGTGATCCAGTGAGGGGCATTTGAGGTCTTGAAAAGCACTGCCCATGAGAATGGGAAGAGAAGGAGAGCTGGAGAGGTACAAATGTTTCAGTGCAGGGAAGGGGCGGGGCAGCTTGGCCAGAGGTAGCATCATGCCTGCACAGTCCAGTGTAAGCAAGAAGAGAAAGGAGAAGACAGTGTGCAACTTGGCTTCACATCACTATAACAAACATCAGAGACCATCAATTTATAGAGAGGAAAGGTCTATTCTGGCTCATAGTTTTAGAGGATAAATTGGCCTCTAAGATGAGGCAGCAGATGGGGCAAGAATGATGTCATAGCCAGGAAGTGGGAGTTCCTTTTGTGGATAAGCCCCCAGTGACCTGAAGGACTCTCACTAGGGCTCACATCTTAAAAAGATCCACCAATTCCTAAGTGTGCCACTCTGGGGACCAAGCCTGCAACACATGCACTTTGGGGACACTCAAGATCCAAATACCGTCAGAGCATATGGTGAGGGACGTGGACTTTGTCACCTGGCTAATCAGTTACGCGAGCAATTGTTTGCTGAAAATTGTGGAGGAAGAGATGATTGAACGGGCTAACGAGGAAAACGTAGGCTTCAACTATTACCTTGGTGTGTGCAACCCTGTGTGTGGTCGTACTTCAAGCAGCAGTGAGGACTCAGGTGAGCTATTAGGAGCTAGCCACTCATTAAAAAAAAAAGATGTTGCAGGGTTAGAGAGATGTTTAATTGGTAAGGAGCTTGCCCTGGAAACATGAATATCTGAACTAAATGCCCAGCACCTATGTAAAATGCCAGGCATGATGCTGCATGCTTCTAGTGGCAGCCCTGGGGAGGTGGAGACCGGCAGACCTCTGGGTCTCTCTGGCCAGTGGCCTAGTTGAATCAACAAGCATCAGATCCCACTGAGAGTCCCTGTCTCAGAAAACACAGAAAAAACATTCTGAATGATACCTGAAGGTGGACCTCTGGCCTTCACATGCATGCACACATGTGCACACATACAAAGGACTTTGCTGACTAATGACATGTACAAAATCATGGCGGGCTCTGTGAGGGAACTGCAGGACAGGTTGTCTTCCTTTAAGATTGTTTATCTAAAGTTTCTGTAAGGCAAAGGACATGGTAAAGAAGACAAAATGGCAGTCTACAGAATGGGAAAAGATCTTCAGCAACCCCACATCTGACAGAGGGCTGATCTCTAAAATATATAAGGAATTCAAGAAATTATACATTAAAAAACCCAAATGATTCAATTAAAAAATGAGGTACTGACCTAAACAGAGAATTCTCAACAGGAATCTCAAATGGCTGAGAAAAAAGAAAAGTTCAACATTCTTAGTCATCAGGGAAATGCAAACCAAAAGGACTCTGAGATTCCATCTTACACCTGTCAGAATGGTTAAGATCAAAACCACAAGTGACAGCTCATGCTGGAGAGGATGTGAAGCAATCCTCCATTGCTGGGGGGAGTGCAAACTTGTGCAGCCACTTTGAAAGTCAATATGACAGTTTCTCAGAAAATTGGGCATCAATCTACTTCAAGACTCAATGATACCACTCTTGGGCATATACTCAAAGGATGCTCAACCATACCACAAAAACACTTGCTCAGCTATGATCACAGCAGCTTTATTCCTAATAGCCAGAAATTGGAAATAAACTGCATGTCCCTCAACTGAAGAACTGATAAAGAAAATGTGGTACATATACACAATGGAGTATTACTCAGCTGTTAAATACAATGACATCATGAAATTTACTGGCAAGTGGATGGAACTAGAAAAGATCATCCTGAGTGAAGTAGCCCAGACCCAGAAGGCCCAACATGGTATGTACTCACTTATAAGTGGATGTTAGCTGTAAAGTAAAGGTTAGCTATGCTGCAATTCCCAGACCCAGGGAAGCTAAGTAGCAAGGAAGGCTCAAGGGGAGACTCATGAATCTCACTGTGAAGCAGGAATAGAAGAGACATTTCCAGTGGAGGTGGGGAGGGGTCTGGATCGGGGATGGGCATGGAAACAGTAGGGATCAGGTGGGGGAGAGGATGGAGGGAGTCCTGGGAGAGACAGTGGAATCAGAGGGCATCTCTGGGATGAGCTAGAATCCTAGAGCAATGGAAACTCCCAGGAATCTATGAGGGTGACCCTAGCTAAGACTCCTAGCAATGAGAGATACAGAGCCTGAGCCTGCCATCTCCTGTAACGAGGCAAGACTTTCCAGTGAAGGGACTGGGACACTAAGCCAGCCCCAAAACCTTCCACCTACAGTTTGTCCTGCTTACAAGATGTGCTGGGGTAAAAACGGGAGCAGAAATTGTGGGAGTGGCCAACCAATGACTGGTCTGGTTTGAGATCCATACCATGAGAGGGAGCTCACCTCTGACACAGCCTGGAGGGCCAGGGCAGGATAGCCCAGAGACCTGGGATAGAACCAAACATAACTGGGGGGAAAAAGTCAATGAAATGATTCCTAATGATATTCTGCTATACTCATAGATTGGTGCCTAGCCCAGTGGTCATCAGAGAGGCTTCACTCAGCCACCGATGGAAACAAATGCAGAGACCCACAGTCAAACATTAGGCAGAGCTTGGGGAATCCTCTGGAAGATGGGGAGAAAGGATTATAGAAGCCAGAGGAGTCAAGGACACCACAAGAAAACCCACGGAATCAACTAACCTGGGCTCATAGAGGCTCACAGAGACTGAACCAACAACCAGGGAGCCTGCTTGGGACTGACCTAGGCACTCTGCTTATATGTTACAGTTGTGTAGCTTGGTCTTCTTGTGGGACTTCTAACAGTGGGAACAGGGGCTGTCTCTGACTCTGTTGCCTGCTTTTGGGATCCTTTCCTCCTACCGGGTTGCCTTGTCCAGTCCTAGTAGAAGAAGAGGTGCCTAGTCTCACCTCAACTTGATATACCATGGCTGGTTGATATCCATAGGAGGCCTGCCCTTTTCTGAAGAGAAACAGAGGAGGAGGGGAGGGACTTGGAGGAGAGAAGGGAGGGAAACTGCTGTTGGGATGTAAAAACAAGAACAACAACAAAATAACAAATACAAAAAAAGATAGTTTATCTAATTACAGAGCATAGGATTTAAGTCTGGCATTCACTATTAAAGCAACAGAAGGAAATACCACACAATTAACATGTATCTGGGTTCGTGTGTAATCCAGAAATCATTTAAAGTAAATCCAGCACCCATGTCCAAATCATTTCCAAATCTACAACAAACACCAGGGGTGCAGTTTATGATTTGCAAACCAAGAAAGAATTACTGGGGCGAGGAGGAGCCCCTGTGTTCCTTGGGTTTGGACAGGGAATGGCAGAGAGATGTCATTTCTTCATGGACTCTTGCTCGGGTGTGAGGATGGCTATGTGAGGAAAATCCTGTAGTATAGCTGCATGCAGAGTCGTGTCAAGTTGGACATGACTGGAAAAGTTGGCCGATATGTCTAGCGTCAGGATTTCTTTGGGGCTGCTGAGGAGTCAGTGTGTAACACTGTGCATGCATTCACACACAGAAGATAAAACTGTCAGAATCCGGGCAGAGTCTCACTGGAGCCTTTGTGGACCAGATTCAGATAGGGCTCCCTCCTTCCCACTCTTCAGTCAAGAGGCCAGGAGGAGGCTGGGGATGTAGTCTAGTTGGTATGGCGCTTGAGTAGCATTTAGAAAGCCCTGTGTTGAATCCCTAGCACCCCACAGACTGGGTGTGGTGGCACACATGTGTACTCCCAGCACTTGGGAATTAGAGGTAGGAGGATCAGTTAAAATATCATTGGGTCATTCTCAGAAGTACAGCAAGTTTGAGGTCAGCCTGGGCTACACGTGACCTCACTTCCAAAAACAAACAGCAAACAAATAAAATAAAAAGCAAAGAAACCTGAGGTGCTGCTGCTTAGCAGATAAGTGGAGGTCAATGGTAGCTCTTGCTTCGATACCCTGATTGTGCAAGTCTTATCCTCAGACTTTTGACCTTTAGACAATGATATGCCTCTAGTCCAGTGCCATAGCATCTCAGTCACCTATCACTTCTGCTTCAGGGAGAATGTTCATCAGCCACTAGGTTCCTAAGTGCCAAATAATTCTTATACGCTGTCATTATACAACTGGTCCATGCCTTCCTTAGCCATCTTGGAGGTCCAGTGAACAGGCACATCTGATGTCCCTCATATGTTGAGAGACTTAGATTGTGAGCCCACACACAGTTTGATTAAAGAGCACCGTGAGTATGCCAAGCGCTGTAAATATGGGTACTATGATAATAAGTGAGAGGCAGCTTGGTTAATTGATGCTACTTGACAGATCAAGGCAGTAATTATGGAATGATCCAGTCTGGTGTGCCCCAAAGAGTGTCAAGGACCTTTTATGCAAAGAGACAGGTCAGAAAATTTACATCCCACTAACTTCTGAGACCACAGGAAATAATATTAAGCCTCGAGTTCTGATAAGTGGAAAAAACTGCTTGGCATTGTCTGCCTACCTGTCTGTGTGCCTCTTTATCTGTCTGTCTGCCTGTCCATGTATCTTTATAGTCTTTTAACTTTTCAGCCAATTGGCAGTTCCAAGACACACTGGTCTCCATGCCCCACCAAATCTCAGGCTCTTTGCAGATCCATCAGGGGATGACATGCCTGGAAAGCTTTTCCCTGGTGAGAATATAATGAGAAGAGGAAAACTCAGGAATACCAAATCATAAAGCTGCAGGACTTATCACAATGACATCACTGCTGCTGTGGAATTGCCGACTCTATCCTTGTTAGATCCCGATGCTTTCCATTTGCATGTTCAGTTGCCCATTAAAGCCCCCAGATCCCTGAACTCGTATAGATTTATTTATTTCAAAAGAGCTGTCGTGAGCTGACTGTAAAAGGGAATGGTGTGAAAGTGTGTGCATTTCTCTGCAGTTTGCTTTCACAGCTCATTTCACAGATGGCATGCAGATGTGCATCTGCACTCTTGGGTCTCTCCCTAGGCAACCTCAACATTTAAATCTTGAACACCAGCCTGCTTTTTCCCCTGTATCTTTCAACTCCTACTCCACCTACCTTGGAGACATTGCTTCTGGGATGGTCTGTAGCCCCTCCATTCCAGGTACCCATCCTGAGCTTCCTGTCTTCCCTGCTCATCCAGCCATGTTCTCAACTCAGTGGTTAACACTGCCAAAAAATCAGAAGCAGAAGGGCTGGCATTATCTTTGAAGGATTAAGAGGTGTATCACAGAGCAGGTAGGGCTTGGAGGTTTCAAAAGTCCGTGCCTTTCGAATTTAGTTCTCTCTGTCTCCTACTTGTGAATATGACGTAAGTGCTCAGCTGTTCCTACCACTATGCCTTTGCTCTATCATCATGGACTATAACTCTATGAAACTCCAAAATCTGAAAATTGAAGACCAAATTAAACACTTCCTTCTGTAAGTTGCCTTGGTCATGGTGCTTATCACAGCAACAGCAGAGTAACTAAGATAGCTACTGTTTCCAGTGGACTCGATCACAAACTCCCACTGTTTGGAGATGCTGATAGATATAATTTTAATAAACCGTTAATAAGGCCCCCCTTTAATTTTTCCAGTCTTTTCTTTTGGAATGAACAATATAGGAAGGAAGATTTGCACATGTTCCCCCCAATTCCCAACTCACCCCCAATTTCTTCTGAGCAGAAAACTAGATCTCTGACCATTCCCATCTCCGATGACATCAGAAAGAGCATTGGTGGCACTTACTGGAGAGTTTACACGTGAAAATCTACTGAGGTAAGCTTTATTTCATTTCCTTGCGTAACCTTTATGAAAGTCTCTAATATCAAATGTTAAGCAACATATTATCAGGGGAGTAATGTGAATCATGTCTGGGACTTTCACAATACTTTGTGGAGAGAAATGATAGACAAGAAAGATCAATACATTCTGAGGGTGGCCAGGAAGACGAATGGACAAACTCACATTGAATGTCTTTGGAGAGTAAAGGGACTGATCTGAAATGACGTGACTATGGTAAGACTGGGGAGAATGAGCTTCCGAAAGGTTTCCTTCTCTATCATCTGCCCTTCCTTTGCCAGTCCCGGCCCTGGATATGAACACCCTTTGTTCTTCGGCATGGGCGGTGAGCTTTGCTAAGGAAAACTGTGCTGTTGGGCAACACCAGCTGCGCCCTTGGTTCTGTTCCTGTCTCTTTACTCATCCCTTTTGGTACTTTGCTTCTGTTCAGGCCCCACCTTATGCTGTGTAAAACCCTAGCACCATGGATCCAAAGAGACTGGGGCAGGATGGAGCATGCCCAGAGGCTTGGCCAGTCCAAGCCATGCCCCGTGAGGAATTCTCAAAAGAATTCTAGGTGTGTCACTGAAGCACGCAAGAGCTGGCTTCAGAAGTCAGAGTCCTCCGAGAGATTCAAAGGACTTGAACTAAGTGGCAGGAACTTCAGAAGCCAAGGGTTCAGAAGACCAGGATAAGGAAGAGACTGCTCAGGAGAGAGTTCCCTTTCTCTGAATCAATGCCGAATCTCCAATTGCTGACGGAACTAGAATCTGGGGGTCCCCAATAGTCAAACAAACCATTATCCTTTTACCGTTTCAGATTTATTTTTAAAGTCATCTCCACACTGCTTTATGTGAGGGAGATATGTTCTTTGTGACTAAACCAGCTTCTGCTGGGAAGGAGAATAGGAATGTGAAAAGATAATTGCTGCATGGTATTAGACGTGCCACACTAAAGGATGTCTCCGACAGCACAAAAGAGGGAGTGGCGGCTGCTGCTGAGGAAGCGGAGAAGGTTTTCTAGAAAGGAGGTGGGTTTAAGATCCAGCTTATACAATTAGGCCAACGTGTTCACAAGGGAGAAATAGCGTCTGCAGAACACTGTGTTTGTGTTCACGTGGCAGGAAGCATTTAAGACCAGAGTTGGTCTGACTTTAGAAGAATTTGAGGTCTTTGTGCCTTTAATTATGGGAGAAACTACAGAAGATGGGTAGTGGATGAGGAAAAGAAGACTGGGTTGTTCTAAAAAGTTGTGAAATGTCATATGAGGTGGTTGGACATCGAGGCCACTGAGGGAGACTCCTTGGTATAGGAAGTTGACCGACCGCAGGGAACAAGGGTGGGACAGGTAATCATTTCAGTGGGAAAATTGATACTGGGATCAGGAAGATACAAGATCAAGGGAGAATGGTTCAGAGATATTGGCTCCGTGGCTGAGTAGATGATGAGAATGTGTCAGAAAGAGGAGAGAATCGAGAGCTGGATTTTGGTCATGGTGATTTCCAGATATCCATGGAGCATCACGTTGGAATGGTCTGACGAAATGAAGCCCAGTAGAGAGAGGTGGCAATATCCTATCATGAGACGCTGCCATGATTCCTTCTCAGGAACTTCTTTAATCTAAAGAAAATTTCCCAAATAAGCTGGTGTGACAGCACGTGCTTGTAATCCCAACACTCGGGAGGCAGAGGCAGGCAGACTTCTGTGAGTTCTAGGCCAGCGTAAATAGCAAGATGTTGTCTCAAAACAATTACAACAAAAGTTCCAAAATATATATGTAACAGCATAGGAAACAACCATGCTGCTAATATCAGGCTTCAGTAATGATTACCAACTATGACTCAACTGTCCTTCTGTCTCTTATCTAGTTTATCGTTTTAAATATAATATTTTAAATAAATTCTTTTAGGTTGTCATATATGTGTACAGTGTATTTTGATCGTATCCATCTCACACTTCTCCCCCTCCTAAGTCTCCCTCCCCACCTTTTCACTCCCCTCCCAACTTTATGTCTGCCTTAGTTAACATTTATACTGTGATAAAACACATGACCAAAAGCAGCTTGGGCAGGAAAGGGTTACTTCGGTTTTCAACTCTCAGGTCATACTCCTTCACCAAGGAAAGTCAGGGAAGGAACTCAAAGGAGGAAGCTGGATGCAGAAACTGAGGCAGAAGCCATGGAGAAATGCTGCCTACTGGCTTGCTCACTTTGCTTTCTCATACAACTCCTGACCACTTTCCCAAGGTGGCACCGCCCACAGTGAGCTAGTTCCTCCCATACCAATCATTAATAAAGAACGTTGTCTGCCAAACGTGTCTACAGCCCATGCAGCCTAGTGTTATGGAGGCATTTTCTAAATTGGGAGTCCCTCTTCCCAAATGACTCTAGCTTGTGTCACGGTGACATAAAACTAACCAACAAAATGTCTTTTTTTTTTTTTTTTTTTTTTTTTTTTTTTTTTTTTTTAATAAACCACTGAGTCCAATTTGTGCTGCCCCTATACACATGGGTGTGGTGCTTGCTAATCACTTTGATTCAAATACCCTGTGTCTGGGATTTCTCTCTCAAGTGTAGCCCTTCAGGTTTGGCAGTCACGTTACTATCATGCCAAGAAAGCCAGTTAACATAAGATGATGAAACACGCATAAGGAAAGCACAGAGCAGAAGAGTCTCCATACTTAGAGTCGGGCACTCCCAGGCCTCTGAAGGCTTCCTTGCAGTGTGGTTATTTGACCTGTAAAATCTTTGAGCCAAATTTTTCTTTACCACCAGACATTCTGACTAGTCAGTCCTCCCCAGTAATGTGAGCTAAGCTGAGGAGCACACTCTCTCCTGAGGACGGCTTTCCTCCACTGACCTTTGACACAGAGTACATTTCCCTAATGACAATGTCCTTAATCCCAGTAGCAGGGAGGGATGACCACTCCCATCTCTGAATCACCAGGCCCTCTCATCGTGTCCTCACCTTCCTTCTCTGTTGTTCTAGAGCTATTGGGGCCACGCAGAAGCTTCTCACACAGTTAAAAGCTCTGAAAGTCAGCAGTGTGGGTTCCCTGTCTCACTATCAGTATCGACATTCACAGTCCAAGGTTTCCACAAAGGCCTGTGTTGTATAAAGAAATAAAGGGAGTCTCACTGTGGTTAAAGAAAGGCAGAGAGCCATACAAAAGCTGAGAAGGTAGTTGCAAAGACTAGGGCAGTGTCTCAGAGTTTCTAAGTCATGAGTAAATAATAGAAAGCGAGCATCAAACATTTTTCAGAAATACAGTCATAATAAAATCAAGAAGCCAGCATTTATTGTTATATTATTCTTTTTGAGACTATGTAGCCCAAGCTGTATTAGAACTCATTCTATAGCCCAGGTTGTCCTTAAATTAGTGGCAATCCTTGTGTCTCAGTCTCCCCGAGGGCTAGTGTTACAGGTATGACCCAATATATCCAGCTGCTTATGTACTAACTGAACAAAAATATTAAGGCTGCCCACATGAAGCCATAGTCATTGCTCATTCTAACATGACCCCCCACCCCCACCCCAATCCAATGAAGATGACCAGGACTAGAAACAGAGCACAGAGCATGCCCTGTGTCAGAGCTTCTCAGACTATGCTACCCTAGAGACAACTGGGGGCCCTATTTCAAGACAGATTTTCACTTCATAGATCTGCAGTGACTTGAGATGGCTTCTGACAGGGCAAGCTCCTGGCAGTCAATGTCTGACTCGGGAGGGACACTCTAGAGTACAAGTGTGGTCAGCAGTGGTCTCCAAAGGAAACAGCCAGGGAGATTCAGAAGTACACAATACTCCACCCCCATCCCACCAGTAGATGTTATAACTTGATTCATCTGGGCTGAAGCTGGGCCTTGGGAATGTTAAAAGATCTCCAAGCTATTTGAATATGCAAACAAGTTAGGGACCTTTTTATACATAAAAATTTGAGATATTTGGGGCACCGATGCTTCTACAGAAGCATCATATGTTTTAATATGTAAATACAGACAAGCCAAGAACACACACACAGAGAAAGCTTGTGGTTCTGCTCTGAGAGTAATAATCGTCAACACATTACCGTACTAAGTCATTTGGGTCATACATATGTATATATGCATATATATGTTCAGATCATTTTTATTTCTGCTGAAAGAGATCAAATCCATAGAATCCTTTAATTCATCATAACTTATTTTTGGAACCAACCCATTTGGGGACACTCATATTATTTAAATTATTTCATACTTAATTTCTATGTTATGCTCATAGGTTTAAAAGCATGTTCCGTTTTTCTTTAGCCTTTTTGGACATATGATTGTTTTTCCTTTTGGGGGAGTTTATTTTATGTGTATGTGTGCCTGTATCTGTGTGTCTGCCACATGTACACAGGTACACTTGAAGGTCAGAAGAGGGCATCAAAACCCCTGGACCTGGACCCTTCTGCTCCTTGATCTCTTTCCTCTTCCATGTCCATGTCTTTTTTTATTTTATTTTATTTTTTTTTAAACAACCTAATGTGTTTCAGTAGGTGTTTCCAAGAGCGTGGACAACCAATTAGTGGCTATGTTGTAGAAAATGTCTCTCCTTCTCCCAGTGACCATTAGCTATGTATAAATCCTCAGGGAGGGGAGGAGCCTTGTGAGCCCCTCCCCTTTCCAGGACAGCTTGTTTGCAGGCTCCGTCTTGGGCAGTTCATTCCATTCCTATGAGTTCAAGAGTGAATGGCTGTGCCATGCTCAGAAGTCAGTGTTCCACACACTCTTCTTCCCTTCCTCTGGCTCTTACATTCTTTCTGCCCCTTCTTCTATGATGTATCTTGAGCTGAGGCTTGGAAGGGGTAATACAGATGTTCCATTTATGGCTGAGTCTTCAAGTGTCACTTAGTCTTATTACTATGACCAGTTATGAGCCTCCGACTGCTACCCGCTGCAAAAAGAAGCTTCTCTGGCCCAAGCTGGTAGCATCACTTATCCTTGACCATACCATAGTCATTTCAAAAGCAATTTGACAGGGTCATCATTTCCTTTTGGAAAACAGCAGCAGTAGCTCCCCCTACTAGGGTCTATGTCCTTCCCAGTCATGGGCTTTTGACTGGGTTTTCGCTATCAAAGGTGGATTCCTTCCTGTGGCGTTGGCCTCAAATCCCATCAAAAAGTGGTTTGTCACCCCTATAACAGACTTGCCATTATTGCACTGGCAGGTACATCTTGCTTGGGCTGTGAGCAGTGTTGCATTCAAGTTCCGTACCTGAGTTGATGACATTAGTCCCCAAGCGGTCTGCATAGTATTTTCCAGTGCTGTGGTGGCTAGTCAGCGGGAAGGAAGATTCCAGCCAGGTTTCTGCTTGATGTTTGTGTTCCCCTGCAGTGCTTTTAGTAACTACCATCTCCTCGCTGTTTCTTATGACTTTTCATGAGCTGATGCCATTTTCATGCTTGTGATCCTGCATTTGCTGCTAAATCTTAGGCTGAGGCCCAAGTGTCTTTGCTTTAGAGAGGAATGGACTCCCCAGCACCCCAGTATTTTCCTAGGCTTGAGATAAGTAATTAACTCAAGGTAATGAAAACTTTTCTAAGTCTAGGTAGAGCCTTGCATCTTACTTTTGGTTGGAGATGGTTCATAAAGAGTTGATTCAGTGAGTTTCGGATGTTCAACCTTCGATCCCCTCTCCCGCAGTGTTCCAAAGAGCAGGCTGGCCCTGCACATGCTCCTCGAGTATGGCCTCTGATGATCTGTGTTTCTGTATCAAGCTTTGGAATACTCCAGAAGGCTTGAACTAACACTGCTTTCCGAGGAAGACCTGCTACATTGTATCAGTTTGATCTCTGGCACAGCCAGAGACAAAGAACAAAGCCTTGGCCATCAGGTGCTGTGGTTTGAGGGTGTTTTATCTCCAAACGTTTCCTAAGCCGGAATCTTCCTCCCCAGAGTAGAGGTGTTGGGAGGTCATGAGACCTTTAAGCAGGTGTGCGTGGGGGGATCCAGAGGGAGGTAATTAGGTCAGCAGGAGAGTCATGCTCAGAAGAGATAAAAGTAGTTCTCACAGGAATTGTGTAGAGTGGGTTATTATCAAAGGAGCAAGGCTGCCTCCTGATTTCTCTCACATCCTGTCTTGCCATGTGATCTGTCACTTTCACGCAGGCTCCTACCACCACGTCGCCTGTCGTGTTGTGACACAGCTGTGGTGGCCCTCACCAGAGGCCAAACCAGTGGGTTAGCCTGACTTGGACTCTGTCTCAAAATGGTCACCTAATCACACCTTTTTTCTTTATCTGCTGTCCAGCTTCAGAAAACGGAAGAAGTTACCAAGACTCCTGCGGGTGGCGATGCATTGTTCTGAGAGAACTGAGTACCGCCAGAGGACAGGAATATGTGCCTGGTCTCTTTTCAGTTCTGCCTTTTGCTCACCGCTTCTCAGGCAGTTTCTGTCTCTGTCCTTTCACTGCTGTAAACTGTGACTGTAAGCCTTCCAACTTTTCTAAACCCAGAATCACCAAACCTGAGAGTTACCACATGTCTTAGTTAGAGTTCTATTGCGGTGGTGAAACACCATGACCACAAGCAGGTTGGGGAGGA
This sequence comes from Peromyscus eremicus, assembly GCF_949786415.1. Classification (NCBI taxonomy): domain Eukaryota; kingdom Metazoa; phylum Chordata; class Mammalia; order Rodentia; family Cricetidae; genus Peromyscus; species Peromyscus eremicus. Next base: position 114,188,127 of record NC_081416.1, on the reverse strand, counting down.
AAGGGTTTATTTGGCTTACACTTTCACATCACAGTCCATCACTGAAGGAAGTCAGAACAGGAACTCAAGCTGGGCTGGATCCTGGAGACATGGGCTGATGCAGAGGCCATGGAGGGGTGCCTCTTACTGGCTTGCTTCTCATGGCTTGCTCAGCCTGCTTTTTAAAGAACCCACAATGGGCTGGGCCCTTCCACATCAATCACTAATTAAGAAAATGCCTTACAGAGCAATCTTAGGGGCACATTTTTCTTAATTGAGGCCCTCTCCTTTCAGATGACTCTAGCTTATGTCATGCTGACATAAAACTAGCCAGCATATCCTGGTAGTTCCTAACATTGGACCCCCAGAATACCTAATAACATAATAATAATAATAATATGGTTACTCAAAAACTCAAATCTCAGAAAATCATAAAAGTTAATGTAACAAATATCCACATATCCATCTCCCAGAAGGGATGAATGTCACATTTATTAATTATTCTTTATCAATAAAAAAAATATCAGGGGTCAGCTGGTGCAGTAAGAACCTGAATGATCAGAGAAGTGGAGGAGAAGTGACCAGTGACCTCTGATCTCTTCCATTCCTCCACCCCAAAGGACTGAGATCCTCTCTAAGCCCCACTTTATTACTTCCTGTCTATTTGTCCTCAGTCCTCCAAAACTTCTGATTCAAAGCAAACATTGTCAAAATGTGATCAAAATATCACACAACAGATGAATACTTTTTATAATATATGCTTCAGTTCTACTCTTTGATTAAGAAATAAAACATAATATAGACACACTAAGTTTCCTTTATCTATCCACTCTGGTCCTGGACCATGTGGTGGGGGGTGGAGAGTTGGGGTGTATTTTCAGGGGGATTGATACTGTCTTCCTGGATACATGTGTATCCTTTCATGAGTCACAAAGAGAACCTTGCTATCCTCTTCTCACTACCGTTTGGACAAGCTAGTGAAGCTTTCAGACTTGACTTAAATGTAACTCAAAAACCACAAGCTGAGCTGTGTTCACTAGATGTCAGATGTTGTACCAAGGGCTGTGGAGGCCACAGTGCCAGTTCACTACTCTCAGGGGATGTCTAACCTGGCAAATGTAATCCAAGCTTGCTGACTTTTCTGTGTGCTTTCTCTCTAGTTCTAGAATACCATTCCTTCATACAGTGGTTCTCAACCTTCCTAATGCCTTTATTACAGTTCCTCCTGGTGTGGTGACCCCCACTATAAAATTATTTTCGTTGCCACTTCATAACTGTCATTTTGCTCCTGTCATGGATTGTAATTTAAATGTCTGTGTTTTCTGACAGTCTTAGGGGACCCTGTGAAAGGATTGTTTGATCCCCAAAGGTGTCACGACCCACGGGTTGAGAACTGCTGCCTTAATAACTGAACATTCTTCTATCATAGCATGCATAAATATGACAAGAAGAGAAAGAGGATCAGGCCCAGGGAATACTCAGAGCTGGGCACTTCTCAGGCCTCAGGATGCCCTGTTCAGAGTGTGGGTAGCTCAGCAGCAGAAGGGAAAAAGCACTGTTCTACTCTTGGCTTGTTCATGACATCTCTCACCGTCCTGTTCCCTGCATATCAGGCTCATTCACCAAACCTTGCTGCTTTAGAATTTACAGACCTCGCAAGGTCTGTGCTCAAGAGAAGCGCAAGTGAGACCCAGTGCATCGGCCATCAGCTTGTCTGGATGAACTGTTCTGTGTTACAGATCTTTGTCTCTCCATCTAGAAGAGAGATGACTTTGAAAGACTGGTTCATCTAACTCTCACCCTGCAAAACAAACAAACAATAACCACAGAAACACAAACAACTTAAAATGTATCGAAGATCTGAATGTAAGACCTGGGATGTTAAAACTGTTAACAGAAAACAAGAAGGGGCAGTGTTCAGTATCCTTAGCCACTGAGATTACATCTTTGTTTTCTTTTCTTTCCTTTTTATGGTTTTTCCGAGACAGAGTTTCTCTGTGTAACAGCCCTGCCTGCCCTAGAACTCACCCTGTAGATCAGGCTGCCTTCAAACTCAGAGACCTACCTGCCTCTGCCTTCCGAGTGCTGGGATTAAAGGCCTGTGTCACCACTACCTGGCTGAGATTACATCTTAATCTAGTCAGAATGGTTATTTTCACGAAAACAAACTATAACAAATGCTGACCTGGAGATGAGGAGAGAGGAACTCCTGTTTGCTTTTGGTGGGAATGTGAGCTGGTGCAGCTACTAGGAGAACCAGTGTGGAGGGTCCCCAAAAACTAAAAAGAGCTACCATATGACTCTGTGATAGCATTCCTGGGCAGGTACCCAAAGACATATAAGTTAACACACTACAGAGTCATTGCTACACCCACTTATTGCTTCTCTCTTTACAAAAACCAAGACATGGAAGAAATCAACCTTGACGTTTATTAGCAGATGATGGGATAGTGAAAATGTGGCCTACATACACAATGGAATGCTATCCAGTCATGAAGAGAAATGAAATTATGTCATTTTCAGGAAAATGAATAGAATTAAGACCATCATGTTAAGGAAAATAAACAAGACTCAGAAAGACAAACACCATGTTTCACTTGCATATAAACTATGTATTTATAATTAAAAACTATAAAAAAAGGATGACTATTTCATCTTTCAGGTCCTTACGTTTGTATCCTACCTACACTCAAAGTAGTAACAAATACTATTTGTTCTGCTAACCTCTCTTCTCAAAGGAAGATGAAGACATCACACAGATGATTCCGCATGAGAATCCATGTTCCCCCAAGAATTTTCAGACTGCTGTGCTTTCAACAGAAGGAAAAAAAAAAACTATCCTGGGCTCAGAGTGGAGAGGAGGGTTCACTCTGCACTACTGTGGACAAACAGCTCCATTTCCTGCCAACTTGCACTCTATGAGCACTTTCCAAGTGCCAAGCAGAGCCACAGCCAGGGGACAGAAAACCTTCAGAGAGGCACAGTGTGTGTGTGTGTGTGTGTGTGTGTGTGTGTGTGTGTGTGTGTGTGTGTATACTCACGCATGGAGATGCCTTCTAGAATGGAAGGATCAGGATGCCTTCACAGAGAATGTGTCCTTGAAGGTTGACTATTTTTACACATAGGTATTTGCTTTTATTTGATGTGTTTACAGAGCCTGCACCACACTAAGGCCGTGGAAAACCAGGGAGAGTAAGACAGAATGTCAGAGTCCTTGGCTGAGCACAGGAGGATGCTACAGAGTACAACAGAGGAGCCTATCTAAATGTGCCCACCTGTCTGAGGGAGGGGCTTATGCAGGTTTCCAGGAGAAAGGTGTAGGGCTGAGCAGGGCTGGGAAGGATGTAGAGTGTTGAAGTGATGAGAGCAAAGGCCTTCTTCTTGAAGCCAACATTGTGGGAAAGGCATGAGGAAGGGTGCCTGGAGGACGATGAACATTGTACTGCATCTGAACAAATCCTTGTATACAGGGCAAGCATCCAGATGAGCAGTGGGACCCACTTGCAAAAAACACAGCCCTCAGTGAACAGCCATGCCCATTCACGTAGCTTGTACTCATTCTCTGGTGAACTTGAACTCAATGGCCTAGAAGACTGACATCATCAAGACTGAAAGCAAAAACATGCAAGCATCCCCTGATGCTCATGAGGCATGGATTTGGAAAGTCTGGGGTTTAAGCATGACGATCTCTCCTTGCAGGTGACTAAAAAGCTCATGTTGAAAACAAGCTCTTTTGATAAAAAGAAAGAGGAAATGGACTTTATCATTTATTGAACAACTGGGTTTTCCATTTTCTGCTAAAGCAGAATTGACTCTCTCCCGGAAAACCACAATCCACAGAGGAGGAGAATAAGCAAGACACAAACATAAACAAGGAGCAGGCAGCAGACACAAGCTTCCTTAGGAGATGAGTCCTTGATGGCAAAGTGAGCTCAGATAAAATGACTCATCGCTAGTAAACTGGTTAAGCAGGGAAAACCCAAAAGGTCACGGATACCACACTGATTATAAATGACCCTGGCCGAAGCCACCATGCCAAGCACTTTTTGCTTATGCTATGGTGATAAACAGGAAATTCTCTTCTGGAAGCTTCTTGTCCTTTATCCCTCCTCCAAACCCCTCTCTCTGGGTAATGGTGTCTTTTGACTGCATAGCGTCTAAGCCCAGAATCACAGCCACACTTCAGGGATTCAGCCCAGCTTGCTAGCCACTGCTTTCCCCAAAGCCCAAACTGCAAGTGTGTTTCTTGCTCCTGTGCCCCAGCTGCTGGCAGCATGACAGCCTGTGATGGGGTACTATGTACTCAGCTTTCAGGGCCCTGCAGACAACCTTCCCAGCTCCGTCCTTGCAGAGCTCTACAGATCAAGCACCAGCACCTCCTCTTGCTTTCTTTCTGAGCCTCATCACTCTGCTCTGAATTCGCTCCAGCTTTTCAATGATCAAAGAAAGGAAATGTGACTCTAGTTTGCATTAGCAGACACACAGGACCCCCCACATGAGGACAGGACACCTGAGGTTGGGGGGGGGGGATTTGATGCCGAGTTCAGCTCAACATTAGGTACCAAGTGCTATACAACATATAACTCCCAATAGTTATTTCCTCTATGTTCTTCTGCTCCAGATTGCACGGTGTCAAACTGCTAAGCCGTATGCTCTTCTCTGAGTCTTACATGGTCAAGAACAGGCACAGAGAGGCAGTGTTTCTACTCTCTGGGCATCTACAACTTACAAAGGGCCTGAGACCAGACCTAGCAGGGTCAGAATCTGAGAAGAGCTGAAAGGTTAGACTGGTTGTACAGGTCTGGTGGTCCACGTGTTTAGAAATCTGTCTGAACTGGAAATAAACTATCATGATTCCATTTGGCTTCAGTTGTAAATGGTTGCAGAGGGAGAGTTTCCCAGAGCCAGGCCCCGTGGGGTCCTGGGCAGTGGGGAGTGTCTGCTTAGCCACAGTTCAGGCTCATTTCTCTTTCAAACATTCTTAATCACAACACTGACTTCTTCGCCATGACCTCGGCTTGTTAGTGCTTTGTGGGGCTCAGCGGACATATTCAGAAGCAGAGAGGGGCAGTGATGTGTGTGTGGCTGAAGCTACTCACTCATTACTGGCATTTGTGTCATCATGAGCCAATGACGTCCTCAGGTTGTGCAAAGAACTCAGGAAACGGGTGGCAACAGTTGCACAATCTTGTGAATGGACTTATAGCTACCGAAATGTACACTTAAAAGCAGCCAAGATGGTAAATTTTATAACAATTAGAAACAAAGATGATAGCGAGTGACCGTGAGTCAGCCTCCAGGAGGAATCCAGGGCTTCCTTTGGAAAGTACAACTTCAGCTCTGGGCCAGCTGGCATTGCCTCTCATCTCTGGTGGTACCTGGGCATATTTCTCAATTGCTTGGCGTTCCCCAATTTACACAATTGCTTATTTGTGTAAAGCAAAGAGAAGGTGGGACGATTCAACAAGATCAGCTAAAACTCTGACTCGGCTGGGATGTCCAACCATTAGACTTCGCCTGGGACTGAGGGATTCCTAGGACATAGGACCTTCAGTGTTAAATTCATGATGAATTCAGGCAAACGACGATGTCACCATTTTAATTCTGTCTCGGATGGTTAACACTTTCAACTCGATGAGACCTAGCTAGAATCACCGAGGAGACAAGCCTCTGGCCACGCCTGTGAAGGATTATCTGGATTAGGTTCGCTGCGGTGAGAAGATCTACCTTCATTGTGAGTGGTACCATTCCATAGGATGGAGTCCTGGACCGACTGGAAAGCAGAGAGCAAATTGAGCGCATGTACTCTTCATCTCTGCTTCCTGGTAGGGAGGAAACGTGAGGAGCCGCCCCAAGCTCCTGCGGCCGCGACTTTCCTGCTGTGACAGACTGTCCTCTGGAACCACGAGCCACAGGCAACTCTTCCTCCCTTAACTTGCTTTTGTTAGGTATTCTGTCTCAGTGATAAGTCACTAACACACTTCAATAGAGTCGATCACCCGTGACAGAAGATATTGGTAGAGAGTACCGCTGCCTTCACTACCTCATGGAGAATCTGGCACTTCATAGCTATAGATCAAGCCCTATTCTAACAGTCTTGTGTTGATGACCTCGTGTTATCCTCACAGCCACAGTGGGGCAGGGAGTGGTTACCTCAGCTTTTCAGAGGAGGAAACTAAGGTGCTTACAGCCTGAGTCCAGGCAACATTGGGTTAAGATCTGATACCGTGAGGTCTTAATCGATAGGCTTCTGGGATAAGGGGACTCTGTGGTAAAGAGCTTGTGTGGCACACACAGGGTCCTGGACTCCATTCCCCCACAAAAAAACAAAAACCACAAGTGCTTCCCCTTTTCTCAAATGTATGCACTCAGTCCCGGGCAGGGGTTAAGTGCTTAAACTGTGACATTACGTAAAATGATCCTATTGCCACTCTATAGGATAAAAAGGAAAGAAGGTCCACCTGGAAGAGCTGGAAGGATTGATTAGTAGTAGATTGATAATCTATTTTATCACAATGTGTTACTTATCTCATTGCCTAGACAAAGGACCAGACACAAGCAACTTCAGGGAGGAAAAGTTTAATTTTTGGCTCAGGGTTCCAGAGTACAGTCCATTGTGACAGGAAATTCATGGTAGCTGGAGGCTAAGGCTGGCAATCACATCACACCAAGCCCAGAGTGTGCAACTGCCAAACCCTGCCGAAGACAAGGCGACCAACTTGCCTTGGAGTTAAGACTCCAAATGTATTCCTCAGACTTGAGCAAACCCAGCTGCTTTTAGAGTAAGCAAGTCCAGGAAAGCCAGAGAAACCAGGTAGATTAACCCAGAAAGGAGGAGCTGTGACTGGTAAACAAAAGAGTTGATGCAAGGTTGTCCCTCCTACTTGCAAAGGGAAATACAAAACCTATCTCGAGCATCAACGCTTAACAGATGCATAAACACTTCAAATACCGACGATGACCCAAAGCATGCAAGTTACTGGAAACTGGTACACTCACCCATTGTTGGTGGCATTGGTGACAACACCCAGTGAGATGCTGTGTAGTAATTAAGCTGACGAAGTGTGTGTTACAACACGCAAACATGCTCTGTCCGTGAGCCTAAGGGACAACAGCTGAATTTGGAATGTTGGAACTGGGCCCGAGCTTGTGTTTACCACACAGCATAACATCTTTGCATAAATGTCACTGAGGCCTGGAAAAATAAAAACATCTGATGTGGTAAGTGGGGAGGACTGTGGCGATTCTCCCCCCTCCCCCCTCATTTCCATTGCTGCTATTTTATTTGTTTGTGTAATAGCCACAAGAGAGAGAACACCACCAGACTTGGCCCGCTTTCCCACCCCCAGCTCTATTCTGGCCCTTGGCCCTTCTAACTTGCTGGGTAATTCCAGACTAAGCAACCATAGTGCTTCTGAACTCAGCTCTTGCCTCACTCCTCCCCTTCAGCCTCCTCTGGCTCTACCTTCCTCTGGCTCCACCCGCAGCTCCGGGAGTAACACACAACACACACTCCTTGTTTCCATGTGACACAGACAGACAACACTTAACCAAGACGGGGGAAGTTCAAGCTGATACTTAGCTATTTCCTCTTCCTGGTAGTGTGTGAGGGTCCAATGTGTAAGTGGAAGTAAGGGTGAGGTTAGAATGGCCTGATGTTCCAAAGCTGTGGGAAGATGAATTGTGAGCTGGGTTATTCACTAGGTAATTTGAGACTTATGAGGAAAAACGAAGAGATGAGGACTAGCATCCCAACATAATCCAAGGAAACGTCCCTGTCCCGTGCTTCGTCTCTCAGGACTCTAGAGGAGATGCAATGTGAGTTGGAGGGTCGAAGACAGCATCTGGTGTGTCCTTCAGCCTGTGGATATAGATGGATGGTGCTCAGCACTGAGAAGAACCCAGGATGAGTCACAGCTCACGCAAGCCTGTATCCCTTACTCCTCTCTATGGGCCAGCTTTCTCAGGAGTAGTACAGATCCTCCGGTCTGCCAAGGTTCTAGAACTTAGCATCATTGTGAGTCATTCCCTTTGAGACTGTGTTCTGATGATAAATATCTGTTCAGTTTCCTGGAAGTGGAGCTGTGGAACCCATTTGAGGCCATCGTCATCTCGGCCTACCTTCTCTGTATTGATCTTGTGCTCACATATGTGCGTGGGTTTTGTATGTGCTTCTAAAGTGGGCATTGACGTGGCGAAGGACTAGAATTTCATCTGTAATTATCAGTAGGGTTCAGACCTTTAACTCAGATATTTGTTAAGCCATTTGTTGAAATGTTAATTCTTATGTCTCTTAATTTGAAACGCTGCTTTGTTATGCATTATATATTTTTTAACAATACAGTTGATACTTTAATGAAGAATTCATTGCTTAAAAATAACAAATACATAACTTCCAACTAGGCCCCAGAGGAGGTAAGAGAAAGAATCCTTTTGTAGAAAATATAGAACTGGGGGACAAGTCCAGAGTGAATATCAAGGATGTTAAAGGGCAAGGAAGGATGGTAGAATCACACCACCACGGTGTCGGTGCAGGAAGAGGGCTTTCCTGGGGAGGTGGAAGACCAGATGGAGATACGGCCCTGGAACTCCTTCTGCATTTTAATCCAAAGCCTTGTTGGGCAAAACTTTCTTGTCCATCAAATGTAACAGCCACAGAAAATGCCTTCACTACTGGCTGTTGTGAGGATCTGAGGAGTCACAATGTTTTAGTTCCAGCAGAAGCCGTTTAGTGCCCATCAGGCAAGGGGATGGGGTCTAGGGCAGAAAAGCAATGGATTTACTTGGAGGTCACACAACATGTCAAGAGAAAACAGGGGCTACAGTGGGATGTGCTCCTTGCTAGATGTCTGATGATGGATATAGAAATCTTCATGGTTGTAAAATGTGTCCTGGTTATCACTAAGCAAGGTCATCGTCCCATGCAGCATCATTGGCAAGGCCAGATGACTGCCTTAGTGCCATCATCCTGTGCAGCATCATTGGCAAGGCCAGATGACTGCCTTAGTGCCATCATCCCATGCAGCATCATTGGCAACACCAGATGACTGCCTTAGTGAACAATAAATGTGAACAAAAGTTCTCCACAAACTTTTCTTCCAAGAGTCTTCCTCCCCACAGTCGTGTTGTCACCGTCCTCCTCCTTGTCCTCCTCCTCCCAGGTCCCACGCCTTCTTTCCCCAAATGTCACTACCCACTGAAAAGCATTCTGTCCTGAATGTGAGGCTCCGTTCCTTCCATCACAGGCCCAGGGCACAGAACCCAGGACACGCTCTGGGAAACAGGACACAGTGAAGGGAGAGTAGGGCTAAGGTGAAGGAAACCGGTCAAGATGACAGCCACAGGACAAGCTGCCTCACAGTCCGTGAGAACAACCGTCACTGACCGAAAGTGCTGCTGGCCTTGTCCAAAATGTCTTATGAGAATCTGGGGGAGGGGGGAGCAGTTTCTTGTTACCAATAAGGAAACCGAGGCACAGAGAAGTTAACTAGTTCTCACAACTGATACATAGTTGAACCCTGATGGAGCCTTTGTCACGCTGACACCAAGACACTGAGATCCGGTGACATCCAGGGAAAGTGCCAGCACAGTGCTTACTGCCCACACAGGATGCTCTTAGAAAAATACAAAAATACAGCTAAAGAAGGTGGCAAAAGTCGGCTCCACTGGCAGCTGAGTTAGGATCCCAACAGAGGTACTCATGCATCCCAGCATTCCCCTGTGAAACAGAGGAGGGGGTGCTCTGGATGTATTCTAAGAGACCCCTCAATTCCCATGGGAGACATTTTCCTATTAAATCCTGGGCTCTCCCAACGCCATGTGGCGTCTATTTAGATCAATAGATAACAATCTAGAGAAGGTTTGGGACTTCCAAATCAGATAAGTGCTGCTTGGCAAAGTATTTTCAAAGAGAGCTTGTCAGAAACAATTGAGGCATTTTCTTTGCTGTCCAAAGGAAATAATTCAATCTGTCCAAAGGTCACTAGCAAAAGAGCCTTGAGTTCAATCATCTTATAAACACTGAAGGTTCTGCAACTCTCATCCCAGCTAGATGGGGAGTCAATGTTGGCTCTGCTGCGTGTGTCTGTGTGTATGTGCTGTGTGTCGTGTGCACATGGTGTGTGTGTGTGGGGATGTGTATATGGTGTGCATACATTGTGTGGTATGTGTGGTGTGTTTGTGTGCATGTGTATGGTATGTAGTAAGTGTAGTATGTGATGTGTGTACATGATGTGTGTATTCTGCATCTTTCAAGCCTCAGCTTGGTTTCCTGTCTTTTCAAAGCATAGTTCTTCCACCCAGCTATTATACTCTCCAGACTTTGAGAAAATCCCACGACTGGGCTTCCCCAGAGGACTCAGAGTTGGAGTTACCCTGGAGTGCAAGGCTCTGGTATTGGTTTTTCACACAGTTCCCCAGAGGGCTTTAAAGGCTCAGGATGGAGACACAGTATTCTCAAACAGTGGTTCTGAACTCCCACACTCACAGAACTACCTGGAGGGCCGAGTCCAAGAGAAGCTCTTGGCGTCTGCAGTTCTGCAGATGGGGTCAGGGTTGAAGAACATTTACAGCCCATTTCCCTTGAGGACAATGATGCTGATTGGTGCAACCCTTTACATCCAGTACACTGGGACCAATCCCATGCTGTGCTCTGGGCTTCCCTGAAAACCCTGGACCTCTTGGTACTCCAGATAAACCTCCAAACCCTTCAGCCATGATCTCTTAGCATAGGACAAGTATTTGCTGCCAACAGTGTTTCATAATGTGCATCCTAATAGAGATCCACACATGGCCACGAGGAAGTTTGAGAAACTCATACTACTGCTTCATAGCAGAAACGTGAGAGGCAAAGATGGAGCCTTTTCTCCCACAGCATACGCAGCCTGCCCCTTGGAGAAGATGAAGACCCAGGAATAGACATGGCTGTAGTCCCCATGGGGCCTAACTCTGACCTAGGAACACAGTGCCTCAGTCTTTTCCAGGAACCATGTCCAGCAATAGGCAGAGATCTCAGCCATACCCTGGATGTGGAGAGAGAGAATCTCACCTGGACCCAAACTGGTTGAGGCCAGATAGGCCTGGAATCCAGGCAGCTCTTCACCCATTAGAAGATCTTCCACCCATTGATTTTCCAACAACAAGGTCATTAAGGTACCTAATGACATTTTGATGTTTGAAAACATCTGGAGCCATACCACCTACATGGACTCAGATGGATGGCTCCCTTTTATGTTGTGAACTGTTTAGGATGGCTAATTTTGAGTGTCAACTTGAACTAAGGGATGCCCAGGTGGCTCATTAAGTATTATTTTGAGGTGTGTTGGTGAGGGGATTTCTGGAAGAGGTTATTCATTGAATTAGTAAACTAAGCAAACGGGGCAGTTGTGTGTCATGTAATCAGTTGAGGGTTTGGGCAGAACTGAAGGGGGAGGAAAAGATTCTGCTGTCTCTTGAGCTAGAATATCCTCTTTCTTCTGTTCCTGGATGTCAGTGCTTCTGGCTCTCAGGCCTGTGCCCTGGACTTAGCCTCACCTCATTGGCTCTTCCGTTCTCAGGCCTCAGGCTTGGACAGGAAGGACAGCATTGTGGATGACAAATGATAGAATTTTCCAGTGTCTGGTCATTAACAGCACACTTTCCTGTGCATCTCTGTATGCCCTAGTGGTCCTTCTTCCCCAGGGACTGTCAACTTTCCTATGACTCCTTAGAAAGAGTGAGGTGATAAATCGAGGTAGATTCTTAGTTTTTAAATTTCTACCCAATATTTGTGGGTGGCCCACTCAAGTAGAATCAGGCTGGCTTCAGAATTCATAGACACCCCAAGTATGGAAATACGTACTGTGCTTCCTTATGGCAAATAAACACTAGAGCTCTCCACTCCCCCACCCCCCAGGTCCAAATGGTCATCAAAAGAAATCAATTGAGAAGCACAAAATGAGCACTGTAATTTTGTGTGTGTGTGTGTGTGTGTGTGTGTGTGTGTGTGTGTGTGTGTGTGTAGAGGGAGAGAGAGAGAGAGAGAGAGAGAGAGAGAGAGAGAGAGAGACGCACAGAATAGAGTGGGTGTGCTTAGCATGTTGACTGCAATTCTGGTTCTCCATTGTAATCTGCTGGGGTGCTTTAAACATGGATGAGATGTGTCCACCCATCCATTATTATGATTGAATTGGCTTGGGGTGTGGCTTAGTTATTAACACTTTAAAGTCTTTTTACAATATCTCCTAAGCATGCCTATATGGACATATTTAATGTGCACATTTAGTAGGAACAAGATTGGTTTGAATGCATATTATTTTATATTTTCTTTTTACACTTTATTAAGAATATTCTACAAATATTTTTATGATTCAGATAGTCTTTTCTAGGATCATTAAAATATCTAAGCAATACTCTATAATGTAGATTTATACAGGACATGATTTATTTAACATCATTCTGCTGTAAGGTGTATATGTTACTTTTTCCAACACTGTAAATAATGCTGTAATAATAATCTATTACATTATCCACTTTGTACCCATCAATAATTATTCCCTGAGAATATGCACATCTTCGAACTTTGTTGACACGAGAGGTAGAAGATTGTATTGCAATAGATATTTTTTTAAATAAAAATTATGGATGGCAGTGAACATCTGCATATGTGTGTTGAATTACATGGTTTTGTTGACTTTGTTTTGGTGTTTCTGTTTGTTTTTTTTAATTAATTGGCTGTTTTTTTCCCCTCTGAAATACCTCTTGGAGTCCTTTGTCCCCCATATTTGGACATGGAGAAGCTGACTTTCTGGAAAAGTCTTATTCCTGGGTTATTCAGCCTTATGGTACCCAGGTCTTCCTTTAGAATTCTAGTATATCTTTTGGTGGTGTCTACCATGCAGCACCAGGATGTGGTCCTTGAACTTGGAGCTCCACAGGTGAGGCTAGCTCGGGGACTGAGAAGTCAGGAGCTATAGCTCCTGTTACTGGACTGATGCAGGAATTGGAAAAATGAGGAGGTGTTCCTCTATCCCTCCCCTCTCCTTTCAGACTCTCTACTGTCTTCTTTTGACAAGGGACCTGGGTAAGGCAGTTAAGTAGAACCCCCTAAGCAGCTCATAAAAGGATGGGTCCCAAGGGTGCAGCCGTCTTGGGCTGTGGTCTGCCTAGCTGTGATTTCTATGTGTCTCCCCAGCTCACACTGCTAATGACCTTGCAGTACCTCCCATCCAAATGGTTCAATCCCATCCATGGTTTACTTTATCACGTCTTTGTGAGAGTCTTCTTCCCAAATGATCACTCTCTTGTGGGTTCGCACAAAGCTGTTTATCTTCTGGTTTTGGAAGAAGACTTCATTGAAGTCTTTCAAGTTGGTGGTAACTCCAGACAGCAAAATAACATTTGACAACCATGATTATGAAATGTTTTAGTTGGCCTATCTATGATTACATGAGACAATCAACTTGACCTTTGGTGGATTCTAACATTGTAACTTACTGAATCTCCCCCTACCAAGATCTCATGGTGTCCTCAACTATGGCTCCCTGACGCTGAGGATTCTGCATCATGGTTACACTGGCCACAATACAGGACATCAGAGGGCTGTTGACTAGCCTTTGGCTCTTCAGACTGGGAAAAGCCTGGGAAGGTGCATGCCATCTAGAATAAAGTAAGTCATAGGCATTCTTCCAGTGGCTTTCCAGTGCTACCTGCTTCTCCTGTATGTGAATTGCTTCTCTTCTGCCCTGCCCACCCCTGAGTTCTAGCTGGTCACTTACACATCAGGAGCATGTAGCTGGCCCTTCTTAGAACACCTTAGTCAGCCCACCACTCACCCAGACAAGCCCTTGTGGGAATCTGTCCCCACAGAACTACTCTTGACACTAGCTCTCTCAGCGTACCCAGGAGGAACACTGGAGGAAAGGGTAGTGTGGGAACCAACTCAGAGAAGTACCCTGAGATTGTAAATGCCAATCATCAGCTTCGTCGGCTTGTGAAGCACCTAAGAGATCAATGAAGCGCACTCTGTGTGTGTCTGAGGGTGTTTCCAGAGAGACTTAACTACAGGGTGGGTGGGAAAACCCACTCTGAATATGGAGGACACCTCCCTGGAGGCTAGAGGACTGGATGGAATAAAAGGGAGAGAAGGCGAACGCCAGCATTTTTTCTCACCAATTCCTGGATGCCATTATGCGAGCTGCATGCTTCCACACCCTCCCTGCAAAGGTCGTCTGAAACTGTGAAGCAAAATGATCTTCCCTCTCTTAAGATGTTCTGCTCAGGTGGTATTGTCAGGGTCAAAAGACTAAGACATCCAGCTTTCCAACTGCCTCCTTATTGCTTACATGCCACTGGTGCCTTTCACTTCAGATTACATTTCTTTTGCTTTCCCCTTGGCACCCAACCTTGGCTCTTTCCTTGTTTCCATGCCCGCTCTACCCAGGGATGGCTCAGCAAGATGCATTCCGGTTCAACTGAATCTTCTCTCTGGAAGTCACATTCTGATCCCTGTAATGTGCCACTGGTAGGGGTGACTCTGGTCTGCAGAGTTAGCTCTCCAAGTACCTTTACTTTCCTTAGAGTCACCCTGTTCTGCTCCCAGGCTTCCCAGGACACCTGAGGCCTTTGCTGGAAAAGCAGCATGCGTGCTTTGAAAGGACGAAGTTTTGCTTGTACAGGGAGGGAGCCGCTTGCCCACGACTGTGGGTCTTCCTTTATCCCACCAGGAGCAGAGCTAAAGTCTTCTTTAGCCCACCTACTTTCTACCTATCTCAGCAGCTTCTTCCAGGTGACTCCACGGAGCGGAGGCCTGTGGGCACTAAGATCTGCTTGCCGAAGCACGTCTTCCGTATACCCCAGTCCTGGACATGTCAAGGGGCCATGGCAGTCACCACACACAATCTCACTGGCTCCTTGGCTTTTCTCTGACACCTCTGCTAGAAGTGGGTATGTTGATTGCTCTGTTAGATGACATGATGTAGGGGAAGGTCCTGTGATGTCACAGAAACAAGGAATGCTCCATGTGACAAAATCGTTTTAGTATTTTGTGCCAGAGAAAAAGCTCATTTCTTCACATAAAAGGTATGCTTCTGCCTTTTAAGTAAAAAATAACAATGTGAGCTCAGTTTTTGTCCTCCCCTGGGCACAGTGAACCAGGGGTAATGACAAAGTTGGCGAGATTCCAGCAGCAGGCTGGTGGTCTCTGATAGCGTCTCCAGGGAGCATCTTTTGGTGTGCTTGGACCAGAGCCTCCTCACCCCCTCCTGCCTTGATGCTGGCTTCAGTCTCTGCAGGAAAAATGACTACAGGGATTCTAGAAGCCCAGAAGACCCTGGAGATCAGTGGGGTGTAAAGAGAAGTGCCACAGCCGTTAATGGCAATCGCTATTCACTGCATTAGTGGATAACCCAGTGAACAAGTACGAACACTGAGTAAGTACAATAGACAAGTAAACCTGTCTGCGTTAGATAAGGTCCGTTTCTCACAAGCTCAAGCTCTTTCTGGGATGGAAATTAGTTAACTTTCTTCTCCTGTATAGCTACTGAAGCCACAAAAGCTTCCCTCCCCTTGCCGTACTAATCATTTGTCTCTTGATGGCCCCCTTCCTGCCTGCTCCGTTCCATATGGAAGGAGACTGGGGCTCTGCACTCGGCTTAGATTCTGCATGCTGGTTAGATTGTGTAGATCCCGCCCCTGGGGACATGGTCAGGGGATGGGAAGGCAGGGAGGGACAAAGGAAGCCTTCCCGATCTTTTTTACTGTCTAACAGCATCACAGAGGGTGGGCTTCAGTGCCAGCAGCCGTAACAATGGCTGTGGAAACAATGGGTGTCTGCATAGTACTGTGTTTGGTGAGCCTTGGCTTAGACAGTGCCATGGGCCACAGAGGTCGTCTGGCGTCCTGGCCCCCACAACGTCAGGAAGAGGATAATATGCAGCTTTCCCCAGTGCCACAGTGAGAACAGGGGGCTCCCGAGCCACTTCCTTCTAATGAGGGGGTCCCAGACTATGTAGTCATTTTCCCTGTTAGCTCTTTATTTGGGGGCACAAGTTCCCACAGTTCTAGACCTTGCAAATCTCACTACTCCCTTTCTCCTGCTGTAGCCTTCAGAAGAATACTTTAGTAACCAGTGCCCTGAATTCACTTCCAGCACACAGAGCAACTTCTGTAGTCAGGACCACATGCTGACTGACAAGTCTTCCCTCTGTGGATCAGGGGGAGCACCCAACCCCTGCCTGGACATGCTGAACAGGCTTCTTCAACTAAAAGAGCTTCTTCCCAGGGTCTTGGGGACATGTATTTTCCCACCTCTGCCCTTCTGCTGAGAACTGAGGAAAGAATGTCTGTGGCTAGGCTAGTACCGTTTTTTCCCATAATACTATCAGCTTTCTCTCTCCGTGGGACCATCTCCATAAACTAAAAATAAATCTCTTCATGTCTTGGAGAAATTAAATGTGTCAACATTTGGACATGGTACTTGAAGGCCCCATTAGTGCTCAGATGCATGGGATTCATGGCCTGTGAGAACAAAGGAGAAATCTCCATGGAGGAGAGAGATCTGGAAGATGAGCCCCCACCCCCTACCCCCCATCCCCCAGAACACTGCTGTGCTGGCTACTAAATACGAAGAGCTATTCTGGGGTTTCCCTTCTCTATTTTCATATCCTCTCTTCACATGGCACTTTGATTCCAAGCAGCACGTCTCAGGCCATTCTTTTCCTTGGCTGTGAGAAAGTAAATATTAGTAAAAGTCTGTGCCTAGCTTCTGCAATGCCAATTGTCATCACAGGGACTGTCACTGTGCAACTTCCTGTCCTGATTCATTCCACAATGAGATACAGGGGATGTTTACATAATTCTTGCCAAGGAACAAGCTGTCTCCTTAGATGTATGGGTATAACTTTTAAAATAATTTACTTTTAGCTCAAAGCATAAATAGAGGAGTACAGTGGTTTGAATAAAAATGGCCCTCTAGGCTCATCTATTCGAACACTTAGTTCCCATGTTGGTGGAACTGTTTGGAAAGGACGAGGAGGTGTGGCCTTGTTGGAGGTGTGTCACCGGGGGTGGTCTTTGAGGTTTCAAAAGGCCTGCACCATTCCCAGTGTTTCTCCCTTTGCCTTCTACTTAAGGATCAAGAAATGAGGTCTCAGCTGTTCCTGCTGTCATGTCCCTGACCTGCCATCACGGACTCTCAGCCTCTGATAACACAAGCCCAAATTCCACACTTTGTTTTATAAGTTGCCTCGGTCATGTGTTTTATCACAGCAATAGAAAGATAAATAAGACAAGGATGGCTGTACATCACCACTGTTGTATAATTCCAGATTATTATTATTATTTTTAATGCTCAAAGAGCTCCTGACCTGTTTATTAACAGTTATTCCTTCTTCATTCCCTCCCAGATCCTGGTGACCACTAATCTAGTTTATGTTTCTGTGGTTCTTCCTTTTATGAATACTTCCTATAAATGGAATCTAACCATGCAAGAAATGTTACCTCTTTTATCTGATTTCTATCACTTACTGTAGTGTTTTTAAGGTACATTTATGTTGTATTGTGGGGCCAATAACTCCTTTCTAATGGCTCCATAACATTTGATTGTATGGATATATTACATTTTAATTTTCCATTCATTAGTTGATGGTCATCTGATGTGATGGTTAATATCATCAACATCAAGATCTAGAATCACTAAGAGATAAGGTTCTAGGCATGCTTGTAAAAGACTTCTTAAGATTAGTTTAGGAGCATGCCTGTGAAGGATTATCTAGGTTAGGTTAGTTAAAGTGGGAAGACACAACTTGACTCATGTGGTACCATTCCATTGGCTAGGGTCCTGGACTGAATAAGAAGGGGAAAGTGAGCTGAGTATAGGCATTCATTAAGCTCTGCTCCCTACCTGCAGATGCAAGAAGACCAGATGCCTCAAGCTTCTGACAACGTGACTTCTCTACCATGATATGTAACACAAATCTTAAAGGGTCTTATTAATAAAATCAAACCTGAGCCAGGTATTGAGGTGAACACTGAAAGATCAGAGTGACAGAACCAGCCACAGCTAACCTCACCTCACCAACTTCTCAGCAGATCCTGTTTCCTCAAACTGGAAGCCTCTGAGTCCTCATCCAAATGGATCTCAGCTGAACTGCTGCTCAAACGCCTAAAAGCTTAACCAGGCTCTAGTTCCTGGTCCTCACACCTTATATACTTTTCTGCTTCCTGCCATCACTTCCTGGAATTAAAGGTGTGTGTCACCATGCCTGGCTGTTTCCAGTGTAGCTTTGAACTCATAGAGATCCAGATGTATCTCTGCCTCCAGAATGCTAGGATTAAAGGCTTATGCTACCACTGCCTAAACCTATGTTTAATATAGTAGCTGTTCTGTCTCTGACCCCAGATAAGTTTATTAGAGTACACAATATATTGGAGAACATAATAAAGATAGACTGTGCCCTTGAACTGTGAGCCCAAAGACCCCCACTTAAGTTGCTTTTTTTCAGTTTTTTGTTGTTGTTTTGTTTTTTTTACACCACAGTCAACAACAAATACAGAAAATTGTTACTGAGAAGTGGGGCTGTTGCTCTGATAAATCTGATCATGCCATTCTTAGGCTTTTGGAACTGATGTAGGCTAGAAAAGCAGAAGAGTTGGAGACTTGGGGCTGGAAAAGTCCTTGAACACTTCAGAGAACTTATTGGGCAATTCTGATAGGAGCTTAGAAGACAAGAATTCCACGAGACATGTGGACAGAGACTCACTATTGATTTGGTAGGGAGCAAGGGCTCTTTGTGGAACTAGACAAGGAACCACCTGTGTGATATTCTGGCAGAGACCCTGGCTGCATTCTGCCTGTGTCCTGAGAACTTGAGTGAGGTTGAATTTGAAGGTAATGGATTAACTTGCTTGGAGGAGGAAGTTTCAAGACAGGAGAGTATCAAGGTTGTGTCATGGTTACTGCTCGCTGCTCACACACTGGTTTACAGCAAGACAGCAGAAAGTGGAGGAGAAAGGACAGGAAGGGAAGAAAGATGTGCATGCAATTTAAAGTTTCAGACAAGGAGGGTGCCGGTGATGAAACATGTAGTTGTTAAAAGTATTAGAAACATTAAAGAGAAATGTAGCATTTTGGACAGTGGGAAAGACATTGTGGCCATAAGACCCTACCCATCAAGACTTTGCCTTGGGAAATGCCAAGTTCATTTGAAAGGGAAGAACCCAAACTAAGATGCTGCTGAAGGGTTCCCTGACCTTCAAAACACCCATCCCTAGAAATGTGCTGAGTCACATTTGTGGCTGATGCAACTATGTTTCAAGCAGGCCAGGCTTCATCCCCGGCTGGCAGCAAAACGTGGCATCCTCACTGTCTTTGCCAGCTTCATACAACAGCCTCTCAGGCCCTCCTTTGGCCTGGTTTTGTAGGCATGCAAGGTTAACGGGATTGTGGAATCCTCCTCCACAGTTTTAGAGATCCACTGAGTGTTGGGGATGGCAGGACCATGGGACATATGCAAAGGGAAGCTTTAAGTTTAGAATAGGGTTGGCCCCAAGGAGAGATTGTATGTGGTACAGGCAGAAGAGCTGAACAAAAAAGGTTACCCAAGCCCTCTAGAGCCCAGATGATTCCCTCATGAGCTCCACATGCCTGACATGGAACCACAGGATTTGATGCTTGCCCTTTTGGGTTTTAGTGTAGATCTGATCATTCTTTCTGGGACCCTGTTCTTCCCTTGTGGATGGGAATGTTTATTCCTGCCATTATATGTTAGAAGTATGTAATGTATGTGTTTATGTGTGTATATAGGTTACATGAATAAATATATATTTATATAATAAATATGTATAGCTGTGTGTAAGTGTACACATGCATGCAGAGGACATGAAATTAGGTGTCTTATAGAGAAAATGCTCTTATCTGCTGAACCATCTTTCCAGTCCATGTAACTTGTGTCTTGTTTTTGCAGAGGCTCACAGAGATTTCCTGAGTCTCAGAAGAAACTCAGCCCTTATACTTATAAACAGTTTTGGATCTGTTACAGACTATGGAGTCTTTTTGTCTTGGACTGAATGCATTTTTTTTGTATTATAAAATGGTCATGAGCCTACAGGGACAGAAAGAGGAAGGTTGTGACTTAAAGTGATGTGTTTGCATGTCAAATTGACAAGGGGTGAAGTTGTGATGGTTAATATTGTCAACTGGACAGGATCTAGAATCATTCAGGAAACAAATCTCTGGGAACGCCTGTGAGAGACTGTCTAGATGAGATAGAAAGACCTACTTTAACTGGGAGTGGTCTCATTCCATTGGCCGGTGTCCTGGACTGGATAAGGAGAAAAATGAACCAGGGCTAGGATTGTCTCTCCGCTTCCTGATTACAGCAGATACAATGTAACCAGCAGCCTCCTGCTTCCAACATTTCTTCAGGACCATGATAGACTACCCCTCAAATTATGAGCCAAAATAAACCCTTTCTCTTTTGTTTCTTTGATCAGGGCATTTTATCACAAGGACAGAACAAATAAGGAATACACCTGGGTTGTTTCTACTCTTTGATGAAGATGGATAACACTGTCGTGAGTACTTATACACAAGCTCCTGTGTGGAGAGCTCTCAGTTTCATTGGGCAGCGGTTGCTGAGAGGGACTGCTAGGCCGTATGGAAACCTGTTCCTTGAAAACTCAAGACCAGGACTGGTGACATGTCAAAGGGCTTATCTGGTGGTTGTGACGCCTAGCAAATCCCTTCCTCTGACCTTAGACATGGGTGTGAGTGTGGAGGACCATGTATTTCTACACACAGTGTTGTTATTAAATGTCATCTTACAGAAAGAAAACTCTGGAGGTGACTAAGAGGGTGAGAGCGCTTGTTATGCAAGCAAGAGGACCTGAGTTTGAATGTCCAGAAACCACACAAAAGGCAGACAGAGTCCTATGTGCATGTAGCCTAAGCATTGCGGGGCGGAGACAGGCAGATCCCAGGAGCCTAGATGAAACAGGAAGGTTCAGGTTCAGTGAGGGGCCCTATTTCAAAATATAAGGTGGAAAGAAATAGCTTGACATTTTGCTCTGTCCTAGGCATGCACACTCATCAGCACACACTTGTGTATATACATCACTTACACATGCACACATACATAAACACACACACACACACACACACACACACACACACACACACACTACAAATAATAAAAGGATACATAAAAATGTCAGAATGTCAGTCCACAAAATGTCCTGGGGTAGAAATTGTCACAAGTGCTTGTTATTCTTTTGGTCCTTCAGAGTATCTAATTTTGTGTGTGATAGTTAATTGTGACTGTTACCTTGATTAACGAATACCTAGGCATGAGTGAAGCACACTTTTGGTGGATCTATGTGGGTGTTTCTAGAGAAGATTAAGTGAGGTGGTGTCTTAGAGATTCTTTTGCCGTGATAAAACGTCACCACTGGAAAGCAGCTTGGGGAGGGCAATGTTTATTTCAGCTTACAATTCTCAAGTCACACTCCATCACTGAGGGAACAGGATCTCAGGGCCACAATCTGGAGACAGAAATGGGAGCAGAGACAATGGAGGAGCAAAGTTTACTGGACTGCTTTCTTATACCTGCTCAGCCTGCTTTCTTATACCATCCAGGACCCCCTGCCCAGAGATGGCACAACCCACAGCGGACCGGACCTTCTCCCACCAATTGCGAATGAAGAAAACGCCCTACAGACTTGATATAGGCAAATCTTAATGGAGACACTTTCTCAATTGAGAGAGAGTCCCTCTTCTGAAATGACTCTAGCTTGTGTCAAGTTGACACAAAACTAGCCACCCTGAATGTGGGCAGCACTGTCTTGGGCCGAATAAAAAGAGGGAAAGGTGGATTGGAGAGATGGCTCAGCTGTAGGAGTGCTTACTGCTCTTGCAGAAGACCTGAGTTTGGGTCCCAGCACCCACATCGGGTGCCTCACAGCTGCCTATAACTCCAAACCCAGGGCACCGGACAGCCTGTCGGGCATCCATGGGCCCTGGCACTCATGTGTGTACACGGACCTCCCCATAATTACAGGAAATCTGAAAAGGATATGTGTGGACAAAGCCGACTGAGCACTGGCATTTTCTCTTCCCTGCTTCCGGGTCCTCTAAGATGTGAGTAGGAAGTCAGATGCTCTGCTCCTGAGGTCATGTTTTCCTCCCCATGATGGATTGTCTCCTCAAGTCACCACCAAAATAAACTCCTCCCCACTTCAGCTGCTCTCGTCAGGTCTTTGGTCACAGCCAGAGGAAAAATAACTGGCGCACTGTGTTTAGAGCTCACAGTATGACATGAGGAGACATCAAAAATGCCACCCCCTTCCTTGGAACTGCTGACATCAACCTACAGCCTAGGCCGTGAGGAGGATCTGGTAGCTGTGCAGACCCACACTCCACTGAGTTGTGACGACAGCAGCTTTCTTGGGTAGATCCTTTGCTATTTCTGGGACCATGTTTCCCTGTGTCCCAGTGAGGCCCTCACGCTGGTGGATGAGTCCAGTTAGTGCCTTGCCGGCTGATGCTGGACACAAAGTGGTTTTGCTTGGCCTTCGTGATTTCCTGTAGCCTGGCAAGGTCCATTGTGTTTTAGCTTAGCTGGGAGAAATCAGGGGCCCTGGCAGGCCTGGCCAGCATCCCACATGTGACTGATGGCTGGCACTGAGCGGCCCATGGGGGTGGTAGGAATAGGGTGTGAACTCAGTTGGCCACTGTGCTCCCTCCTTGCCCTTTGACACTTATTTGTTGTTTTTCCTGATCTCACTGAGATTATATATATATATATATATATATATATATATATATATATTTATATATATATATTGTTTGTTTGTTTGTTTTCCAAGACAAGGTTTCTCTGTGTAACAGTCTTGACTGTCCTGGAACTCACTTTGTAGACCAAGCTGGCTTCCACTGCCTGGCTGAGATGACTGATTTTGAGAAGTTCTGGAAACTCTTTCCCATGCTTTCCTTTGTCTTCCCATGGCATGAGCTGCCACACAACGTGTTTCTACGGCCTTCCAAAGGCTAGCCTTCCTTATCACAGTGATGCCCAGTCCCAGCTGCATGTCACAGCTGCCTGAGGGTTCCTTTAAGTTCTGTACCCTGGATGCATCAAATCACAGCTTCTGGGGCCTCACAAGCAGAAGTAAGCTGGAAATTCTCTCTAGTGGGATGAAAAGCTGAGGGATGAAAAGCTCTGATCTTAGCACTTATTGACCCACACGCTGTAAATACCCCACTTGTGGCTGCCTTCAAACTACTTCGATGTCTTCATTGCACAGGCTGGCAAGAGACCCTCAGGAGCCAAACAGTGTGTATTACTCTCACCCAGTAGGTAGATGCAACTTCAAGAGCTTTGACGCTAGCCGAATAAGACAGTTTGGATGTGGTGAGTTTTGAATACTCACTACTTTCATTTTTAATAGAGTTTAGCTGATTCTGTGTTTCTATAATATATAGTTTTTAAATAATGGCTATACAGGGGCTAGAGAGATGGCTCAGTTAAGAGCACTTGCTGCTCTTGCAAAGGACCTAGGTTTGGTTCTCAGCACCCACGTGGTAGTTAACAACCATCTGTAACTCCAGTTCTAGGGGTCTGGCACATTCTTCTGGTCTCCTTGGGCATCTGCACACACATAGTGCACATATATACACTCAGGCACGCCCACATATGCAAAAAATCATAAAATTTTCTATTTTCCCCCCTTTGGATCAGGTTTTTGGTAGTCTAGGCTGACCTTGAACAGCCTATGTAGTCAAAGTTGGCTTTGAACTTCTGATCCTCTTGACCTCCCACGTGTTGAGATTATAAGCATGTGCCACCATGCTCAGTCTATGTGGTACTGGGTATTGAATTGAGGTTTCATGCATATTGGGCACATAGTTTATTAACACAGGTCGCTGTTTCTGATGCAGGAGGTCTTAGGTAGGCTGCTTTTAACAAGTTCCTAGGTGATGCCAATCCTGCTGATCTGGGGACCACACTGGGAGATTGAAGATATGTCAACATCAGTCCTTTTACAAAATGGTCCAGGTTTATCCAGAGCGAGTCAGCCCTGATTCCTGCTTTCAGGTAGTAATCACTACCAGGCGACAACAAGCATGATTGGCAGACGCCTACACACAGCACTGGAACCTGAAGACGATGTGGTGGCACTAGATCCCCTAAAACAATCTATGAATGTTCACAGTGCCCTCCCCCCGCCCCACCCCAACATCCAGGGCAAAATGTAAAAGGAGGTGGGGGTGGCAAACAGCAGAACTATCACTCCAAAGGCTACTACCAGCTTCCCAGGGGGCAGTGCAAGTGTCTGACTTATGTCACGATGGAGACAGACTAGTTGTTGGTGGACCAGGAACTGAGGAATAAAGATAGAGTATAGAAAGTGAGATTGCTTTTGGGCAATGTGCAAAATCTAAGGAAAGTCAGGGGCTAGATAGAATTTTCCAGAGGAGCACAGCCAGTCGAGGTATACTCCCATATATACTTCCATATGTACCATCTGTGACACGATTCTGGCTCGTGCATTATGGAGGCTGAGAAGCCCCACAGGGTCCTGTCTGCAGGCAGAGACCCAGGAAAGTTACTGGTGTAGTTTGAAAGCCTGAAAGCCAAAATACCCGGCAGTGAATCCACATCTGACAGCCAGAAGCTCCGAGGGCAGGGGATCGTCATTCTGGTGGCATCTTATAATTTTGATTTGCATTGGCTTAATGGTGAACACTCTTCATCTGCCAGGAATATCCTTTTTAAAAAACAATTTGGCAGTACATTTCAAAAATTACTAAATGTGCATATAATTTTATCATAATACTTTGATTGTGGAGTTCATTCCAAGAAACAGTTATGGATACCTAGAAGCCCTCTGAAAAAGATATTCACCATTGTAGGAGGCATGTAGGTCCTTTGTGCTTACAGATAAGCACTAGGGGAACCTGACAAAGACACCGAGTTATCTATTCAAAGGGAGAGATGTAGAACCTGTTTTCCACCAAGAAGTCTGGGTATGAATGTGGCTAATAGCCTGGTGACCTTTGTGCTATCTGTATGGGCAGGCCACACTGGCTCCCCCAGACCCTTATCTTGAACCTGTTTGTTTCAATCTATAGCTCTATCCTCCCCCAAACCCTTATCAGGAGCACTGTTTACCTTGAGACTTTTCCTTCAGTTAATCTATAGAATCTGTCTTTATGGAAAATGTCATTTGTATTTTACAAGAGTTTCAATGCCATCTTGTCTTAAGCTTTGTTGTGCACACAGGATTAAGTTAATCATTGTCAGGAAACTTTTTTTCCAAATTGTGCTGTGCTTAAATATGCTGAAAATAAACTACCTTGTGTCAGACCCTTGAAGTTTGAACCAACACTGGCTACTGAGTCATGTTGAACCTGACTTCCTTCTTGCCTCTCATGGGTTGGCACTCTGCTGGTTGTGGTGTTCCCAGAGACCCCGAACACACCATGTTATGTAGAAGTGGGGGTTTCTGTAAACAAAAGTTCAACCGTATGGGGAGGGCTCCCAAGAAATAGTGCCTTCCAGACATAACAGGGCCACTGCATTATGAACTCACAGTAGCTCTGGTGACCTGCATAAGACCGGTACAAGATCAAGCCAATCAACAGTCCAGCCTGGATGAGGAGGGGCACAAAGGGGTCCACTCCTAGCTGAGGAGTTATTTATCATTGACGGCTCTGGATTGTCAGTTTCTTCAGAGATATAGTCTTTGATAGGTTTCCCATGCTCCGTGGATGGCCCCACATCCACGCACACAAGAACAACACTGACTAGACTCAGGGCATTACTAGAAAACTTAAGAGAATGTGTAGTTGGGAGAGGAACATGGTTGGAGGGGGTCCAGGAATTGTGGAGGGGAAGAAAGGTAATTATAATCAAAATACATTGTGTGTGTGTATGACATTCTCAAAGAATAAATTAATACATTTAAAAAAGTCCAACCATAGAGCATTGATTAAATGAATCCCTTCATGGAAGGCAATCTGACAAAATAGTTGGAAAAAATTATATGAAGACTAATGGCATGGTTGAATAAAAATGTAGACCATGGAAGATTAAAACCCTAAATTTATTTTTAAATGTATAAATATATGGAGAAGAAGGCTTTAAAGGCACAACCCAGAAAGTTAACAGTGAGAAAGATACAGAAAAACAAATTGACAAAGCATTGATCCTTCCAAAACAAAAATCCCCAACAGAATTAATGTGATTTTGAATTCTGATTCTGGATAAAGCAAAAAATTAAAAGCAGGATTTCAAACAGATATCTGTAGACTGTGATCCTGTCTTCATTATTCACCATAATCAAAGGGTGAGCACAAACTAAGGTTTTGTACCAAGTGATTTAAGATGTAATCTATATTCCATAACTGATACATTTAACATACAGAATAGTCGTCATATAATCAAGAGTTTTGCCATCACCACAATCAATTTTAGAAAATTTTTGATGCTTCAAAACAAATCGTGAGCCATTATGTTACTCCCCATTTCTTCCTACCCAGTCCTGAGCCCTGGGTAAGGACCAGGTACTTTATACATTTTTGTGTCAAGGAACAGACAATCTGGCTAGTTGTTTTCAGTTAGTGAAGTATTTCCAAGGTCTGTCCATGGTGTAGTGTGTATTAGTATAGTATTCTTTCTGTGAATAAATGTACATTGTGCAGATTTCATCTGTTTATTAGTTTGTGAACAGTTTGGGCATGATAAATAATGCTGCTATGAGTATTCTTGTACAAGGTTTGTTTTTTTGTGAGGATACCTGTTTGATTTTCTTGGTCATACATTTAACTATGTTACTTAGAGAACTATTGGACCTTCCCTAAGCATTTGTGCCATTGAACAATCTCGGCAATATTAAATAGGGATTTAGGTTTGGTTTTTACAATTAAGTCTTTGATAAACCCTTCTAGATTACATTTATTTTAGCATGTGTGTACGTGCAGGCATTCAGGCGCGTCCGTGTGTGCGTGTGTGCGTGTGTGCGTGTGTGCGTGTGTGCGTGTGTGCGTGTGTGCGTGTGTGTGTGTGTGTGTGTGTGTGTGTGTGTGTGTGTGTGATGGGAGTTGCTTCTCTCTTTCTATCCTATGGGTCTGGAGATTAGAACTCAGGTCATCAGGCTTAGCTATCTGCTGAGTCATTTGGTGGGCTCTGGTACATTTTGTTTGGAAATAGTATGCAATAGGTTCATTTTTTTTTCTTTTACATGTGGGTGTCCAGTTGTGCCTTTACTATTTGTTGAAAAGACCATTCTTTCTCTCCTGAATTGTCTTGGCACACCTGTGGATAATCAGCTGGCCATCAATGTGGAGGGTCATCTGGGCTTCGGGGGAGGGTTAACTCAGAACAGACTATTAACAGGCGTGTGTTTGCTCAGCTAATGATTTCTACAATATAGAGTACAAGTGTGTCTTTGTAATACAGAAACTGAAAATGCTCCTCTCTATTCTTTCTGTGCTCTGTCTGGCTTTTATCTGTATATGTGTCAGTTTCGAACAGCACAATGTCTTCAAGGTTCATCCACATTGTAGCATACGCTTGTCTCTTGGGTATTCTGCCCGCCACCCCTTCACGCTCAGTGCAGAGGCACAGACCTCTTCAGCTCTGGAGCAGGTTCTTGCTGTCGCAACTCCAGCAGGGTGGTCTTCCTTCTCCCAGGCAGCACATAAAATGGGCAGGACAGAGTTCAACCCAGAAGCTTCGCTGAACAAGCCAACATAGAAATGAGAACAAGAGCCCTGGGACTTTCCTAAGACAAACAGAGGATTTAGAAGAACAATATTTAGCAGAACTCAAAGCTCCCCCTCCCAGATTAAGACAACAACTTCGGGCAGATACCAAAATATTTAAAACTCACTTTAGTTTTAATCCCCCCAAAAAAGGGCTTTCCCTCATCATAGCTCCAGACAAGGTACCTAGAAATGGAATTTGAGAGATGTGTTTTAGACAAACAAGTATTACTTTATCTCAAGGTAGATGCTCTTTTCATGCTTGTCTGGTCCTCTGTCTGCCTTTGGCAGGTCCCCTCTATTGGCCATCCCTACTCCCGATTCCTTCCAAGTCCCCAACTGTGCCACATCCTGTTGAGTTGCTGTTGTCCACAAGCCCTCAGGATTCAACTGAGTCCTACTACTTCTCTCAGGAAATCAATCTACAGACATTTGCCCTTTGGCAAAAGTGAGTCAAGGCTCTAGGCAATTGTCAGACCTTCCTCTTCTGCAGGCCAAACTCTCCAAGGGCTGACATCACAAAGTTCAGACGCAAACGGAAGTGACCAAGCTCTGGACTCTGGCCCAGGGTGGACTGAGAACAGGAACGGAGCTGCAGGGAAGAAGCCACAGAGCCCGGATATACACTGTTTCCAGAAGAGTCATCTTGGCCTTAAGTCCCAGATGGCCCAGATTTGAGTTTGGGTCAAGAAGCTCCGGTGATTACATAGACCAGTCTCCCACACCCTAGCTGACAATGGAGGCTGGTAAACATTCCAGATCAAAGGCCTGAATCTTGTCATCTGAGAGTCACACTAAGAGTATATATATAATTTGAGTCAAACTGAAAGTACACATATAATTCAAAGAGAAAAAATTTTTGTGCATGCTCTTCTGCATGTGAGGTATGGAGAGGTATGAGTCCCATGCTGTACATGTAAAAGAGGACAACCTTGAGTCAGTTCTTTCCTACCTTTATGTGGGACCCACGGATTAAACTCAAGTATCCAGGTTTGTGCTCCAAATTCCTTTATCCACTGAGTCCAAGAGTGATTTTTCAAACTGTTAAAATTGTTAATGGGAATGGAGTTTCATTTTGGGAAAATGGAATTATTCTAGAGGTAGATGGCAGCAACACTTTCACAGATTAAGAAAGCTGGAGACTCTACCATCCATGACCAACCATGGCCTGTGGGCTATATCCAGCCAAGGACAATTTTGAATGTGGACCAACACAATATTACAAACTCATCTATGGTCTTTCTCTCTCTCCCCTCTGTGTGTGTGTATGTGTGTGTGTGTGTGTGTGTGTGTGTGTGTGTGTGTGTGTGCGTGCATGTATATGTGTGTGGGCACACCTCCGTAGGGGTGCACATACATATGGGGGTGTGTGCATGTGGAGATCCAGGGTTGATGTTGAAAAACATTCTTGATCATTCTCTTAACTTATTTAGTGAGGTGGTGTCTTTGTTAAACCCAGAGCTCACTTGAGAGGGTTAGCTTTGCTTGTCTATCTTCTGAGAATTACAATTGCCCTCTCTACCTTCTAGAATTACAAGCACCTCACCCTCTTGGCATTTGCGTTGGTTCTGAACTCTACTCCTCACACATGCACAGCAAACACATAACCACTGAGCAAGCTCCCCAGACCCATGATTTTTTAAAATAACTTTATTGTATTATTCTTCAATGTGAATTTTATAGATAGTAACATCACTTCCTGTGATTATTAAAAGGTAGGGCACATTTGCACCTACATCATAAGCTAAGAATTTGGTTTACTTTTAAAATAGATGAAAAGATATTATTCATGACCAATCACAATGATATGAAATTCAGTTCTCAATGGACAGCTTTATTGAAACATTGTCACTTCTACTTTCCTCTGGACTCTTACCTTGTTATGGGGGAGCTGAGTAGCTGCCTCAGAGACTGCGTCTGTAAGGCCACAGTGTTTACTTTCTAGTCCTCTGAAAAAAGCTGTTTCCTGTTTAAAACTCTTCACAAAACACAGAAGTTAGAGGAGAGGATAAAGAAACAGAGGAAGTAAGATCCCAGCCACAACCAGAACTTCTGAAGTGGAGCATGTAGTATACAGGTGAGGAAAAAGCTCGTGTTTCCCTGCTAGGCCCGGGTTTCCACAAGGGGTGGCTGGTTCCTGTCAACCTGTAGAATAGCTTCTCACCCTGTTAGGCTCTTCCTGTTTACTTTTGTTTCTGAACCACTTTAATTAGAATGGCCATTCTTTTTTTTTTTTTTTTTTTTAAATGTATTATTGAGAGGAGAAAGGAGAGCGGAGAGGAGAGCAGGTATCCTGTGTATGTGAGCCCTGGTACACACGTGGACATCAGATGATCACTTTTGGGAGTCAGTTCTCTTCTCCCACCTGTGGATGTAAGGTCTCTCTTGTTTCTGTGATGCTGTGTACTTCAGGCTAGCTGTCCCACAAGCTCTATGGATACAGGGTCTCTTGTTTCTGTGATGCTGTGTACTTCAGTGTAGCTAGAGTTTTCCTGCCTGGCCCACGGTCAGGGCAAATCTCTCTCACCCGCCAGTCCCACAGCCACTCAGACCCGATCAAGTAAACACAGAGACTTATATTAGTTACAAACTGTATGGCCTTGGCAGGCTTCTTGCTAACTATTCTTATATCTTAAATTAATCCATTTCCATTAATCTATACCTTGCCACATGGCTCGTGGCTTATCGGGATCTTCCCATGTGGCTTGTCATGGTGGCGGCTGGCAGTGTCTCCCTCTCAGCCTTCCACTTCCCAGAATTCTTCTCCTTTTTAGTCCCGCCTATACTTCCTGCCTAGCCAATGGCCAATCAGTGTTTATTTACTGACCAATCAGCAACACACTTGACATACAGACCATCCCACAGCACTTCCCCTTTTCTTTTCTTAAAAAGGAAAGATTTAACCTTTACATATCTCCAAAGTCAGCTTGGTATATTTGGGAATTTGGGCGTAGCTTCTCTTACTACTTCCTGCTGGAGGGGGGCACTGTATCTTATGGGGACATAAAGAATATTTTAGGATTATGGAGTAGTCCATGAGGGTGTATCGTCTGAGCCAGTTGCCTTGAAATGGTTCTGGATGTTGCATCCTCTGGGCCATGGTGCCATCGGAGACCTTTCAGGTGGTCTTGGCTGGTCAAACCTGATGCATCTTAATCTGGAACAAATCCATAGCCTCTGGCTTTCTGTGGAAACAAAAGCAGAGCCTCCTTTCCAAAGCAACATATCCTTACATTCAAATTTTGAAGTCAAGGTACCTTTAAAATATATATTTTGGCATAACTCAACAGCTTTTGTAAAAAAATGTTTTTCTTCAGTTACGAATATCAAAGAGAACATAATCCAGATTCTCTGTGTGGTAGCCATCTTTACGTGGCTTATTTTTTTATACTAGCTTGAGCCTATTGCTTTAAACTGCAGCCTTCTAAGCCTGAACTGGCGGCGCTGGCGCTGTGGCTGCTGGTTCCACGCACTTCAGCTTCCCAACATGGCTGTAGTACGTTTTCCACCAGCTCTGGGAGCCATCAACTCTCAGAAATAGTGGGTCTCTGCTTCTATCAAAGCAGCGTGTAGCCCAGAAACCTCTTTTTTTTTTTTTGTTTGTTTTTGTTTTGTACTAGCAAAGGCTAAATCCACCACATAGCTTAATGTGCCACTTGCAGAGGCCTCATTCCCGCCATATTGCAGATCGAGCATGCACGCCAGGAACCCGCCATAGTAGCTCAAACACACAGGCTGCTGCTAGCTTAAAAGAGACAACTAGGAGCTGTTTTTAGCTCCGTTTTAGAATCTTTTTACTCAGGTTTTAGGTGGAAACTCTTGCCAACACGTTGGGCGCCA
This sequence comes from Peromyscus eremicus, assembly GCF_949786415.1. NCBI lineage: Eukaryota > Metazoa > Chordata > Mammalia > Rodentia > Cricetidae > Peromyscus > Peromyscus eremicus. The sequence continues at coordinate 114,156,569 of NC_081416.1, read as the reverse complement.
TTTGTAGCTAGAGTTTTCCTGCCTGGCCCACGGTCAGGGCAAATCTCTCTCACCCGCCAGTCCCACAGCCACTCAGACCCGATCAAGTAAACACAGAGACTTATATTAGTTACAAACTGTATGGCCTTGGCAGGCTTCTTGCTAACTATTCTTATATCTTAAATTAATCCATTTCCATTAATCTATACCTTGCCACATGGCTCGTGGCTTACCGGGATCTTCCCATGTGGCTTGTCATGGTGGCGGCTGGCAGTGTCTCCCTCTCAGCCTTCCACTTCCCAGAATTCTTCTCCTTGTTAGTCCCGCCTATACTTCCTGCCTAGCCAATGGCCAATCAGTGTTTATTTACTGACCAATCAGCAACACACTTGACATACAGACCATCCCACAGAACTTCAGGCTAGCTGTCCCACAAGCTTCCAGGTGGTTCACTTGTCTGGGCCTCTTATCCTGTTGCAGAGATTTTGGGATGACAGATACATGCTACCAAATTTGGCTTTTTACATGGGTTCTGGGGCTCAACTTTATGTCACCAAACTTGTACAACAAGCACTGTCACACACTGAGTCACCTCACAGGCCCAAGACTAATCATTCTTCTCCTAGTCTCAAAAGGAAAAGAAGATTCAGGTTCAATCTCGCATGAGAAAGACTTGCCCGATGGGGAATTTGGACACATGTAAAATCAAGACACATTTTACATGGACAAACATGGCTGAGATGCTGTGCACCTTCCTTACACTCATGACCAGAAGACCCCCAGGCTCCATTCTGAACCATGGCTATAGCCTAAGGTTGAAGACATAGTCAAAACTTTATTGATGCCTTGTGGAAGAATAGTCACGTGAGGACTCAGGGTCAGAGCTAAGCTCAGTGAATGGCGCAACAGGCAATTTGGAGGAAGATTTTGTGTACAGCTTTTGATGAGCAGAGCTGAAAGAGGCTGCCGTGGAGAGCAGCCCTGCTTTAACAGGAGTGTCGGGGGGGAGGGGGGGGAGAGTGGTTGTCAGGGGGTCTCTGGGTGATGGGATCCCATCAGTCAGAAGACTCATGTGTCAAGGGTCAGGGTGAGAGAAGGTGAGCACTGAACACCGCAGTTAAGAGCACGGACTCTGAAGTCAGAACATGACATTCAGATCCTGGCTCTGTCACTTGCTACCCATTGGACCAGTTAAGATGAAGTTCCTTTCTCACTTTCATACAATGAGAATGGTGATTGCTCCCACACCAAGATGCCGTGAGGGGGAAATTGTAGCTGGTGCCAACAAGTGATTGCTACTGCTGAACGTGCATTATAAGAAATTGACTGTCATGTCCGAAACTCAGCAGCAAACTTTCTTTTTTAAGTTTTATGTGTATGAGTGTTTTGTCTACATGCATTTCTGTGGATCACATGCATGTCTGGTGCCCATGGAAGCCAGAAGATGGTTTGGGATCGCCTCGAACTGGAATTGTAGGTGGCTGTAGACTGCCGTGTGGGTGCTGGGAATCAAACCTGGCTCCTCTGCAAGAGCAACAAGTACTCTTAATTCCCAAGCCGTCTTTCCAGTGCCTCTCTCTGTTTTTAACCCTCCATTTCAAAACTACCTGAGACCAGGAAGTAAAAAAGGAAACAAAACAGTGTTCACAACCACTCCAGCAGATGGTGACCATCCAGGGCATGAACCTTCCCCAAGACCTGCCTGTGACATAATGCACACTTTATTACTATTTCCTCAAACTGGGCTGCTGAATTTCTCTCCACAATTCAAGAGGGTTTGGCCGAGAGGAGACGCTGGCAGATGCCAGAATGACAATGCCTTACAGATGATGACTGGTAGGGATTCGGGAAGCAGAGGACAGCACATTAACTTGTTTTTCTATTTCTGCCTAATGTTTTACAAAACTATTAATCCAGAAAGGCGTGTGGCTGAAAAGCATCGGCGATGAGTAGCTGAACACCAGCTCCTGTCACACTCGCCCTTTCTGGTGGTTTCAGAAGTTCTGGACTGGATGACTTGGCAGTTCAGCTACTGTGGAAGGCATTTCACAGGCTGCAGGCTCTCACTGCCGTCTTCCAGACACCAGGACTTGTCTAAACAAGCATAGGACAGGTCAGCTTAATGTATGGGAGGAGAGAGAAAGATTCCTAAAATTCATTTTAAGCCACTTCTCCTGGGTACTTATAAGACGTTGGTTAAACAAGGTAAATTGGACACTACCAGGGGATATTTTCATAAAAAATATTCAGCGGCTGTTTCAAGGCAGAGTCACAACCACCCTGTGTAGGAACCACAGTGTGAGGGGGCACAGAACAAAAGCAGCCCACCAAACATGGGTGTCATCAGAGGTGGCTCTCTGGAGGGTGAGGTCACCGGGGCTATAACGTCATTGGCTAAGGCTTTAAGCCTCAGATGCAAAGCTACTTCAGAGACAGAAGCAAAGGAGGCCAGAGATAGGCAGTCGGCCTGGTGGCCAAGAGTGGGTCAAAGGGAAAGGACTCGCTGAAGTTTGGAGTCCAGTGGGGCCTCAAAGGAAGGTTCTGGAAGCCATCAAATAATCACAGACTCTCACATAGGGAAATATAAAGTAAGAAATACAGGCCAGGCTGATTTGCATTGAAAAAAAGATTTTAGTGTGTGTGTGTGTGTGTGTGTGTGTGTGTGTGTGTGTGTGTGTGTGTGAATGTGGGCGCCCATGAAAGCCAGAAGAAGTTATCAAATGCCCTGGTGCTGGAGTTACGGACAGCTGTGAGCCTGCTGACGTGGATCCCCTATAGGAGCACTTGCCGCTTTCACCTGCTGAGCTCGCCTCTTGATTTGCGTTTTCAAGTAGACAGCTTGTACGGCAGTGTGGGGGATGAGTGAGATGATGAGCTGAACAAGGACTCTGTCCCTCCCCCTGAAACCTGGTGATCTGTCTGGGACAAGTTCCTGTCGGAGTGCCATTTGCTTACTCGGCAGGAAGCTGTACTGGAAGGTGACAGGTCCTGGGTACCATGACGTTCCGCCCTCTTGGTTGATGAGAGGGAAGCCAGGTACTTCTGCGTTGTGCAGTGCATCCAACTTATTAGCAATTCCTCACATCCTCATTTAAGTTGGCAGGGGGAGCAGAAACTGCTTCTTCCATGAAGCCTGCTACTCACAGTCAAGTCCTGCACTTGAGTGTGTGGGAGGCAAGAGGAGAGGGTGTGATTTGAATGCCATCATTGCCAGAAGGAAGGAGGCAGAGGAATGACATAGGGGTTCTCAGGTATATGTGATATTTCCCACCAGAATCAGCTCCCCAAATCTTTAGAGCAGCATTTTGTTACCCAACCTTCTATGTGAAAGATGTGGCTCAGGTGCTACATCAGAGGCTTAAGTTAGAACTTGTGACTGTCTGGGACACTATTCATTCCTACTCAGCCCATTATGAGGGAAATCTTAGGACAGAAGCCTGTGTAATGGGATTGATTTATTACCTTGTAGACTAAGTTTCTTACAGATTGAACGTGAAATGCCCCTGCTGCCCCATCCCACAGAGGCTCAGGTGCCTGAACATTTGGTCTCCATCTGATGCTATTGTCCTGGGAGGCTGTAGGATCTTTTGGCCATGGGTCCTAAGGGTGGGGCTTGAGCTCTACAGCCCAAGTGCCAGCTTCAGCCAGAGCTGTTTTAACACTGCTCACACCATGTAATCAGCAACCACACAGGCCTGTTGCAGCCACAGGGACCATGTCTTTCCTGCCATGATGGACTGTATCCCCTGAATTGTGAGCCAAAATAAATCTTTCCTCTTAAATTACTTCTTGTAAGGTCACACAATAGGAGAAGTGACTACCACAGTCTTCTTCAGTATCCCAGGCTGGCCTGGAACTCAAGAACCTCCTCCCTCAGCTCGAAAGTGCCAGGAAATGAGTTTGGATAATTACCATGGGCACTAGAATGGAGCACTGTCTTCATGGTAGGTGTGCAAACTGACCAATGCCTCCCCAAAATGTCCACACCTAAATCCCTGGGTCCTGTGACTATACTACCTTAAGGTTGTCCTGGGTATGGTAAGGAGGAGGCAGGAAATGCAGTATTAGTGGCTATAGATGAGGCAAAGGTGGCAGAGGCTGAAATTACTTAGGAAGGATTTGCACATCAAGGAATGAAGGAAATTTGCAAATTGTGTGTTTACACATGTGTGTGACAATTATCAATGATAGAAAGAGAGGCCATGAATTTGATAGAGGTTGGGACATAAAGGGTTAGAGTTAGAAAAGGGAGGCAGGAAGTGTTGTAATTATGTTTCTTTCTTTTTTTTTTTTTAATTAAAGAAGCTGAAAAGGGTAAGGAACAAAGCCAGATGTGGTGACACACACTCTCATACCTACAGATCAATACTCAGGAGGCAGAGCCAAGAGAATCTGAAGTTGGGGTCTAGCCTCAAAGAAGAGGAGGAGGAAGAGAAGGAGGAGAGTTGGGAAGGAAGAGGAGGAAGAGAAAGAGGGGGAAGATGAAGAAGAGAGAAAGAATTATTAAAGAAAAAAAAAAGCATGGAATAGACTCTTCTAAGACCTTCCTGACTACCTCAGCCACTGTCTAGACTTAAGTCCCGAGCCTGGCTTCAGACTTATGACCTCTTGAATTGTAAGAGAATGAAGCAACTTTCATTTTAAAGTTCAGTGAGAACACCTGAGAAACTCTTTTAACTTTCTTTCTTTCTTTTTTTTTTTTTGGAGCTGAGGGTCGAACCCAGGGCCTTGTGCTTGCTAGGCAAGTGCTCTACCACTGAGCTAAATCCCCAACCCTCTTTTAACTTTCAGGAAAGACTGTGTCTTATGTTTTAAAACCCATCTTGTCTCAGTTCCTGAAAGACATTATTTGGGAAGTGCACCCTTAGTCATTTTCGTCATACAAACAGCGACACAAGAACACCAACCTATCCAGACAGCCTAGGTTGCTGTCATGGTGCCTGATGCTGGTAGAGCATGGCTGCATCACATGCACCTTCACTTGTTAAGTAGTATGTTCTAAAGTACTGAGAAAGTATAATACAAAAGGTGTGAGCAACACTGTCAGCTATCATCGTTACTAAGTATTGTGCATATAAGTATTTCTAGTGTGTGTGTGTGTGTGTGTGTGTGTGTGTGTGTGTGTGTGTGTGTGTGTTCCCTCCCCATGCATGTGCATATAGAGGACAGAGGTGAACATTATGTATCTCCCACTATTATTTCCCATCTTAATTTTTTGAGGTAGGGTCTCTCACACAACCTGGAGTTTGCAGCTTTAACTAGGCAGTCTGGCCAGCAACCTCCTAGGATCTGACTGCTCTCACCCCCAGCTTATCATGCAGGTATGGGGGAGATGAACTCAGGGCCTCATGCTTGCATAGCAAGTTTTTTTTCATTGAACCGTCTTCCAAAGCCCTATACTTTCCTACAACTGTCAGTGCAGCCAGTTCACACAAGCATCTTTGGAAACACGAGTAAGTGTGTTGTGAAGGCTATACTTCTAGGCAAGAGGGAATAATCAGGCTCAATAAATTATCTTATAGGATCAGTACTGGGCATATGTGTTTGTGACACCACTCCCACAGAGACATAACAGAAAGGTCTATTCACCCCAGCCAGGGAGCTGATGACAGATCAAAGTAATGATACCACTGAAATCCAGCTTGTGAAACGATAAGTATATTAGGGTTACTTAGAGAGGTATGGGTAAGGGGTTACTTAAAGGAGCAGGGACTATTTAAGTGCAATTGTATCATTGAAAGCCTTGCCCAGCAAGGGTGAAGATTCATTAAAGATGGTACCCTGGGGATCTCTGCAGGACTTACCAGCAGCTTAATGAGTCAAGGAGTCTCTTCTGCACAGTTGTGCTGATCTGAATCTCCTCAGCAGTGCTTACTACCTTTATAACCTTGAGTAAGGGGAGGTCCTGTATATCTGCCAAGTTTTAGGGAATTACTGAGACTTGTGAGTTGTTTACTCCCTGAGTCTTAAGAGCATCCCTTTAGCCGGGCGGTGGTGGCGCACGCCTTTAATCCCAGCACTTGGGAGGCAGAGCCAGGCGGATCTCTGTGAGTTCGAGGCCAGCTTGGGCTACCAAGTGAGTTCCAGGAAAGGCACAAAGCTACACAGAGAAACCCTGTCTCGAAAAACCAAAAAAAAAAAAAAAAAAAAAAGAGCATCCCTTTAGGCTTTCTCCCAGAATGGAAATGTTCCAAGTCAGAGGGAATTGATATACAACAATGGTCCATTATTGGTTAAAAGGGAATGGTTATAAGCCAATGAGCACTTAAATCAACTCCTGTTCATTCTACTTTCTGCTAGGGTAGATAGAGCCTATTGCTGCTGCTTAAGTAGAATGAGGCTAGGGAAAAGTGGGGAGGAGAATAAAATATCCATAGCTTCATACTAAATTTTTACTTTATTATGTAAGTTACTGAAGATATTTTGTAAGCTTTTTTTCTCTTGGACCAAATAATTTTGCATAATAAATTTTGGGTATGGGTGAACAGGTTTTGCTGGATATCCATATTAGTTTTCATAGCTTGTACTTAGAGAAAGCCAGAAACTTGCAATGATCTTCTCCAAGCCTCCTGTGATGACATCCAAGCCTGCAATGCTACATCCCTGAGATCATGTGACCATGTAGGGAAGGACAGTATACAGGTCTCATTTTTTATTTGTAAGACAACCATGGGGCACTACAGGCTCATTTCACGAGGCTGAGCCCAGCTGTGCGAGCACATGGATGAGCATCTTTGTAGACAGAAGTTGGGATCATGAGCTGGACAGTCCTCGAACCTGCAATGGTTTGACTTGCCAACTTTCAGCTTTATGATGGTACAAAAGCTATATGCACTGGGGAGAAGCTGTACTTTTCTGGTAACCGTATACCAATGCTGTGTGCCCATTCAACCACTCCCTTCTTCTGAGGACATCATTCACCAGACTGCACTCTATTATAAAATAAGCTTCATGTTACATGATTGTGCAAACTCTAGCAGTGTTCTGAGCCTGCTTAAGGCAGGCATGCCATGCGACGATGTTCAGGAGGTTAAATTTATTAAATACAGTTTTTTTTACTTACCATATTCCCAACTTAGGGGCTTATCTTAACCCCCCTGTAAGTCCAGGAGTATCTGTTCATTATTTGAACATCTGCTGATATAGGAAGTGACCAAAAATACAACAACAAAACAAAACCCAATACATATACACACACCTATATTTGTTTTTACTTCTTTTGTTTTAACCATCCTTTTTTTTTCTTTTTCTTTTTCTTTTTAATGAGACAGAGTCTCACTATGTAGCTCTGGCTGTCCTGGAACTCACCATGTAGAACAGATTAGTCTCAAACTCAAGATATTCTCCTACTTCTGCCCACTGAGTGCTGGGATTAAAGGCGTGTGCCACCACACTCTGCTTAAACTTCATTCTAAATAGATCGGAAATTAAGTCATCCCAGGAGAAACTTTTCCTTCCGTGAGCATTTGCTAGGACAGCTAACCTGTCAGTCTTTGCAAGTAGCTTCACCGTGATAAGCAAGGTTGCCTTCAGCAGCTCCTTGCAGGCCTGGCCTCTACACTTCTGAGGTGGAGACTTGCATTTCCCTGCAGGGGATGTGCCTCAGGAAGCCCCTCATTACCCTTTCCCATGTACTAGGACTGTTCCCCTAGGACTGTCCAGCTGTCAACTGGTGCATGTGCATATGATTTATGTGAAAGCATGTTCGACGCAGGTCTAAAGAGGCCTTGAGATGCTGTTCCCTGATTTATGGCAGGACTCCCATGTCAAGTGGCTGGTGTCCTTAGGAGGTGAGACACAGAGGCAAGGGAGAGGTGATGTGAAGTAGGCAGAGGCTAGAGGCATGCCTTGTGGCTACAAGAAGCTTGAAAGAGACAAGAGCCTGCAGTCTGAACCAGCCCTGCCAGTGCCTGACCTTCGGGCCTCTGTTCTCCAGGATGATGGGAGAATATGTTTGTTTTGTTTTAACATGCCCAGCTTGTGCTGACATGCTATGGTAGCTGGAGGGAAGGAAGACATCAGCTTCTCTAAGAGGGCCTCCTGGGCACAGCACACAGGTGAAGGAGAGTGTAAACTGCCCTAGTTCTCCCCCAGGACCTTACCCCAGCCTCTTCCCATTGTTTTCTATAGCCACGATCCAGGATTCAGCCACTCCCCTCCTCCTCAGACCTCTGGGACTATTTACACACACACACACACACACACACACACACACACACACACACACACACACCTAGATCCCCCATGAGAAACCATGGTATTTGTCTTTCTCCATCACAGTCTCTTGGCCCACCTTTCCTGCTTTTATCTCCCGTACAGCTCCCTAAAAGTATCTTCTGGTACAAGGGGAAAACGGGCAGGGAAGTGGGCAGAGGCATGGGAGGGTAGAGAGGAAGAGGGAGTATGTGGATATGTGGATGGGAGGAGGGCACTAAGGGTGTTTGAAAAGGCCACAGGCTGGTCTTGAACTCACAAATATCCACCGACCTTTGTCTCTCAAGTGCTGGGATTAAAGGATGTGTTCCAGGGCTGGAGAGAAGGCTCAGTGGTGAAGAGCATTTGTTGCTCTTGCCGAGGACCCAGGTTTGATTCCTAGCACCTACATGGCAGCTCACAACTGTCAGTAACTCCAGTCCCAGGGGATTTGACACCCTATTCTGACCTCTAGCCATGCACTTGGTGCACATACATACATACAGGCAAAATATGAGTACACTTCAAATAATAAAATAAACAAATCTGGGGGGGGGGAGGGAAACATGTAACACCAAGCCTGGCTATCTGTCTATTTTTTTCCTATGAAAGAGTTTAATAGGAGCTACCCTACAGAGGATGATGCTCCTCCCAGAAGCCACAGGTGGCCATATCCTAAGCTCGCTTACCAGTTATAGGATACCTCCAACTGACCGAGTTGTTGGTCAGAGGTGTCTCAGAGACCCCCAGGTCAACAGAAGCTGTTGCATTGCTCTTGGCTGCCTACCAGAACTTGATGGTAAGACCCTCTGGTGACACACTTTTGTCGCAGGACATGGAGAAATGAAGTTGGTAGCTAAGTGGACATAGTACCAGACTACCCTCTAAACTAGTATTTCTACACTCATGCATTACTGCGCTCTCAGACCTCGTCAGAGACGTTTGTGTAGCGGACAGAAGTTAGTGAGGGACTCAGAGCTGGCTAAAGGGCAGAGAATAAGTCTGTGGACTGTGCAGCCTCAGACCGCACATCTCTATCACCCCACTTCCCTGAAAGCTGAGGGTACAACTTGGGAGAGGGGGTGGACAGATGATAAGAGTCAGAGGTCAGAGGACCAGACCAAAGCACTGTCTTCGGGACACGACAGGATGGGCACACTTATGAAGTCATGACAGTTGTGGCTGCCCACACAAGACCTCACAAATCTGGGGGGGGGGCATTGACTGGACCTGCACGAAGTCCAGCCAGTCAACATTCCTGCATGGAGGGTGAATTCATGAGTAAGCTCCCGGCTGAGGAGATATTGATCATTGAATCCGGGAGGGGGAAAGTCAGTTTCTTTAAGTGTGTGACTCTGGTAGGTGGACCTAGGAGAGTGAGGAAGAGGATTGGGAGAGTAAATAGAATGAAAATATATTATATGCATATATACAATTCTCAAAGAATTAATAAAATATATCTAAAAAGTACCCCTTCTACATTCATGTGACACGTAAAAACACATATGTATATATTTACATATATATGTCTTTAAACCTACCTTCTACAAATGAGGGGAACATGTGCAATACTTGTCTGAGACTGGCGTCGTAACAGACTTCAGCCTCAGCAGGGGTCATGTGAGTCACGCAACAGCACACACGTATGTGTGAGTGTGGTAAGGTAACTTAGACTTCATGCTCAGCAGGGGTCATGTGCTGGTTTTCCTCAAGGGAGAGAAAGTGTTTTCTTCAGAAGTCTGACTCAAAGTCTGTTTTCCCTTCAGGAACAGAATGGCCACGTCAGGCTCACAGTCACCATGCCTGCTGTGGCGCGGACTCAGGCAGAGCAGGAAACCCTGGCTGGGTCAGGCTTCCCCAGGTTCAGGTGTCAAGTCATTCTCCACCTGTTGGGTGAGTCGTATGGAATGGAAATGGTTCCTCAGTTCCTGTGGGCAGGATCGGACACTTGGTCTTGTTCATCTTGGCTGGGTGATGCCATTGCCTCTTTTCTTTTGTGTGTGTCTATGCACGTTCACCTGTGTGGGCACACTTATGTACGCAGGTATGCACACACGTGTACATGGAGGCCAGAGACTTATGTCAACTGTTTTCTTTGACTTTCATGTCATATGGAGGAAAGATCTCTCACTGAATCTAGAGCTCACTGTGGTAACATTTTATTTGTGCATCTCAATAAAGCTTGCCTGGGGATCAGAGGACAAAGCTAGCCAGTATATTAAACATAGAGGTCAGGCAGTGGTAGCACACGCCTTTAATCCTAGCATTCAGGAGGCAGAGATCCATCCAGATCTCTGGAGTTCAAGGCCACACTGGGAACAGATCCAGGCGTGGTGGCACACATCTTTAATCCCAGCACTAGTTAATCATAGAGGTCTGGACAGACAAGACAGGAAATGATAGAGCTGGGCAGAGAAAGGAAGTAAGATGGTAGAGCACAGAAAGATATATAGGCGTGAATATACAGGAAGTAGCTCTCTCTGGAGTTGGTAAGGTGAGGCTGGCTATGGATTGTCCTATTCCTCTGATCTTTCAGTTTTCACCACAATATCTGGCTTCACTTTTTTTTTGTTTTGTTTTGTTTTTAATAAGACTGTTTAGCAATCGTCTTACATCTGGTACCCAGTGTTTGTGGCACAAATTCACAAAAAACCTGCTTGCCTGTGGGTTGAAAAAACCCGCTGGCCTTAGGCCAGCTCAGGCCCAAGCTGCATGTGGCTGGTTGTGGTAGCCCATCCTGGTAGGATTTGCTAAAGGAGGCAGAGGCAGGAGGATCACAAGTTCAAAGCCAACCTGGGAGGCTTGCTGAGGAGAAGCTGTGGCTGGGGCCAGGCCACAAATGGTGGCGGTGGGACCATGGAGGCGGCAGCTGCTGCTCCACGTTGCTGGCTGCTTCTTGTCCTCACCATGTTGGTGGCGACACTGCTACCGGGGACGAAGGGTTTACTGCTGCTTGTTCAGAGAACAATTGCTAGGACCATCATGTTACCAAAAAGCACTGGCAAAGATCGGTTTGGAGAAGTTTGGCGAGACAAGTGGTGGGGAAATGAAGTTGCTGTGAAGATATTCTCTTTTAGGGAAGAACGTTCATGGTTCAGAGAGGCAGAGACTTATCAGACTGTGATGTTAGGCCATGAAAACATCCTAGGATTTATAGCAGCAGACAACAAAGACAATGGCACATGGACTCAGCTGTGGCTGGTGTCAGATGACCAGGAGCGTGGATCCCTTTGTAATTACTTGAATAGATACACTGTTACAGTGGAAAGGATGATCAAACTCCTCTGTCCATGGCAAGTGGCCTTGCCCATCTTCACATAGAAACTTTCCAACTACAGCTCACCAGTATGCTGTGTGGGTCTCTTCTCCGCTTCCGGAGAGCTTGGATCACAGCCTGGCCACTGAGTTCTCCATGTGTTATTATGGGCTCTGGAGATCGGGTCTCTGGTCTTCACATTTGTATGACAAACACTTTACCCATTGAACTCTCTCCCCAGCCCTCAGCTTTTCTCTCTTGCTAAGGCTTGGGGAAAGAAAATACAACTCTTTTGAACTGCTAGACTTTTTCCTTATCTGAGAACCTGGTCTCAGCTGTTGCTGAGACTCATACCAGCTCTTGCCTTCTGTGGTCTTGCAAAATCCTGTCTACTTCCCCTCTCCAGGACCCCACCTTCCTTGCCAACAAATCCTGGGGTCCTGGGCTGGGTGACCAAACGTCCTAGTTTCCCAGGACTAAAGGCATTTCCTGGAACGTGGGGCTTCTGCTGCGAACAGTGGAAAGTCCCAGGTAAACAAAGACAGACTGCTCCTCCCAGCTCTTGGAAAAACAGGTTTCTTTGAGTTCAAAGTCTTGTCTACATCTTCAGTATCAAAATAGTACAAAAACAGTAATTTTTTTAAAGGAAAGATTAAATTGTGTTCTTAGCATTTGTGAATGTGTGCGTGTATGAGTGTGTGTGAATGTGTGCACGTATGTGCCTGTATGTTGTGTACTTGATGTATGTACTTATTAATGTGGGTGTGTGCATATGGGGGTGGAGGCCAGGGACCAGTGTCGGGTGTCTCCAAGCTCTCTCCACCTTGATTTTCTGAGACGGGTCTCTCACTGAACCTGAAGCCCATTGGCTCTTAGGCTGACTGACCATGCTCTTCAGGGATCAGCCTGTATCCACCCCTCTTCTCCAGCACAGGGGTTATAAGCACTTGCCCCCACGCCTTGCTTGTACATGGGTGCTATGGTCTACACTCAGGCCCTCATGCTTGAACCGCGATTTACTGATTCAGCATCTTTCCAGCCTTCTCCCCCACAAGTTTTTTTTTAGTCAGAGTCTCTCATTGACCGGAAACTTGCCAAGTAGGTGAGGGTGGCTGGCCAGAGAGCCCCAGGGACTCACCTGCGGCAATTATAAGTATGTGCCATTGTGCCAAGCTCTCTCTCTCTTTATTTAATTGAGTTCTGGAATAGCACTCATGTCCTGCTTGCCAGAAAAACAATTTACTATCTCTCCAGCGCAAACTGTGTCCTTAGCACTTAAAATAATAAACACTGTTAGAATAATTTCCATGTAAGCATTTCCAAGTTCTTATTCTCCAGTCTTGCTGTGGTTTGGTGCTTGTTTCAAGGCCACTGTCTGAGCCTGGAATCCACACAAAGTGTGTGAGAAAGTGGCTCATTAGGGGAGTGCTCCTGAGAAAAAGTGGAAGGAGTGTGTGGTACCTCTATCTGTCAGTACCTCCACCCTGTAATTCCACAGAAGACGAAAAAAGAAAGAGATTATTGACAGCTGGTTGCAGCTTCAGGAGTGGGCATGTGGAGGCAGAGCATGCCTCACCCCAGAAGGGGCTGAAATCCAGAGAGATTGAGCAAGAATACAGTGTCAAATTCCCGCAGAGGGAAAAGATCCCCAGTGGACAGGAACTACAATGTGGAGGTGCTCCACTGAAGAAGCCAGTGTTGGTGCCTCAGCTTCCAGGAGTCACTGTCAAGCTGCTTGATGGAATGTAAAGGCCTTAGCACACTACTTTGTGCTTTGGCAAAGCAGGGCCTTACAATGTGAGGATGGTGCTTGTCTTGGCTTGAAAGAAAACAAAGATGGCCAGGCATGAAAATGTCCCAAGGGTCTGGTATGTTCTTCTTACGAGGGTAACAGTTGAAAGGGCCTCTGCTGACTTCTCTGGTTTGTTTAGACAGGCTGCATGCTCTCAACCCTAACTCTCATTTATGTCCCCTCCACCACACCGAGGGCAATGGTCCCTTGGATCACAGATCCGTCTATGACTGATCCTTGGACTTAGGATACAATGAGGCCCAGCATTTCTATCCTGGCCTCAGCTACATCTTCTGCCTCTTCCATTTCTTCATCTTCAGGCCATCTGTCTGGGACATCCCTTCACTTCATGAGCTGGCCCCAGAACCCCATAGCTCCCTCATGGCAGACGGGAATCACCTCCTTCCCCATGCTTTTCAATCTTGTCCATTACTCATCCAGAATCTTCAGACATGGAGGATTCGGTTTAGATGAAATGCTACCCTCTGCCCCTCTCTGCATGACCTGCCTTTCCGTCTGTCACTACACACACAAGAGGAAGAATGGTTATCTGGACCGCTCTCCAATAAAACTAAGGTGCAAGGCCCTGGGACTCCCAGCTGAGATGTTTGTTTCCATGTATCTTTTTGATCCTGGCCTTGTCTTCTCCTCCCAGCCTGCCTCTGATCCCGACCTGTTTCTGCTACAATCAAATGCCAGTAATGTGTCTACCTCAGCTCTCAGCTTCCACATCACAGCTTGAAACAGGAATAAAAACACAGGATACTGGTTTATAGCCAGCACAGGGTTGGGGCAGCTGAGATGTACCTGGAAACCACAAGTTTGCCATCAGTCAATATGGGCTCACTCCAGACACGGGCCATGAAGGAACAGTGGGGGATCCAGAGTGCAATGAGTTCCTGATCACTTCAAAGCTCCCTGGAGCTGAGTGCCATGGACTCTGAATTACAACGAATATGAACTCATGAACCTAAGTCCAGAGGCAGTTTTCGCCAAAGGAGTTACAATTTTCTTCTTACATCCTCTTCCAGAGGAGCTGGTAGCAACCTGGCTGGACAGATATTTCTGCACTTCCTTACCTGAAGACAGAGCCTGCAGCTCTCCAATGAAACTTTATTCTGCCATGGAACGTGGACCTATAATGACTTAGCTTTAGTACCTACTTGGCTCTTGGGGTCCTGTCTCCTTGATGATCAGGTAACTCTGTGAGTTTTTCCACAGGAAGCCCTCAAACCACCCCTCCTAAGAGTTGAGAAGGCCTGAGAGATATCCATAGTTTCCAGGAACCCTTGTGTGACGTCATCACTTACATCACCAATGACATAGCTCAGGTCTGTGAACCCAGCTTCAATACAAACATGGCAGCAAGAGAAACATGGTGACCACCTAAGGATGTAGAGATTTCATGAGAAAAATGAGCAGAAATTTCTTCTCATTCTGGGGAGAAGAAATTGCTTACATGCTAACAGATCATGATGGTGAAATGTGTTCTTTGCTTATTAGCATCAAACCACTTAATTTTTTTTCACATATGTATTTGACTTTTAGTAAAAATGTGGGAGGAATCATGGGCTGGGAGGTTGTGTCTAAAGAACCAGAGGCAGGATGTGTGGCAGGCATTCTAATTTAGTGTCCTGCGGGGAGATTGCACCTGTGGCATACTTTATTAAGAGTCTTGGGATTTGAGATGGGAATGCTTTAAGTGTTCTCTGAAAGAACTGAGCTCAGAAGCTGTGAGTCATCAAAGAGACCATTGTTGTAAGCGTTGCACAGGATGCAAAGGTGTCCCGGCAGTCAGGAGCCAAGGAATACCACGAAGTCACAGTAAGCATAGCAGCTTACAGCTTTGCTCCAGGGGAAGGTTTCCCCATTGAAAGTGTAACAACTCTGTTCCAGCAGGGGAGAATTTCTCCAGCGAAGTTGTTACAACTCTGCTCAGGTCCCCTGGAGTGTAACAACTCTGCTCCATAAGGGAGCAGTGAAAGTGTCACAGTTCTGCTGAACTAGGGCTCTGGCTCCAGCAAAAGTTGTTACAGGTAGGCTCTGCTCTGGTGAAAATTCTCACTCAAGAGATTTATTGGGAAGGAAGAATCCAAGAAGCTGGCTCTCAGGTGAGAAACAGCAGCAGACTGAGCAGGGTACAGAGCCTATACAGGGTTTCTTGGGGGTGGGGGCAGAGCTTTCCCCGGGGGGCTTGGGGTTGGTGGATTTTTGGTGGTTCTGGGGCAAGCTAGGGACTGGTGAGATTTCAAACCCTGGTCCTGTGGTCAAGTCAGGGACAGGGTGTTTTATTTTTCCTTGGCCTTTTTTTCACCCTACAGTTGAGATAGAAGCCAGTGGTTAAGTCATGCTGATCATGACATGACCTTAGCCTTTCTTGAATGTAGCCTACTTTTATGTTGGTGCTTAATGGGCTCCTATTCCTAGACTATTAGCACATTCCATAAAGCCATGTTCTGCTTGCTCATCTCTCTTTCCCTAGGAGTGGGGGACTCCTTACGCTCAGGAAGCCTAGGTTTTCTTTATGTTAATACCAGCACCATGTATAACAGGTGGTAGATGTCACATAAGTGTTTACAGAAATAACATGCTTGAGAAGGTGAGCAAACAAAGTAATCTTCCGAGTAGCAACTGAGGACATGCCTTAATTTCCCCAGGAAGTTGAGGGGAGACTGGGAGATGATGGAGATCTCTGGGTAGCAGCATAACACACGCTACTGCTTTCCCCACCCCCTCTCTGAATTCTGAGCAGCCAACCTGACCCTCTCCTTCTACTTAGGCTTACTGATAAAGAATTGGAACACTACATTATGTGTATGTGTTCAGGTGTGTGCTCATGTGTGTGTGTGGGAGTATGAAGACAGAGATCAACCTTGGATGACGCTCCTTAGGAGTCATCCATCTTTTTGTTTTGTTTTGTTTTGTTTTTGAGACAGACACTGAACCTAGAACTCATCTTTTTCAGCAGACAGCCTGGCTAGTGAGCCCCAGGGATCTGGCTATGCAGGGATTACAAGTGCATGTCACTTATTCAGTTTAATTCTTCATAAATGTCTGTATTCTCCATATGACTTACATTATGGGCACAATTAGGAAAATGATTGTGTAAAGAGTTTGCTTTGGTTCATAGTTTACTGACAACAGAAGGAATACAGGTAGGGTGTCGGGCCAGGTCCTGGCAAGAATTTGGCTTTTATTTAATGTTTCTTCCTGTTGTGTCCCTGCCCTGCAGCCTTCCCAGCTTCATATCTCTGAGCTTGTGCAGGGATAGGGCAGGCTAGTCATAGACACTTTTTTGCTAGACCCGTTCTGAGGCTAAATCCCTAAGTATTGCAGGAGTTCTCAGTCAATGAGTGACAGATCACTTGCTTTCCTCCTCCTCTGGTGGGCAATCTGTTTTTTTAGAAATAATTTTTATTATTTTATAAGCAACATCTACTCTTTAGAAAATAGGTCTGTGGTGGTTAGCATTAATTTTCAACTTGACAGACTAGAATCACAGGCAGATGGCCCTTTGGTATTCTGTGTCTGTGGGGGTGGGGATGATGATTAGGATTACTGATGTGGGAAAGCCCATCTTAATGGAAGGCCCATCTTAATTGTGGGCAAGACCATTTTCCGGACAGGGGATGCTGGGGTGTATAAAATGTAGAAAGTGAGCTGAACAGTAACTAGCCTTCCTCCCTGTTTCCTGATTGTAGATGACATGTGACCAGCGGCTTCCTCCCTGTTTCCTGATTGTAGATGACATGTGACCAGCGGCTTCCTCCCTGTTTCCTGATTGTAGATGACATGTAACCAGTGGCTTCCTCCCTATTTCCTAATTGTGGATGACATGTGACTGGCTGCTTCCTCCCTGTTTCCTGACTGTGGATGAGAAGTGACCGGCTGCTTTAGGCTCACACTTCCTTGACCTCTCTTGACCATGATGAACACTACCTGGAGCTGTGAACTAAAACGAACCCCTTCTCCCTCAGGTTGCTCTTGTCAGGACATTTTGTCACATCAATAGAAAAGGAAATAAGAAGAAGTTCTAATAAAACTTTGGAAGAATCCTGGCATTGGTGGCACACATCTTTAATACCAGCACTTGGGAAGCAGAGTGAGGTGGATTTCTGAGTTTGAGGCCAGCCAGGTCTACAGAACGAGTTCCAGGAAAGCCAGGGCTATACAGAGAAACCCTGTCTTGAAAAGCATACAACCAACCAAAACCAAAACAAACAACCAAAACCAAAACTAAAACAAACAAATAAAAAACTTCCTATGAAACCTCCATGTGAAGAGGCCATACTACTTCCTTATGAATGGGGGTTTCTTCTTTTCTTCTTATTTTTTTTATTCTGAATAACATTTGTAACTTTTAGCATTTCTCTAGAACTAAAGATACTAATCAGAAATGTCATATGCATATCTATTTTGAGTGAGAATACATGTATTTAAGATAGCATCTCACTGTGTTGCCCAGGCTGTTCTGGAACTCCTGAGCTCATTCAGACAATCCTACTGCCTCAGCCTGCCCGAAGCTGGAATTGTAGGCATGTGTCACACACAGCAGCCTATATATAAATTCCTAGTAAAAACAATGATATGCTATGTTCAGCTATTTTTATTGATGCTAAAATTTCTGTCTTGAGTTATAGGACTAGTTTCTTGCATCCATTAGTTTCTCGATACCAGTCCTTCTTAGATGTATGATTCAGAGCTACTTTCTTTCACGCATTCTCTTTAAAGTCTTTGGAAAAATAAATGTCTTTAGTGTTTGTGAAGTTCGATTTTCTAGAAAGCCTTGCCTTACACTGAATTTCAAGAACAATAGTTCTCAACCTTCCTAATACTGTGACCTTTTAATGCAGTTCCTTATGCTGTAGTGACCCCAAACCATAAAAACATTTTCATTGCTACTTCATAACTATAATTTTGCTACTGTTATGAATCATGATGAAAATACTTTTTGGAGATAGAGGTTTGTCAAGGAGGTTGTGACCCATAGGTTGAGAACATTGCTCAAAAATCATGTTGGTCCTGCAGACAGGCTGCTCCACCACCACGGCCACCCATTGGACTCTGTAACCTCCAAGACCCACTCCACCTCCCAAACCCACCAAATCCATCATCCTCCCCCTGGCCAACTATCCCCTGCAACATAGCAGCCCCTAGAGGTACAAGCACCACCTGCACCAATTGCAAGAAAAGCATCCTCTCCAGCAACATCAGCAGACCCTATAGGCACAATCGCCACCCACACCAGTTGGAAGAACAGGCAAGGCAAAATCTACACCAGTTGGAAGGACAGACTCCATAGGTAGAGGCACAGCCCACACCAGTTGGAAGAACAGACCCCATAGGCATAAGTAAAGCCCACACCTGCCAGAAGAACTGAACAATATGCTAGATCTAGGTACCCAAACTTCCACAAACCTCAGCTGAGACAACCCTACTTGACCTGACAACCAGCCAATCACCAGAATCCTTGGCCACTCAGGCCAAAAGGCAATAAAGGAAACAGACAATAGAGGAACAAAAGGCCTATTCAACAAAGACATCAGAAGAATCAATACCTGTACCTATATTTATCCCAAACCCAGATGGGTAAATGGCAGTGTAAGAATACATTCAACAACATAAAGAGCAATATGGCATCACCAGAATGTAGTTCTACAACAGCAAGACCGGAACATTCCAATGCAGATAAAGCAGGAGAAAATGACCTTAAAAATAACTTTATGAAGATGATAGAGGTCCTTAAAGAGGAAATGAAAAATTCCCTTAAAAAATGGAGGAAAAGACAAACAAAAAATTGGAGGAAATCAATAAATCCCTTAAAGAAAGCCAAGAAAGCCAAGAAAAAAAAAAAAACCACAATCAAACAGGTGAAGGAAACAGTTGAAGACTTGAAATTGAAATAGAAAGAATAAAGAAAACATAAACCGAGGTAATTCTGGAAATAGAAAATCTGGGTAAGTGAACAGGAACTACAGATGCAAGCATAATCAACAGAATACAAGAGATGGAAGAGCGAATCTCAGGTGTTGAAGATAAGATAGAGGAAATAGAGTCATCAGTCAAAGAAAATGTTAAATCTAAAAGATTCCTAACACAAAACATCCAAGAAATCTGGGACACCATGAAAAGACCAAACCTAAGAATAATAGGGATAGAAGAAGGAGAATTCCAGCTCAAAGGCACAGAAATATATTCAACAAAATCATAGAAGAAAACTTTCCCAACCTAAAAAAGGACATGCCTATGAAGATACAAGAAGCTTACAGAACACCAAGTAGACTGAACCAAAAAAAAAAAGTTCCCTTGCCACATAATAACCAAAACACTAAACATACAGAATAAAGAAAAACTATTAAGAGCTGCAAAGGGAAAAGGCCAAGTAATATATAAAGGCATACTATCAGAATTACACCCAACTACTCAATGGAGATTCTGAAAGCCAGAAGATCCTGGACAGACCTTTTGCAGACACTAAGAGACCACAGATGCCAGCTCAGACTACTATACACAGCAAAGCTTTCAATTACCATAGACAAAGGAAACAAGACATTCTATGATAAAACCAGATTTAAATAATACCTATCCACAAATCCAACCCTACATTAAAGTACTAGAAGAAAAATTCCAACCCAAGGAAGTTAGCTGCCCCCACAAAAATATAGGCAATAGATAATCTCACACCAGCAAATCCCAAAGAAGGGGAACACACACACACACACACACACACACACACACACACACACACACTACCACCACCACCACCACCACCACCACAACAACCAAAAAACAACAGGAATTAACAATCACTGGTCATTAATATCTCTTAATATCCGTGGACTCAATTCACCTATAAAAAGACACAGGCTAGCAGAATGGGTATGAAAACAGGATCCATGCTTCTGCTGCATACAAGAAACACACCTCAACTTCAAAGACAGACATTACCTCAGAGTAAAGGGTTGGGAAAAGATTTTCCAATCAAATGGAACTAAGAAACGTGTTGGTGTAGCTATTCTAATATCTAACAAATATACTCCAAACTAAAATTAATCAAAAGAATTGGAGAAGGACATTTCATATTAATCACAGGAAAAATCTATCAGGATGAAGCCTCAATTCTGAACATTTATGCCTCAAATACAAGGGCACCCACATTTGTAAAAGAAACATTACTAAAGCTTACATCACACATCAAACCCTGCACACTAATAGTGAGAGATTTCAACTCCTATCTCACCAATGGATGGGTTGCCAGACAGAAACTTAACAGAGAAATAAGGGAACTAACAGATGTTATGTCCCAAATGGACTTAACAGATATCTATAGAACATTTCACCCAAACACAAAAGAATATACCTTCTTCTCAGCACCTCATGGAACCTTCTCTAAAACTGACCACATACTTAGTCACAAAGCAGATCTCAACAGATACAAAAAATTGGAATAACCTCTGGTATCTTATTGGATCACCACAGCTTATAGTTAGAATTCAAGAATAACACAAAATGCATGGAAACTGAACAACGCTCAACTGAATCACCACTGGGTCAAGGAAGAAATATAGAAAGAAATTATCCTAGAATTCAATGAAAATAAATGCACAACATACCCAAACTTATGGGACACTGTGAAAGCAGTGCTAAGAGAAAACTTCATAAGCATTAAGTGCCCACATAAAGAATTTGGAGAAATCTCACACTAGTGACTTACAACACACTTGAAAGTTATAGAACAAAAAGAAGCAAATTCACTCAGGAGGATTAGACAACAGGAAATAATCAAATTGAGGGCTGAAATCAATAAAATAGAAATAAAGAGAACAATACAAGGAATCAATGAAACAAAGAGTTGGTTCTTTGAGAAAATCAACAAGATAGACAAACCATTATCCAAACTAACCAAAAGGCAGAGAGAGAGAGAGAGAGAGAAAGAGAGAGAGAGAGAGAGAGAGAGAGAGAGAGAGAGAGAGAGAGAGAGAATCCAAATTAACAAAATCAGAAATGATAAGGGAGGATGTAACAACAGACATTGAGGAAATCCAGAGAATCATCAGGTCATACTTCAAAAACCTGGACTCCACAAAACTGGAAAATCAAAAAGAAATGCACAATTTTTTGGATAGGTATCACATACCAAAATTAAATCAAGACCAGAGAAACTATTTAAATAGACCTATAGCCCCTAAAGAAATAGTAGTCATTAAAATTCTCCCACCCCCAAAAAGCCCAGGGCCAGATGGTTTCAATGCTGAATTCTACCAGAATTTCAAAGAACAGCTAATACTGATACTCCTCAAATTGTTCCACACAATAGAAACAGAAGGAACATTGCCAAACTCTTTTTTATAAGACTACAGTTACCCTGATACCCAAACCACATAAAGACAAAAGAAAGAAAGAGAACTACAGACCAATCTCTCTCACGAACATTGATGCAAAAATACTCAATAAAATACTGGAAAACCGAATCCAAGAACACATTAAAAAATTATTCACCATGGTCAAGTAGGCTTCATCCCACAGATGCAGGGATGATTCAACATACGGAAATCTGTCAATGTAATTCATCATATAAACAAAATTAAAGAAAAAAAAACCACACGATCATCTCATTAGATGCTGAAAAAAGCCTTTGAGAAAATCTGACACCCCTTCATGATAAAGGTCTTGGAGAGATCAGGGATACAGGGAACACACCTAAACATAATAAAAGCAACATACAGCAAGCTGATGGCCAACATCAAACTAAATGGAGAGAAACTCAAAGCGATTCCACTAAAATCAAAAACAAGACAAGGCTGTCCACTCTCTCCAAATCTTTTCAATATAGTACTTGAAGTCCTAGCTAGAGCAATAAGGCAACAAAAGGAGATCAAGGGGATACAAATTGGAAAGGAAGAAGTCAAACTTTCACTATTTTCAGATGATATGATAATATACATAAGTGACCCCAAAAATTCTACCAGGGAACTTCTACAGCTGATAAACACCTTCAGTAATGTGGAGGGATACAAGATTAACTAAAAAAAAAATCAGTAGCTCTCCTATATACAAATGATAAATGGGCTGAGAAAGAAATCAGACAAACATCACCCTTTACAATAGCCACAAATAATATAAAATATCTTGTAGTAACTCTAACCAAACAAGTGAAGGACCTGTATGGTAAGAACTTTAAGTCTTTTTTTTTTTTTTTGGTTTTTCGAGACAGGGTTTCTCTGTGTAGCTTTGCGCCTTTCCTGGAACTCACTTGGTAGCCCAGGCTGGCCTCGAACTCACAGAGATCCTCCTGCCTCTGCCTCCCGAGTGCTGGGATTAAAGGCGTGCGCCACCACCGCCCGGCAACTTTAAGTCTTTGAAGAAAGAAATTGAAGAAGATATCAGAAAATGGAATGATCAATCTCCCACACTCTTGGATAGGTAGGATTAACATAGTAATAATGACAATCTTACCTAAAGCAATCTACAGATTCAATGCAATCCCCATCAAAATCCCAATGCAATTCTTCACAGATCTCAAAAGAACAATACTCAACTTCATATGGAAAAACAAAAAACCCAGGATAGCTAAAACAATCCTGTACAATAAAGCAATTTCTGAAGGCATCACCATCCCTGACTTTAAGTTCTACTCTAGAGCTTTAGTAATAAAAACAGCTTGGTATTAGCATAAAAACAGACATGTGGATCAATGGAATCTAATTGAAGACCCTGACATTAATCCACACACTTAAAATACCTGATTTTTGACAAACCAAAACTGTACAGTGGAAAAAAGAAAGCATCTTCAACAAATGGTGCTGGCATAACTGGATGTTGACATGTAGAAGAATGCAAATAGATTCATATTTTTTGCCATGCACAAAACTCAAGTCCAAGTGGATCAAAGACCTCAACATAAATCCAGTTACACTGAACCTGATAGAAGAGAAAGTGGGAAGTATCCTTGACCATATTGGCACACGAGACACTTTCCTGAATATAACATCAGTAGCACAGACACTGAGATAGATAATTAATAAATGGGACCTCATGAAACTGAAAAGCTTCTGTAAGGCAAAATACACTCTCAATCAGACAAAATGTAAGCCTACAGAATGGGAAAAGATCTTCACCAACCCCACATCCTACAGAGGGGTGATCTCCAAAATATATAAAGAACTCAAGAAACTAGACATCAAAATACCAAATAATCCAATTAATAAATGGGGTACAGATCTAAACAGAATTCTCAAGAGAATAATCTCAAATGGTCGAAAGACATTTAAGGAATTGCTCAACATCTTTAGTCATTAGGAAAATGAAAATCAAAACAACTCAGAGATACCATCTTATACCTGTCAGAATGGCTAAGATAAAAAACACCAATGACAGCTTATGTTGGAGAGGATGTGGAATAAGGGGAACACTCCTCCACTGCTGGTGGGAGTGCAAACTTTTACCAGTTTGGAAATCAATACGGTGGTTTCTCAGAAAACTGGGAATCAATCTACCTCAAGACCCAGCAATACCACTCTTGGGCATATACCCCAAAGCATCCTCAATCATACTACATATATACTTGCTCAGCTATGTTCATAGCAGCATTATTTGTAATAGCCAGAACCTGGAAACAACCTAGATGCCCCTCAACCGAAGAATGGATAAAGAAAATGTGGTAATTTACATAATGGAGTGTTACTCAGTGGTTAAAAAAAACAATGACATTGTTAAATTTGCAGGCAAATGGATGGAACTAAATCATCCTGAGAAAGAAAATCATCCTGAGTAAGGTAACTCAGACCCAGAAAGACAAATATGGTATGTACTCACTCATAAGTGGATATTAGATGTAAAGCAAAGGATACCCAGGCTACAATCCACAGCCCCAGAAAAGCTAGGTAACAAGGAGGACCCTAAGAGCGATGCATGGATCACCCTGGGAAGGGGAAATAGATGAGATCTCCTGGGTAAACTGGTGATGGTGTAAACTGGGGGAGGGGAGGGGGTGGAGAATGGGAATATGAGGTATTGGGATGGCTGAGTTGGGGGAGGGATGGAGAGAGAAAGCCATAAAATAGATATCTTGATAGAGGGGGCCATTATGGGGTCAGGGAGAAACCTGGTGCCAGGAAAACTCCCAGGAATCCACAAGGATGACCCCAGCTAAGACTCTTAGCAACAGTGGAGAGGGTGCCTGAACTGGCCTTGCCCTGTAATCAGACTGGTAACTACTCTAATTGTCATCATAGAGCCTTTATCCAGTAACTGATGGAAGCAGATGCAGAGATCCACAGCCAAGCACTGGGCAGAGCTCTGGGAGTCAAGTTCAAGAGAAGGAAGAGGGATTCTACGAGCAAGGAGGGTCAAGATTATGATGGGAAAACTCATAGTGACAGCTGGCCAAAGCTCGTAGGAGCTCAAGGACTCTAGACCAACAGCTAGGGAAGCTGACTCTCTGCATGTGGGTGACAATTGTGCTGCTTGGTCTGTTTGTGGGGCCCCTAGCAGTGGAACCAGGACCTGCCCTGGTACATGAGCTGGCTTTTTGGAACCTATTCACTATCATGGGATACCTTGCTCAGCCTTGATGCAGGGGGGAGGAGCTTGGTCCTGCCTCAACTTGATATGCCATGCTTTGTTGACTCCCATGGGAGGCCTTATCCTTTCTGCAGAGTGGATGGGGAGAGGGGTATAAAGGAGGTGGAGGGAGGGATTGGGAGGAGAGGAGGGAGTGGAAACTGTGGTTGGTATGTAAAATAAATAAAAAAAATTTAATAAAAAAAGAATCATTTGTTTCTTTTCAGGTCCTAAGTAGCTAGAACTTGCCAAGTGTGGCTCTTTAGCATGTCTGTACTGCATACCCTTGATAGGCTGGAGGTGGCTTATCCCAGACTCCCAGAGGCAGGTGCCTCAAGTTGATCAATCAACAAGCTGGTCCCGAGGCACTCACTGTTCAGAGCAAAGTCATTTTTTATTGTAATGAAAATTGAAAAGGCAGTTACATTAGTTATACATATACCCAGTGACTTAATACCTGTTAATCATACAGAACGTTCAAGAAATACAAACGATTTACCCACGGCACAGTTCACATCCATAGAAGAAAGGCTAAGAGAGAGATGAGTAAGTGCTTGCTGTCCATGGAAGCCTGCTTGTGAACTTTTTCTTGAAGGAAATAGATGGTTAGACAAAGCACACTGTGCACCCTGCATGGCCTGTGAACAGCTCCACTTTGCTACGGCCAATGCCCACAAGGCTTTGCAGGCTGCCTGAAGAAACCCAGCTCTGGGCACAAGACATGGCATGTCACATGTGGAAATATGGCCATGCCCTGTGAGCTACCTCTTCAAAGCTGTCCCAGACTCATGGAGGAAGAGGGCAGCTAGGGAGCTGCTGACTTCTCAGTCCATGGAATACAGCCATGATCCTCGGTGTATATTTATTTCTGAGATTAGTCTCATTATGTTGCCCAGGTAGGTCTGGGTCTTGAACTCCTGAGCTCACGACCTTTCCTGTTTCAGTTTCCCCAGTGGTGGCACTTGAGGTGAGCATCAGCTTGATAGGGTAGGGAATGGTGGACTGGCAAGTTAGGGCACAGAAAGCCATGGCCACATACCAAGAGTGTGGCAGTTTTGCCTTGTTACTGTTGGTTAGCAAATGATTTGTTCTTGCTTGTGTGATAGGCCATAGCTGTCACAAAGCAGATGAGCTCCCATATAAGGGAGTGACATGTAACCTGTGTCACATACCCAAGAAAAGTCCCAATTTTCCTCCAAAGGCAGTAAAACGCCAAACCCACAGCTCCCACACCTCTTAATTCACAGGTTAAAGGTTATGTCTGTTTTCCTCACTGAAAAGCATCCTTTGCTCCTGAAGCTAGCTTTGGGCCTTTTTCTCTTTTATGACTTATGCTCACCACCTGAGGCCAGCTCGCGACTGCTGGGGACAGAAGGTGTACCGTGCAGCACACACAGGAGACCTATTTGGGACTCTGAGGCTGGGATGAACCTCAGACTGTGCTACTACTCTCCACAGGAGGGTTCAAAGCTGTTTGAGGACCTCTGGGGCCAGGGTTTGTCAGGGACAGGGATCATCACCGGTTTTCTGCTGAGCTAAGTAGAGACTGCCAGCGAGTCCTGTAAAAAACACTGGTACTCCCTGGATGGCAGGCGAGGCTGAGCTTCGGAATGCAGTGGTGCTGTCCTAGGCCTTTAACCCACATGCTCATTCTGCTCTCATGGATTCCAGAACCTATTATACTCCCAGCTACACTCCCAGCATCCCAGTAGTCAGGCAGCAAGGCAGGGCTGTTGTGAGAGCTTGTACCTCCACATTCAAACAAGGGGTTCCTGAAAGAGCTCTGAAGGACCCCAGGGCCTGCCTAAGGTAGCTCTGTGGCTTCTCCCACACTTGGGCATTAGTGGGCTGATCCAGGGTGGTGAGATATCTGTGATGAGGCTGGATAAAGTGAAGGGTGGCAGAGAGCACTCACCACAGCACATGGGATGTGGGTGGAGCAGAGGGACTTGAAAATGGGGTGAAGTCTGGCACTCTGTCAAATTTGACTGACACAGGGACTCTGGTGTCAGAAGTTTCTGGAAGTTAGCTCATAGTTCTACCTTAAGACCACTGTAAGAGTGTGGCCAGAGCTGAGTCTCTGACCTCCAAGGCCAGGCTGTGTCCATTCTGAGACACTCCTGGCTCTCCTGCCTGCTGAGGACAGAGGCTGAGGGGGCGCAGAGCATCCTTCTTCACCCAGAATGTGGCACCATCTTTCTAGGTTACTGAGCAGAACGTGTCCGGGATCTGAGAGGTGGGGCATCATAACCTCGTACAGAGGGCCAGATGTGACTTCCTGAAGGTGCTGGACAGGAAACAGCTCAGCTCTGCTACAGAGCAGGGAGGATGCAGTAACCTTCATGGAATCAGGACACTGTCCCTCAGGCTAGAGTAAGAGAAGAGTGTTCGCATAGGTCACACGGAGGAAAGGCTAGAAACTTTTAAGATGTGGAGGCTGTCTGTAAAAGGATCAGCGGACCCAAGAACTGGCTTACAAAGTGAGCAGCTCCCCAGCCCTGACTGCTGGGGACGGTGCTATAGGGTTGGCTGTCAGCCCAGCTCCCAGGCCTCCTGGCATGCTCCCCTTTGAAATGCAGCTGAATTGGGGACAGCGTTTCACTCTCACTCGCCACACACACCAACACGCCACAGTACATCTACCAACTCACAACTTGGATTCTCACTGTATAAAGCACACCTGGCCCCAGGCCATCAAGGACAGTGAGTGGTGGGAGTCTCAAGTCTCTATGCTCCCAGCTCCAGCACAGAACGCAGAGGTTACTGCCTCTTAGTCTGACCCGAAGCCCCCAGGCAGCAGCTGTGAAAAAGCAGAAAGAAACCCAGCCTCTGCACCAGGCAGACCTGCTGGTGCTGCCAGCCACTGTGGATGTCAAGCAAACACTTGATGGGTGCAAATTGTCCATTAAGAGATTATTCACAATGGAATATAAGGACCCTGGAGGCCCCCTTCCAAGCACACAGATAAAGTACAATAAATACAAAGACCCCAAACCCAAGAAGCCAGGCCTGTGGGTTAGAGCCAGGTGATGCCATGTCCAGGGAGATGGGGAGTAAGGGGGGCTTCTGGGGTTTCTGCAGCAGGGCAAGCTGGGTGAGGGGGGGGGCCCTTTGAACATGGGCATCTATGCCATGACAAGAATAGTGCCTGGGCAGTAGGAGCCTGGCTTTGCCTGAAGCTACTCAGAAAATGGAGGGAACATGCCCAGGTCAGCAAAGTCCTCGATGTTATAGTTGCCAGTCCCCTGCGTCGGGTCCCCCGGCATGGGCAGCATGTCCTGGAGAGGAGAAGAACAGAAAGCCCCAGCGGTCAGTGGCCTCACCCACAGCCTGCCCTTGTCCCGGAGTCCAGCCTGCCACTGATCCCCTTGGCCATCTCTCTAGTGAGCAGGTGTTCCTTTGCATAGCTTGGTGCACAGGGCTGCTCTTCAGGGGTCCTCAATACCTGAGTGCCTTGGGAACTGCTCTCCTGGGGTGTGGTCATGCTGAAGGTAAACACCACCAGGTCACAGCCCTTTTCTGAAGCTAAGCCCACAGGTGGAAAGAGCCCAGCTGGGCAAGCAAGGCCTTGATTACAGCAGTAATCAAAACTGAACAGCCATGTGACTTCCAACCAAGCAGGAGCCTGAGCAGGTGTGGCCTGGGTGCAGTGGTCTGTCAGGGTGGGTGGTGCTATCCCTGAGTGGAAGGTTGGTTACTTTATCTAGTCCTAGTTTGCTAGGCAGTAGAATACCTGCTCTAAAAATACTGGGGGAGTTTCAGTTCCTTAGGGCAAAAGTTCCATCATGCTTTGTCCAATTCCCAGCCCATGTGATAAAAGTGGGAAAAGAATTCTGTGGCCAAATGTGCTTGGGAAACAATGCACTCTTTCCTATCTCCTAGACATCCATTCCTTACTGGCTCTGATAAATTCTACAAAAAAGAGACTGAATAATTTCCTTTCATTGGTGTTTCACAAAATTATTTGACCAAGAATTCTTTTTGGCAGGGTGAACTTAAAGAAACACTGTTAGGAAATTGTGCCTTTCAGGGTCGCTCTATGAGATGAACAATGGGTGAGGGCTGGTCCTTACAGTGGGGAGGAGGGAAGTCAAAGGCACTTCCCTGTATGGAGAAGGGGATACAACCCTGTGGACCCCTAAGTGACACCTGGATCTAGACATGGGTCTGTAAAAATTATACTTGACCAGGTGGGAGTGAACTGTGTGTGCGTGTGTGTGTGTGTGTGTGTGTGTGTGTGTGTGTGTGCGTGTGCGTGCGTGTGTGTGTGTGTGTGTGTGTGTGAATGGGACATTGAGCCTTGAGCAGGAAGAGTGTGGCCTGAGCTTCTTATACCTTGGCTCTTGCCTGGAGCCTTGCTGCACAGGGCGGGCAGCATTCTGGGGGCTCCCCAGAGGAGTCTGGACTGCTGCTAGGAGACTGGGTGGGCAGGCCCAGCTCTAGCTGAAGGGAGTCAAGAGACTCACACCTGCACTTACAGCTTTCCAGGAAAACCTGGGAGGCTGAGCCCTGTATGATAAGCAGGCCCATGTCCTTGTCATGAGCACCGTGAGGCTGGTCTGTGCTAGGAATTGAGAACAGCAAGGCATGTCTGTAGTAGTGGAGGTGTGGAAGTAGCCTGGGAGCCTCAGCCAACAGGCAACCAGGCCTGGAGAGCTGAGCAGTGCTCCAGCTGCCATGGGCTGAGGGTCTGGGGAAGGGAGTCCCTCCTCCTGGTTGTCATAGTGGAGAGGAGATAGGCTGAGGCAGTCAGGGACCTACAGCTCTTGGAGGTTGTGCATACTGCCATGGTGAGCATTGAGGTTCTCTAGCCCTTAAAGGGGCACGGACCCTGCTCCGGAGTTCCTACTGTCTTTGTCTCCATACATCCCTCCTGGGCAACTTTGGGGTGCGGTTCAGGATGCAGCCTCCCCTGTGTGGGTGCAGCTGAAAGGCTGAAGGCCCGTCTGCCTCTTCCGTGTACCTGTAGGCTTTGACTGGGCAGGGCAGGCCTTTCTACTTGTGGGCTCCCCATATTGCAGGCTGGGCGGGATCTCTTGCTGGCTACCGGGTAGGGCAGGCAGAGGTGCAGAGAGGGGCATAAGGAAGCAGAGAAGGCGCAGGTACCTACACCTACGAGAAGGCGCTGCTCGCTGGATTTACCTGGAACACTTCAGTCTGGCCAGGCTGCTGGTGGGAGTGCTGCTCACCGCTCTGCTGTCCGTGGTGCTGGCTCTGCCACTGAGACCAGACCTCGGAGGGCCGGCCCTGGAACTGCCCGCCACTCTGTCCACTCTCAGCTGAAACAGCCAATGGACACAACACCAGTTGTCACATCCTGTCACTTCCCCCATCCTGGTGCCACCCGAGGGCTCCACACTCCTGAAAGGCATGACCCACCCAACCAGGCTTTTTCCTGGCTCCCCCTTTTCTCTGACAGAGCATAAGCTGAGCGGAGACGAATCTAGGAAGCACTATGATTTCATAGTGAGTGCTCGCCCAGAAAAAAAATAGTTTTGCTAGAATGTGCCTGTCAGGTGACTTGTTCTGCAGCCCTCAGAGCCGTCTACACCCCTGTGGCTGCTCATGGTGGCCTCAAAACAGAAAAGAGGAGGAATGAGAATTTTGCCTCAACTATTTTTGGGACTTAACTAAAAAGGATATGAGTGTGTGTGAGTGAGTGGATGTGTTCGCACACGTGTGTAGTGTGCATGTAAAATACAAATGACAAGCCCAGGTGCCACGCCTCATACTTGCAGCCGCCACCTCCTCTCCTCACAGCCTGAAGACAGGGCTTTCCTTTCCCTTCCAGTCTCTCCCCTACTGAGTCCATCATAGGGCCTTCCTCAGCCCCTGATCCCTCCATGGCATATCTCAGCACAGCGCCTTTCCTTTAAGCTCATTGTCCCCACTGTGTTCTGAGTCCCACTGCCGTCCACTCCCAGATCCATAGGGCTCTGGCACCACCCTCCTGGGACAGTGACATGGCCTACGGATTGCTGAGGGTTCCTCGAATGTGGCTTCTACCTGCTCCTCTAGCCTCACATCTCTCTCTCTCTTCATATCTTGTAACCCTATCCCCTCATTCTATTCACTTAGCAGAACTTGGCTGTCACATTCTGTCTCTGTCCTTGTCTTCATGCCCCTGTGTTCCTCCCTTTCTAAACAAATAGAATTTATTAACATGTGCATGTACGGTGTGTGTGCAGATGCATGTGTGGAGGTCAGTGGGCAACTCTTGGGAGTCAGTGCTGACCTTCCATAATGGGTGCTGGCAATCATCAAACTCAGGACATCAGGTTTGTACAGCGAACACTTCTACCCACGGGGTCATCTCACTGGTCCCGCCACCCGTTCCCTTGACTGGCCCTGCTCCTGCAAATTCTTGGTTATCTCATGGTCCCAAGGAAATGTGATCCCAGGGTCTAGTCTCAGTTTTGCCTTCTCTGTTTTCCTGCAGAGGAACCACCTTTTACATGGTGCCCTTCACATGATGCTGACACCCGAAGTGGAGTAGCTAAGGCCAGGCTGTGCCAGGCTGTACCAGGCTGTGCCAGGCTGTGCCAGGCTGCTCTGAGACGGTGCTTGGATTATAGATGGCTTCAGTTCCTGAAGAAGGGAGGCGAGGGAGCGGGGACTCAGGAAGGAGGGAAGGAGGAGAACAAGGAGGCAGGAGAAAGGAAGAGACAAAGGAAGGAGGGAAGGAAGGGAGGAGGAAGTGAGGAAGGGGGATAGAGAAGGGGAGGGAGAGAAAGTGGGGAGGAAGGGACCAGGGAAGGGGAGTGAGACAGAAGAATGTGGACATGCTGTATTAGTCCTTTGCCTGCGAAGCCTCCAGCTTACACATGATGTGTGAGGAAGTCTCCTCCTCAGCTGTACCTCGGGGACAATCGGAGGTAGAGTGAAGAGAGGGAGGAGAGGACTGGAGAAGATTGGCTGATTAATCATACCCGGGGGCACATGGTTCTATTAATTACAGATAATATACTTCAAAATAATTTTTTTAACCTTCTGAGACAGTAAATGCTGTTAAACATTTGCAGCAGGAAAAAAATCAATTAATTTTGCTGCTTTGGGGATGACACAGAACACTGAAGGATGGAAATGACAGTATTTTGAAGCATTGACAATGGTGTGCTGCATGTCAAGCTTGTCCTGGGTACATTATTTCAATTAATTTCCAGATCTAAGAGATGAGTCCATTATCCGTGTTTTTCAGATAAGGAAACTGAGGGCTCAAAGATATCAACAGATTTGTCCAGTTCATTTATTATACAAACCTAGAGGTTGAATTCAGATCCTCCTGACATGGAAGCCTGCCTGCCTGCGTTCATCGATAAATACAGCTTAAATCTAAGACACTGGATAGTGATGGAGACAGAGACAGTCTGCTGAGAATGGCAAAGAGTTCAGAGGTCAACACAGGTGAGCGCTCTTCTGAGGGGGACACAGGCTACCATGGGGCATAAGAATAGGTCCCACCTAAACCAGAGTCTTCCTGGAGGAAGAAAGTGTGACCTGAATGGGAAGGGAGACTAAAGAGGCCACTAGAGGTGTTTTTGTCTTTCCAGAGCTGGACTAGCAACTTCTTTAACTACAGAATGACATGACCTTCAGTATGACCTCTCCTGGCTAAGGGAGCATTGTGGGCCCTTTGCCTAAACCCTACCAACCTGCACTGCAGATGGTCAGCAGGAGCTGCATGTGGCCTGTTCCCAAGGTCTACAAAGAACTCCTTTCTGGAATAACCCAGTGGTCTCCAACATCTTTGTTAGGTCATTGTTCCAAAAGTCGTGTGTACAGTTAAAAGCTATGAGCTGGGTTCCAGCCATACCATCATCCATATCCAGCTGCCACTGTCCTGGATAGATGGGTCAGCTTCCTGCTAGGCCAGATGTCTAGGGTAATGGCACTATACCTGCCATCTGTGGCAGCTGTGTGACCTTGCAGACCCTAGGGCAGTCTCTGGTCCTGAGGGACAGAGGCAAGGCTGCTATCTTGCATCATTTTAGGTGAAGTTTAATGACATACTTTATTCTTGTTCACTATCATTTTTTCCTGGGAGGCTGCAATGCCTAGAAACTGCCCCAAGATTCCTGTGAAGTCCTATGTAGCCGTTCAGTACGTTCAGCACTGTTGGGTTTAGCTTAATGGTTCTTGGTGAAGGGAACTGCTGGCACTTCTCATTCTCACCAACAGTAGGATACAGGCAGATAAACATACAGGGAGACTGATAAACATCCTTAGTAAGCAGACATCCCACCCCAATGGGGATTAGACCAACCCATCAGCAATGTAAAAGCTGAGAAATCCTGCTGGGTAAAGTGAATGCGTTCTGATGGAGCTAGCTGCTTCCTACCTAGCCGACTGAGCGGATCAGACAAGGAGCACACACTTTTCAGCTCTCTGGCAGGGAGCTCACCTTTCAACATTGATTAATAGGGTGGGGTATGTCTATAACTCCTCAAAATTTGTAGATTAAAATGCACATGGTTTAGATTTGGGAGCAAGATTAGGGGAGGAGAAGGAAGGGGCTTGCATCTCCCTCCCCTCTCTGTGCATCCTATTTCTCAGTGGAGGAAGCTTCTCTCTGTGCATTCTATTTCTCAGTGGAGGAAGCTTCTCTCTGTGCATTCTATTTCTCAGTGGAGGAAGCTTCTCTCTGTGCATTCTATTGCTCAGTGGAGGAAGCTTCTCTCTGTGCATCCTATTTCTCAGTGGAGGAAGCTTCAGATGTTTTTGGAATAATAAATTCCATTTCCAGCCTCCACTAGTCTTGAACAGGGTGGGGCATGTGGGGGGTAGTGGGGGAAGAGGAATTCCTGGTGCTTTCCAAGTGAGGCTTGCGTAGGGGGCACTGGTGTCTTCTGCTATGGTCTGATTTCATCTGTTTTCACCTGCTTGGGCTTGTGTCATTATGATTGAGTGGCTGGAACTACCTCAGCCTAAAATTGAAAAGCAGATGCTAAATGCAAGACATGGACATGCTGGTGCTTGCCAAGCCACTGTCTCTGGAAGCATGCTGCCGTGCAATCCAGGCCACATATAAGCAATGGTGGAGCAAGGGAGGGAGGGAATTCCCTGCTTGCTTCAGCATCTTCAAGTATACTCTTCGAGCAAGCTGTGGGTTTGGCTTCCTACATTTCTACAAGAGACATTCTACATCAATGACCAGATTGAGACAGAGAGATTAACCAATGTGGGGATTCAGGTTGTACACTCCCTGACAGTTACCACTGGTCTTAGCTCTAAATCCAGCCTTCATTGCCCACCTTTGAGATACTGAACTGGTCCCAGTTTCTGCTGTGCATGTGGTTGCAGAGATGGACCAAGAGTAGCTAACCTTTCCCTCATGCTGTACACAATGAATATGCTGAAGTTCTGGGCTACTGCCTAGTAGGTATGCACTATCAGAGTAAACACAGGTCACTGAATCCCAGCTTTCCTATCTGTCTGTCTGTTTGTCTGTCTGTCTTTTCTTTATTCTCTCACTACCCTAGTCATGCTTCCAGGAATAAGCTGTGAAGGACTTGGCACCAATTGGGCCTATCAATTGCCTAGTCAGAAGATCACACCTCAGGAAAGCTGATTCTTTTGGGGGTATGCTAAAGAGATGGGAGGAATAATTATCCCCTCAGTGAAATAATGTAATCACACCCTCTAGAAGCCCTGATGCAGTTGCTTACAGATATTTACTGTTAAGTCAGCCTAACTTTCTAAATTAAGACTCAAGAAGTGTAATTTGTCCTTTCTTCTTTGAATACCATCCAAATCCCTAAACATGCTTGAACTGATACTCCGAACTTTCTCATTGCTTCTCTTAAGACCTTGCTTGCAGACCTGCATTGCTGACCTTAACCAGAAGGCATGGATTTCTTCCTTCTCCATCTCCCTCCTCTTGAGAGGTGCCAGGATCTATAGTTTGCCTGCCTCATTGTTTTTCTCTAAAATTCTAATAAGACTATTCTCAAGCTTCCTTCTCAGTCAGCTATTGATAACTTTATAAAGGAGACTAAGAACCCACAAAAGGGGACTTAGATTCTCCGGTGACATGTGGTGACCACAGACTTTAAAGCCACTCCTCTGGGGGACAAGATAGGTGACCATATTCCAGGATTCAGGCAAGCTCATTCTGGTGGCCAGACCCCAGTGGTTACCCTGTGGCTTAGATTCCTGCTGGGCAGATCTGACCTCAAGGTTTCCCTTTTCCATCTTGCCCTTTGGTACTCTGCCTTCATAGGAAAAAACACATCTCTCCTTCCTGCTCTCCCAGGCTCTTGCCCTTGGGGACAACGGCCAGACATGAAGGGCACAAGTAATGTCTTCTCCTTTGGATTGTTTTCTATGCATCTGTGGCCAATGGTCACACGATGAATTGTAAATGGCACTGAGTTTAACTCCTCTTTTCTCCTTGAGTGACAGGACTATCCATTTACATCACCACTGCCATTCCCTCGGAGCCAGAGAGGCCATGGATCAAAAGGAAAAGAGAAACACTTCAAGTAGCCTAGCAGAAGTAGGCACACAGACCCTTGACCACAACAAAGGGCCTTAACACTGCCTTTGACCAGCTGGGTATATGATCCTAAGGTCCCCAGGCAGTTGCTTTTTTTTAGCTGGATATAGATGTCACATGTGGCTGATGGGACTTTAAATCAAAGTTAAGTGTTTTTAACAACATGCCTCTGGTCTCAGCCCACACCATCCTCATGTGGAGCGAGGACATCCATGTTATAAAACACCTTCTCTGCCCCAGCTCTTTCATGTGCTACCAAAGCAGCAACTCAGGTGCATGCTGGACATATGTTCCCCTCCCTCTCAGGTCTTTCAGGGGCTTTTGCTCTATCAGTAGCTTATAAAACCAGCGACCTCAAGCTAAGAGAAATCAAAGTAAGATCCAGGTGATATCTTTTGGTGTTCCTGGTTAAAATTAGATTTCTTTGTGGTAAGGCATGGACTCACCATCTTGAATTGAGACCATAATATTGCCTACAACTTTCTTCTGTGCATGCAATTCCGTGCCAACATACAAGATCTGTCCTACGATCATGATGACATGTCTCAGGCCACTCACTCTTATTTTACATGTTCTTCTGTTTCCTGCCACATCTCTGCTAACCTAATTCAGGTGCTTTTTAAATTAAGAAAAAAATGGTGGTAAAGCTTGATCTCCACCAATCAAGACAGCTGGTAGTCATGACCCTCACTGGCTGGGAAATCATCCATGCTGACATAGATATCTCCAGAACTAGGGAAAGCATACTACCCCAATTCTCCACTTTTGGGCTTTGGTTCTTAACACACAAAGTAATTCATACTTTACAGGATATTAGTGGAATTTATACGAAGGCAAACAAGGTCATGCATTGGCATAACTGCCAACTGGGATTTATCTTGAGAGGCAGCTGCCAATACTCGTCCATCCCTAGTCTTTGAGATGCATGGATCCTATAAGGACTCCTGTGTGTCCTGATGGTGAATGAGCACATACTGCTATGGAACCATCTCTAACACAGGCAGAGGATATCTGTGTGATCAGTCAAGATGGAAGATGGCAACAGTCACGTGACTAATCAAGCAGTAGTGCCCATGTGGTTGCTTAGGACCCCAATGCAGCTGGGTCCCTTGAGGACCCACATATCCCCAAACCTTTCTCTAACAAGGTATTCATTCATATACCCCACATTCCCCCTCCCCCATTTCTTTTTGCTTTTCACTTTCCTGGATGCCTGCCAGGATCATGGAAACTAAAGACCCAGACAGGACTCCCACATGGCACCATCACAATTCTTTCCTGTGCCTTCCTAGCACCCAGGATAATTTTCTCAGAGACCTAACCCTATCCAGATGTCTCCTGGGTGGAGAAAGACGGATGTGAGACATGTGTTAATTCTATTCACAGCAGGGTCTTAATGACCACCATCTTTAAGTTCTGCTCACTCCTGCTGTCCCCAAGCTTACTTTTATTTTCTCCTCTCTCCACAGAGAAAATCTCCGGTGGTGACAGGAATTTGCAGCCTAGAATCCCAACTCACTGGGCTAGAGAATGAGAGAAGAAGAGTGGTATAAGCTCTGTCCAAAAACTAAATGTCTAACTCCAAAGCTGGGAACTATAGTGTGAAGTAGGCTGGGACTAAGCCTTCTTTCTCCTGGGGATTCCTGGGCTGTCTACACTGTAGCACCACACTGTAACTGTTCTCAGTGCCTGTCTGTTCACTTACTCTAGAGTCCTGTTCCTGTGGGGATGGAGAGAATTCCTGGGGCAGAAAGAAATTCCCTTGAGACTTATATCCAAGGTGGGAGACTATGGCTGCTTGTACTTTTCACCTTTAATGGCAATTTAAGGCAACAACAACAACAAAAAAAGCCAAAGCCTTTCATATAAGCAAGCCTCTTCGCTGAACCCACTAACACATTAGTTCAGGTTTGCCTGCCTGCCAGCCCTCCCCTCCCTCCGTCCTTACTTCTTTCTGTCCCTCCTTCCTTCCATGTAAAGAGGTCTTATTCTACAAAGGTAAAAGAAACACCTCAGAGATGTTCCCAGGAGGAACTTGCATTCAGCATTTATGACTTACTCCCGAGAGGCAATGCACGGAGTTGGTTTAATCTCAGCCAGGGTTAAGGTTAAGTCTCAAAGGCATCTGGCACACACATCAGTATTCCTGATCCATTGGGGGTTATGCTCAGACATACTTAAGGATGACTGGTGGAGGGACGGGAAGGAGGCTGCTCCTAGTGGCAAGGGGACACCCCTTTTTTTTCCACTCCAGAGGCTCCAGGACTTGTCTGTGTCTACTTAGAACCATCATAGGGAACTTGCCTCCAGTTTCCCTGGACTACACATACTTGGATGCAGCTTCGAGAATCAAAGCAAGGTTAAACCTGGGCATCTAAAAAGAGCTGGCTACTATTTTACTGTAATACCTCCTGGCCCCATTACAGGACCAGCAAAGGAAAAGTTTGGTTAATAGATAAAAACCCAAATTATAATTCCTATAGCTGGGCCTAAATTATAATTCCTATAGCTGAACCTAAATTATAATTCCTATAGCTGGACCTAAATTATAATTCCTATAGCTGGACCCATTTTGTAGGTATCAAGGAAATGGTCTAAAGTATAGCTTTATGTACAGACAAACTTCATGGCTGCTAGGAGAGGGGACAACAGGAAGGAAGGAAGGAAGGAAGGAAGGAAGGAAGGAAGGAAGGAAGGAAGGAAGGAAGGAAGGGGAAGGACACCATTTCCCCTGTAATGCTGCAAGGTGCTGCTGTCGGCACTCCCACGAGTCCCAGGGTTATATCTGTCTGGTGCCCCAGATGCCCACAGGCAGGGCTGTATCTGGATTCCACAGGCAGGGTTAAGCCGGGTGTTCACTGAAGTACGTATACTGCACTGCCAGCTTTAACTGTTTAATCTTTATTTAATAATTGATGAAACTGACAGTTAATGGAGACTGCTCTATTTCTCCTCTACTTTCTTCCTGCACCCCCTGAGGTTGATAGTAAACTTCTCCCCAAAGTCCTCTTTCTGATCATATACTCTCTCTTCTGACCTTGACCAAGGTTGCCCTACCTCCAGCAGGAGTCTGCTTCTTGAAGTCCTGAGATGCAGAGGCTGAGGCCTCCATTAGCAGGGACTCACAGCCACCTTCTCAAGGTAGCATTCTCCACTGGTGGAGGTTTCCTCAGCCCCAGGAGGCTCTGCTGCCCCCTGGGATGGTAGCACCTCCCTTCCAGCAGGCCTCCTTCCCTCTCTCCTCCTCAGCTCCTCTGCTCTGTTCTCCTCTCCTGGCCATCCTCACAGCCACACTCTCAAACATGCTGTCCCTGCATCCTGCTCCACAGCAGACTGTTCTGAAGTCACTGTTGATGCCTTGAGGGGTAGAGTCACATCACACTGATCAGTCCCTAACTTCTCTGCCTCAGTTTCCCTTCCACTCCTTCCCAACAGAGTTCTCACCCTCCTCATGATCACAAATCAAGGGACATGCTGGCAGATGTCCCTTCCAGCTTATTTCTACTCCCTGAGGAGTGGGTCCTAAGGGATAGAAGGCACAGGGCTGTGAGCAGAGGGACACAGCCTTGACTCCTTTTTAGCTCCATTACTGATCTATCAGGAAGACCCAGGGCTTCCACTTTGTCCTCTGAAATGGGAATAAGAATGACCTCTCCCTTATGGCCAGGGAAATGCTAAGTGAATTCGAACATGTGAACACCCAGTGGAAGCCTCTTGTGCAGCGTCCAGCAAGCACCTAGTAATGTCCGCTGCTGGCACACTTACCACCTAGCAACACGCAGCGAAACTGGTTGAGATAGAAACCCCAGTATTTGTATAGTGACCCTATTCTTGATCATTAGAGTTGCCAGTGGCCTCAACCAAGGGTCCTGCCACCATTTACACGTCAGAACCTGACCATTACTTCATGGAGAGTGGCCAAATGCACACGAGTCAAGGCACTGGATTGCTAGAACAGGGAGGAGCCTGCCCATCTGTCTATGTGTCATGGTCACATGATGCTCCTAAGTCCTCCCAGGGAGACATGGCATTTCTCTCTTGAAGACTTTCCTGGCTCTGTAACACAAGTGACCATTCTCCTGGTCCCCAGGGCCTCCATGAAGAACTGGCTGCTGGACCCATGGCACGTTTCTCTACCTCCTGTTACCTGTCTTCTCTACCTCTGCTTGGATCTTTGCCTCTGCCTCTAGCCTGAGCTGGAAGTCAGCCCAGTCTCTTCGGGTCAGCTCAGTCTCCTGTCTCCAGTGCTGGCACTGGGCTTGGCACTCCTGAAGGACGGCTAAGTCACAGCAAGTCAGGGCCACCGCTCCTCGACAATGGGACTATCCCTATACGTGAAAGAGAGACCTTGCCCTCAGGTTGCAACAGAGCTGAGGGCAACAGGCTGAAGGGTCTGTGCTTCTCATACTGGTGTCCCCAAGTGAGCCACTAAAGGTGCTTAAAGGCCGAACACGTGTGCTACACATAAATAAGGTTTGTGTTTGGGGGACTGTCACCTCCAACGGGCACAGACAAACCTGGGGGCTTGAGATGTTGTGGCCAAAACTTTGGGCTTTGATGCAGAAGCATTACTGTCAGTGGTGGCTGTGAAGAGAGGTAGGGACGGCTCATAACTACACGGTATGATGGGCTTCCGAGGGGCACTTTCCCACAAGACTGACAGGTGAGCCACTTAAATGGAAGCTTTTAACTTGACAAGTGAAATCGGGAGGTTTAGGCTTGGCTTCCTGCTCACTTGAGAGTGATGGGTCTGCATAGAAAAATCCCTGGGTGCCTCGCTCTTGGATGTCACCCAGTAACTGTACTCAGAAGAACCTCCCCTTCTATGAGGTGTGACCCTGGCCCTGGGAGAGATGCTGGCATGTATCAAATACATGAAGAGCAACTGGCAGGAGCGCCTGAGACTGAGCCAGAAGACACAGCCATAGACACAAAACCCTTCATTGTCCGGGCCCTTCTCGCAGAGCAAGGAAACATTCACATGAGATAGGGTCCCCTGGTGTGACGATGATATGACGTCGGTAGGCTTTAGGATAACTGAGGAGACAAACCTCTGGGTATGTGTGTGAGGGAGTTTAGAGGTTAGATTAACTGAGTTGGGAAGAGTCCTGACTGAGGA
Organism: Peromyscus eremicus; assembly: GCF_949786415.1. Lineage (NCBI taxonomy): Eukaryota > Metazoa > Chordata > Mammalia > Rodentia > Cricetidae > Peromyscus > Peromyscus eremicus. The sequence continues at coordinate 114,116,173 of NC_081416.1, read as the reverse complement.
GCACCACCATCCACGGGCTGGGGAAATACAACGAAAATCCTACACACACAGGAAAGAGTGAGCTGAGCACCAGCATTCATCTCCCCATTCCCAACTGCAGCTATGAGGTGACCCCTCCCCTGTGGTGATGGCCTGACCCTCAAATTGTGAGCCGAAATAAACCGCTCTGTCCTGAAGTGACCTTGTCAGGCACCTAGTCACTAAATGGGAAACACATAAACTACACCTTGCAATATTCACAAAGGGAACCTCTGGCTTTACTGACCCAACCGGCCACCCTGACTTCTCTGGGTTTCTAAATGGAGAATGGAGAATCTTGTACTTCAGGGATGTGAAAGTCTCTGCCTTGGGCCATGGAGGGTTAAACTAGTAGTCCGGTCACATCACGACACAGGGATGAATGCTCATGCCTTGAAATAGCAATGTTGGACCACAGGGTCGAGGTGGATGCTTCAGGACACCTGAGGCCTCTTGATTACAGCCAGATAGGAGAGAAGCTGGGACACTTTGGGGCCCTGCACCATATCCTGAGAGCTTGGGGCCCTGTCCTATATTCTGGCAGCCTGGGGCTCAGCTCCTGGACACAGGATGCTCAGAACAGGAATTCTTTCCGTTGTCCCCCACCTACCGAACCCTGGAGTCCTGTTGGCAAGACTGGGGTAGGCGTTTCCACTTGGCGAGGAGGCAGCTGGGCTGGAGAGAGGGCTGTAGGAAGAAGGGTCAGCCGGGTAGGGGTGGCTTGATCCAATCCCAAAGGCAGATGACTGTGTCTTGCTGGGCTGGAGTAGGATTTGCTATGGTCAGGACAGAAAGAGGCAGAACCAACCAGCCTCCCACTGAGCTCCACCCTTGAGGTCCCTTGAGGAACAGCTGGCCCTGGTTACCTTCACTGGCCTGGGGTAAGCCCATGGTGTAGGAGCCAGTGTCCTGGCCCTGGAGACTTGGGGTGGAGCTGGTTAACATTACCTTGAGGACTACAATGGCCTGGCTTCACCAAGTTCAGCTTATAGAGACCTCTCAGATGAATAAGACCTATCATTCTAGTACCTTCCAAGGAACTGAGAGTATTTGTTGCATAGTTGGGAATTTACAGGCCCTCTTGGCATAGTAGCTACCAGAGCTCCAAAGTGATGGGGGCGCTTGTTTTTGCTGGAAAAGCTTTGGGTGCCTGACCTCTTTTTGCTCCCTTTCTTAAAGGGGGGGGCTGTGAGAGGAAAGGAGTGCTGATCAGACATGGTATAACTGTTGGGGACCCAGCTTTCAGAGTGCTCCAGGGATGGCAGGGACTCCCGAGGAGCTGGCTGTTCTAGCTGGGAGCACTAGCCTACCCTCAGAGTTGGGACCCCAAAAAGCAGATGGTGGGTGTTCTGTCACTCTGGGCACTCAGGGTCATGCCTCATGGTTACTCATACCTGCCCTGGGAAGGGTGGACGGCTGCCTGTCCATGCCACCTGGCCTTGGTTCAGTTGCCTGGAGATCTGGGATATGTTCTGGCCCGTTGAGGAGGAGGACTGAATGTCATTCACTCCAGGCACATGGACCACGGAAGAGCTAGGAGAAGAAAATGTGTTCATTCCCAGGAAATGGCCTGCTTTCTTGAGTCTCTGTCAAAAGATCCTACGCTGGCTCTCCTTCCTGCTCTCTCCTTCCTTGTACACTGCCCAGGGGTCCTTGCAGGCTTCTATTCTCAGCCTCCTTCTCCCCCAGGGCCTGTCAGCTTTTGCATTTCCCCACCACCATCCTTCCCTGCACACCCCCAGATCTCTATGAAAGACTTCCTTCCAAGAAGAGACACAAGTCTTAGAATACAAATCAGACTCCAGGCTACCTGCTCTTTGTGCTCTGGTTAATTTGTCCCGTTGGGGCACTGGGAAAGCTTACAGACTCCACACATGGGCTGCAGGCTGTCAGTTTCAATACTGAGACAAACCTGGGAATGGAAGGCTGCTGTGAGGGGCTCAGTCAGGCATGTGGCTGTTGGTTTACCTCTTCTGCCTTCAGATGAATTAACTTGGTGCACCTTTATTGGGCACCTGCAGTATGTATTGCAATGCCTAGCTCTCTGCATGTCTGGTGAGGATGCTCTGATACCATCCTCACTCCACTGCCAGGTCCTCTCAGGGGTTTTGTGGGCTATGTGGACTGGAAGCCCATTGTAGATGGAAAAGGCTGGAGGGAGACTCGTGCTGCTCCAGGCCCGACTTACATTCTCCCTGGGTCTGTGCTGGGGGCCTGTGAATGTACTGAGTGAGGTGGGCTGTGTCTAATTGTAGGATTTGGGGTGGGTTTTGAAAGAAAGAGAGTTACAGACTATAGTTTTAATAATTGTAGTCAAACCTTTTCCTAGGCTCTCTGACCCCTTGCAGATTGTAAAGCAAATTTGCTTGTTCAAATATCATATCTGTCTTCCTAAATGAGTTTACCTAACATGGCAGCTCTTTCCCGCTTCCCCCAGATGGATGTTTCAGGTCAGAGGATATTTTCTTTTCTTTTGTTTTCCTGTTTGTTTGTTTGAGACAGTGTCTTTCTTACTATGTAGCTCTGGCTCTCCTGGAACTCACAGAGATCTGCCTGCCTCTGCCAAAAAGCTTTTTACCCAAGTGCTGGCATAAAAGGATGTGTGTCACCATGCCCTGCAGAGGATATTTTCTTTATATTTCATTGGGTTTCCTTTTTAAAATCAGTTATATTAATTATACCAGGTATAATTAATCCTGACCGTGAATTCAGGGTATTCTTCTGCCTCAGACTCTGGAGTGCTGGGATTACAGATGTCAGCTACCATGCCTAGCTCCAAAGTAATGGATTTCACCGTGCCACCATCATATATACATGTTACATACTTCGGTCATGTTTCCTCTGCAGCTCCCTTTCTTTCAAAGGACGTCTTCCAGTTCTTTGTGGTGCTTCTTGAACACATGCCTCAGCCTGCACAGCCCTTCTCGGGACGCTAAGGAGGGACAGCTGTAACTCTGCCCGGGCTGTTTGGCACAAAGTGCTGGCCCTTGTGCCCAGCCTCGCTAGGGCCTCTGGTCACACCTGCTACTGATGTAGGAAGTCTGTTCTTAGAATAGCAAGGAAGGGAGATTCCTATCCCGCCGTGGCCAATGTAGTTTTGGGGCACTGGATTTGCCTGCCCAACCCTAGTCCCTGCAAGGTCCCTGAAACCCTGCTCAGAGTTGAGCCAAGCTCAACTGGGATGTAGGAGAAACACCACCTTGCTGGGTCTGAGGTATGCGGAGCTTCTAGGGAGCTTAGGGGTAGCTGCTGTGACATCGGATGCCTTCCCCAAGGATTGCTGGCCTGTCCTCTGGCAGTGCTCCCAGGTTTATGCTTGTGTCTCCTAGAAGAAACTTGAGCTAGGTCTGGTCCTCAGTGGTGATGTCAAGCTTCCTGAGTAAGCTACAGCATGCCCTGATGCTAACAGCCAGGCACCCTGCTTGGCTTGGTGCCTTGAATGGTCCTTGAGGCTGAAGCTCAGGTACGACAGATCATCTTTTCTCCTTGCACTTGGCCATGGCCTCAACAAACCAGAGAAAAGGGCAGTTCTAACTTTCTCAACTAGGCCTTACCTGGATCTTGGCTACAGACCATCTCCCTTCTTTTTTCCCCTGCAGGATCATAGATACCCAGTGGCTATGGAGGGGCTGATGGAGCAGAGCCAGGAGTCCAGAGTCCCCATCCTGGCTCCATGGATGCCCACAGCAGAGGCATGGCTGGTTCCTGTTCAGCTCCCAGAGCCAATGCTGACACTCAGGCTTTTCTTCCTACCATTCCCCTCCCTGGCACCTACCTGAAGGCCTTGCCCGAGTGCCCAGCAGGGAACGGACTTCCTTGGGAGTAGATCTGCTGGCTGCTTGATGCTGATGCTGAGCTCATCATCTTCTTCTCCGCTAGGAAAACCATAGGAGTTGCATGTGAAGGTCCCCCCATCTTTCTGCTGCAGGTCATGCAGGGGCACCCCAGAACAGGGCATGGCATGGGAACTTAGGAGGTCCACAGAGGACAGTCTCCTCCCCTTTACATGGCCCCTCTTAGGTGGTCTCTCCTGACTCCCAGGCTAGCCTGGCTGCTTGAAGGCAAGCCCTTGAGAGTGGAGAAGGCACTACCGCATTCAGTCCTTCCAGTGTCATGGAGGGGTACACCATAGGGAATGTGAACAGAGGTGAGGACACCCAGGGTAACCTCAGCTGCCTCACCTTGGGACTCAGCTCTGCCATGTATTACAGCTGTCACCTGGGATACTCTTTGAACATGCCCTTGCCTCAGTTTCTCCAGCTGAAAGAAGACGACAACTGCAGTGTCTACTTCACGGGGCTGTGGTGGGGATTCTGTGTGTTAACATAAGTAAAATGTTTCCTGAGGACAGTGCTGGGACACAAATGGCTGACACATTTGCTTTCACTTTTACAGATGAAGAAACTGAGGCACTGCTTGTCCCAGGTCACAGGACACCAAGGGAGGACCCAACTCGAATCCCAGGCCAGTGCCCCTTCCCTGACCTGATCAGCAGGTGCTGAGGGGCACCTCAGACTGACTGGGAACAGCTGGATGGTGTTGCCTGGCTTTCTACTAGGGTCTCAGACTGAACATCTCCTGAGACAGGGAACAGTCAGACCCAGGCTAGGATGAGTCACCAAGACCACTGTTCTGCCCCAGAAAGGTGAGAAGACTGCTCGAGCATGTCATCTGCAGAGAAAGGCTGAGAGGACTGGGCTCCAGTCACAGCCAGGCTGTCTAGATCTCACTAAGAATGAAGGTGCTCTTCGTGGTGATATGGAAAGCAGGAGTGAGTGAGTGGGAATGGATGCAGCCTCTAGACAGCAAAGTGTCAACAAGAGTGCACCCCTCCCTCGGCTCCATGGTGCATCACCTGTGGCCCTAGAGCAGTGGTTCGCGATCTCCACAGGGTTTGCTTATCAGATACTTACATTACATTAAATATCTGATATCCTGCATATCAAATACTTACATTACAATTCATAACACTAGCAAAACCACTGTTACAAAGTAGCAATGAAATAATTTTACGGCTGGGGTCACCACAACACAAGGAACTGTATTAAAGGGTCACAGCATTAGGAAGGCCGAGAACCACTGCCCTATAGTATCATGATGTCTACATGTCTCAATTATGCAATCACTCTCCAGACACTGAGAGGAAGGAAATCAAGGCTGGATGCACAGCAGTGACTATGCAGCATGTGCACCCTCTCTGAGCCCAGCTTGCCAGGTAGGTGTGAGCAGTAATGGGCTGTAGATGATCAAGCTATGGCCCTGGGGCTGGGCGACCACCCAGGAGCCAAATATCATATTCCCATCTCTGTGTAGGGCTCTAAATAAAGACATTGTCAGAGTGGAACTATGGGACATCCTTAAGGGGCAGGACTTCAATCTGCAGCCTAATCACAAGACCTCGAGGGTGGCGCACGAAGAGCAAGACTTGAGGAGGGAGGAGACAAGGCTAAAACGTACAGGGTAAAGACGACTCAGGCCACCGTCTCATCTACAAAAAATTCACGAAGGCTAGAGGTGTAGCTTAGTGGTAGAGCTCTTGCCTAGCACGTCCATTCTCCAGCACTACACAAAACAAGTGACAGACAGGCAGCCAAGCCAACTACCACTACAAAAAGCATGACTTTATACAAGTTACTTTTTTCTCATGTGTTTTGGTGGTGAATAATAAACACATGGTTCTTCTATGCTCTGGGACTTTGGTAGGGTACAGCACTTATACATGTACCTATACATGTTTATATATGTACACATACAATCATATATATGTACATCATATATATATTATTTAGTCTTCTAAATCTTTCCCTGTTTTATTATTTTCATCTACCTGATTTGTCAAAATTGAGAAAAGGCATTCTGAATTCTACTTACTTTGTTTTTTTTTTTTTTTTTTTTTTTTTTATCAGTTTCTTCCTGTGTTTGTGATTATTTTGGCTCTTCTGTGTTTCAAAGTTCATGAGATTTACAGTCAGCTCAGGCTGTATGGCCTCTGCCCACAGGGACATTCTGAAGTCTTTCTCTGGTGACACTGCCACTCTACTTCCCTGCTTGGTTCGAAAGTATCTTCATCACTTGCTCCTGAGGGCTCACTAGTTCATCTCACTTTGATTATGTTGAATTTTGACAGCATATTAATTGGGGGTTATTGATCTATAGTCCTTGACTATCATCTTGACTTATCACTCTCGGTACTCATGTTTTCTTGCCATCTTACTTTACTTTTCTCCTGAAGTTTTTGTGATTTTTCTAAATCTCTTTTCTAATTGAGAGTCAAAACAACCCTCTTTTCCTCTAAGTTGTTTCCGTGGGTATTTTGTTACAGTAACAAAGTCTGACCAGTAACTAAGGCATTGTGTAATGGATTCATTTGCTCTGACCCTTTACATTGTAAAGATGAGATGCTACAGCTTGAAGCTGAGTGTCACAGGTGATCAGGAAGTAAGAGGCCAGGACAGGAGTACAGAGACTCTGCCCTGACTCCTGTACAGGGTTCTTCTTATGTCCTGTGGCAGTTACACAAAAGTCACCCTTCCTGCCCCTATCTCTAGGGTGGCTACCTCCAGATGGTCTGAGAGCAGCTGTAACCCTACAGCCTCATGGCTTAGCACTGTCTGCCACTTACACGCACTGATGCCTGCAAACATCTCAGCAAAACGAGGGTCTCTCTCTTGGGAGAAGATTGCATCTGCCTTTTCCACGGACTTCCCTGCCTCGTGAACACCGGCAGGTAGGTTGGGTACAGGGACCTGTTGGCACATAAAACACAATGACAACCCACACATAAGGCACAGAGGATACTTCCCAAGAGTCACATGCTGTCCCCCCTGCATAGTCCCTTTGGGTGGAAGAGCTCATGTTTCAAGACTTGACTATTCTTGCAAGGTTGGGAGCTTATCCATGAAGATCCAGGCACCTGGGTTGGGAGGAGTGAACTAGGGGTTGGCTACAGGAAGAATGCCAGGGTCCCAGGGACTGCTTTCTTAGAGATAAATGAAAAAGAACCAACCTACTATAGACATCAGGAAGAGAACCTAAAGGCTAATTTGGGAATGAGGTCAGATACTGACGCATGTCAGTTTCTCTGACGGCCAGCTGTCAGAAGTGGGAACAAGGACAGGAGGAGGGAAGAGGGCCGAGAGGAGATGAGCAAAGAGAAGGAGAGACCCAGAGTATGTCAGGAAGGGAAGCATTAAACCAGGACAGGCATGGGAGCAGAGGTGAGAGAGATGGCTAGGAAGCCAGAGAACACAGTCAGAGCCTGACTTTGCTGGCTTCTGCACGTGTGAGGCTGAGGCCCACACTGGAATTTCCCTCTGTCCCCTAAAGACACTCAGTGTTGGCTGACCATGGCGCCCCACCTGCTCTCTGCCTACTTTCTGCTCCATGTGACTCCCTTCAGGAAGGCAGAGCCTCAATGGGTACCAGGGACTGAATACTATTAGTACCCCTGAGGTTGGATGGGACAGAGGGCCTTGGGATGTGGGGAGTGAGTTCAGTTTTAATTTAGTTTAGTTTAGAGTGGGGATTCTGGGATGAGATTAGTCTTCTGTCCTCTGAGTGGCAGACAGGAAAGGATTTCCCAGAAATCACCTGAGATAAGTCATAGGACGACAGGCCATCTCGCTGTGCACCTCCAGTTCTGCCTGCTGCTGCTGAAGCTGCCTGCGAAACAGCAAGGCAACACAGGTGTGAGGAACAGAAGGGTGAGAGGCAATGGGGCCGAGGCAGAAATCACGCTCCTCAAAGTCACCACGTAGCCCATGCTCAACCGATCGCTGAAAGGCTTTTTACACTTATTTTACTCCAACCCCTGTGTTTCAGGTTTAGACTTCTGCATGAGCTGTTGAAAAGGTAAGGTAAAGTGTGTGTGTGTGTGTGTGTGTGTGTGTGTGTGTGTGTGTGTGAGAGAGAGAGAGAGAGAGAGAGAGAGAGAGAGAGAGAGAGAGAGAGAAAGAAAGAGAAAGAGAGAGAGAGATCTGTGGGTGTGTGCATGTGCATGTAGAAACCAGAGGTTGGCATCAGGAGTCCTTCTTGATTGGTTTCCACCTTATCACTGAACCCAGAGCTCCCCAATTGGCTAGAATGGCTGGCCAATGAGCTCCAGGCTTCCACATTTCTGCACCCCAGGAGCTTCAGGGTTATGATAAGCTGTTTACATGGACGCTGGGGACCCAAACTCAGGTTCTCAGCCTTCAAATTGTATTTCTGAGACAGGGTCCTGCTATGCACCCTGGACTGGTCTGGAATTCTTGACCCTCCTGCTTCAGCCTCTCTATTTCTAGGAGGATAGACAGGCGCCACCAAGCCTGGCTCAAACAATAAGCATCATCTAATGACTTCTGTATCATGCAGGGTAAAAAAATACAGTACTGAAATTGTTTTAAAAGCAAAATCCAGGAAAGCGGTTGGTTTAGCACTTAGCAAAGCTGCTGGCTGCAGTGTGCACACCTGCCATCAGGATGTACATCTTCTTATTCATGCCTCATACTGGATTTTCATGGTGGTTATTTCATCCACATGCTAAAATCAAGAAGCCGGAGTTGAAGGCTGCAGTTAGGTCAGAGATGTTCTGTTACAGCAGAGCAGGATCTGACTTCAGAGATGATTCCAATTTGGTTGGCTCCTCCTACTCTGCTAGGCTCCACCCACACAGTCAGGCTCCTCCCACTCTGCCAGGCTCCTCCTACTCTACCAGGCTCTTCCTACTCTGCCAGGCTGTCCTATTGGGGTGCTGGAAAACACCCAGCACCTTCAAATTTTAATGTAGGGAGAAGCTTCAAGTTTTAAAGTAAGGAGACTGGATTGCTTTCAGAGAACAGTCCTTAACCCAGATGCCACAAACAAGATAGAGTTTAAGAAAACTCAGTTCTAGATACCCCAGAGATGAGGCTCTGCTGGAGAACCTGCTGAGCAGCTGCTTTGGAATCAAACTCAAAAGTTCATTCAGTGTACTATGCCAAGGCAAAGGAAAGCACCATACCCACGTCCAGTTCTGATGATTCATAAACCCCGGATTCCTGCTCTGGTGGAGCTGGGTCTCCATGGAAGGACAGTTGAGAAGACTGAGCCTCTACAGGAGTGAAGGATTTGCCCTCTCACTGTGGTCCAAGAGCCCGGGAGCAAAGGCAGGGATGGAATCAGGAGCATGTGATGTCCCACCAGGCAGTGGAAGCCTATGCTTCCCACATCAACAAAGCAGAGCACCAAGAATAATACTCAAAACAAATAGAGATTTCAAAAAAATGTAAAAAGAGGGTTAGGATGTAACAGGGTTGGTAGGGCACGTCCCTAGCATGCATGAAACTGTGGGTTTAATTCCCTGTACCACATAAAGAGAGTCATGGTTACCCATGCCTGTAATCTCAGCACAAGGGATATGAGGTAGGAAAATCAGTAGTTCAAGGTTATATTCAAGGCCAGCCCAGGCAACATGAGACCCTTTCTTATTTTTTTTTAAAAGAATCAATATAATCATAACTATAAAAGAAGCATCACTGTCCTTCCTTGTTCTCACTCCATTATCTGCTTTGTTTCCTGTTCCCTGCATCTTGGGGAAGCATGATGGCTCATTGGCAGGCTGCTCATATCTGAACGGAAGACAGATCACCAGTACTTGGCCAACACTTTACATCTTTACAATATAAGACAATCAATTATCAGATAAAGGAGATGAGGCTCGGCGAGTTTAAGTGGTGTTCCCAGATAGAATGTGGCACAGAAAGGATTCAAATTCAGTTCTGCAGGGCTGTGGACCTTGGATTTTCCCCTCTGCCCAGGCCAGAACAAACACCTCCACATCCCAGGGCTCCTGGGGGACTCTGGACACTTGGCATTGACTTGATCAGGGTAGGAAATGGTATGACTCTGTATCCGTTTAGAGAAATTGCCCCTTGGCCTTGTGGGTTGGCTCAACAGCAGCCTGATGAAGGTGACCATCACCTGAGAGGTCACCAAGACCTCCTCCCAGGCAGAGGAGGAATGGTGCTAGGGTCTCAAGCAGCACCTGCAGCTCTCAGTCTCAGGCTCTCCTCTGAGGGGATGGAGAGGCAGGGACCAAGACACTCCCTGGGTTTGGAGCCTGTGACTAGAAGAGTCTCAGCCCTCACTGGCTTCAAGTTGTTGCCTGGTTTGCAGAAAGACAGACCAGGATGATGCCTTTGCTTCCAGAACTCACTCAAGGCTGCCTCCTGGGCATGCTCCTTAGGCTGTGGGGCTACTCTAAATTCTGCAGGGATTACCTACAATCTTCTACATCCATTCCTTCACAATTTCCACCTACTACCAAGCAGTCAACCACAACTAACTATCACTGAGTATGCGTGAGCATGGACCAGCTGGACTTTGGGCATGGTGGGACTTTAAGAACCTGTGTCTGTACTCACACAGGTATGTGCATTCATGCACACATAATGCAGCCCAGCCCCCACATGGACCTATACATCTGCACCCATGCATATAACACACAAGGGTGCACACGTGTACATGTGCATGTACACACACACACCAGGAACTTGTGTCACGAAAACCCAAGACAGCCTCAGACTAGTGCTATTTTAACAACAGAGGCTTGGCCCAGGGACAATTGCATGTCAGTCCCCTGAAGAGAGGGAGGATATGAAAGTCTATATAGGCCAGGCTGAGCAAATGTGAAAAGATGGACATGACTGGCACCCAGTCAGCCCACGGCTGGCACCCAGTCAGCCCACAGCTGGTCTCTCAGAGTATCAGTTCCCTAACACCAAGAGCTGGCAGAGCTCAGATGTGCACCCAGTGTGTTGCATCAGCCTGTTTTTCTGGGCTCCCATCTGCGTGGAGGGAACAGGAAGCAGTCAGAGGTGACAAAGAGCCTTTTTCAGCAGCTTAGCACAGATGCTAAACACCCAATGCTTGCTTCACTTCTTCAGGAAGTTGCTTTTGGATGCTCTCTGGCTGAGGGCTACTGAGCAAGCAACTCCCCTCTCCTCCCACCAAGCAGGGGGCACTGGAGGATCTTTCCTAACTAGCCGGCCTCCTGCTGGTACAGCTGACCTCACAAATTCAAGAAAGGTCGGCTGTGCACACGCGTGGCCAGCACTGCCCTCTACCGTCCACAGGGAGCTTTTCAGCCTGGCCACCGAACACCTGGCTTAGACACGGAAGCCGGAGCAGCTGCTGCAGGTATCTCAGGGGCTTTCTGATCTGCACGACCTCCACGAACGGCTGAGAATGACTGGCCTGAGGCAGCAGGATGGGCCACCCCTGAACAAAACGCTTTTCTGTCTTTTCAACACTGCCTGGCTTTCAGAAAGAAGGCCAACCCTTTTAGCTGGAGCTGGCTTGCAGAGGAGACTGACTTTGCTTCCAGGCCTCTTGGGGGTGTTTCCCCAGGCCCTGGGGACTGGTTTGCCCTCTTCTTCCTCTGTATTGGTCCACTGTCTCCTGTCTGCCCCTACCCATGTTCTCACAGTTCTGAAGCCCAAGCCTTAGGCTTCCTGAGACCGGATTCCCCCTTAAGAACAAGAACGGTAACACATGCATCTTGACTGGTACAGGCCATGTCCGGTCATGGGGATCAGGGAGTATCAGCTTCATTAGTTGTGACCACACATGTGACTCTGACAGCAGAAAGTTAACAAAGACCAGAAGAGAATAATGATGAAAAACTTAAAGGTGCCAAACCTCCCCCAACAAGGAGTATCAGTCTGCTCTTCTCATCCAAATCTAGAAAGCTCCTGGGTGCCCAGCCAAGACTCAGAGCTCTTACTGTAGATGGGGTGACTGACATGATGGAAAATCAGCTTCACCAACAGGGAGGATTTAGGGTTGACAGTGTGGCACAGATGACCCCCAATGCCCAGAAAACAGCCTCACCCACAGGGAGCAGGCAGCCTCAGGGCCCCTGCTGTGTATAGACCTGTGTACACAACCACGTGTTATGAAGGAACAGAGAGGGATGCAGGGCAGAGGAGGAGGCAGAATCCAGAGAGGAGGTGGCTTTCCCTAAGAACCAACCAACCTGTTGGCATCCACAGGGCTAAGATTCTAGACTAGTGTCCAGGACTCTGAGTAGTTGGTACGTTTGTCTGTTTCCATGACTTCTTGGCTAGGCAGCCTGAATTGGCAGGTGTGAAGCCATATTGGGAGAGACAAGCTAAGGGCAGAGACCTGGCTTGCACAGATGCTAAGCATGTCAGTGCTGGCACTGTCCTTCTTATCTCTCTCCTTGGCAAGGACCTGGCAGCCCCAGTTTGTGAGCACCCAAGAAGCCCACTCATAGGCCTCTAGACCTTGAACACAAGTAGCAGTCAGGGCTTCCCTGGCCCCATGCATTTGGCTCTGCTGCCATTTCTCAACCTTCCTTATTTTCATCAGATCTAGGATCAGATATGGGTGTGGCACTCAGGGGTGCCTCCCTGGTCCCTAGGTAAGGAGCACCCCTCTTCCACATTGTGGCATTGATGGGGGGAAATGGAACACCCTCAGTTTGACCCAAAACCCAAGACAGAAAACGGAGATAAGATCATCTTTGTGCCCATCTGGATCGATGGCTTCTCCGATTTCTCCTGTTCCATTTACAGGTTTGACCAGCAGATGGGGTAGAAGAAGAATCCAGTTGTACCAAGTACACAAAGGTAGAAGATGTCTAGAGTGAGAGCTGGTCCAGCAGACAGTTGAGGGAAAAGTACCTGGGAGCAAGAGTTATGTGCTCCAGAAGGGGCCTGGTGGGAACGAATGATGGAGGGGCAGGGCAGGTCCCTAGAAGGATCGCCTGGTGCCAAGGAGATGGCAACAAGAAGGCCATGGGCTCAGGACCAGCCCTGACTGCACCTGGGAGACAGAGGTTGGGGGGTCCAGTGACCATGAGTGGCAGACACAAGGGCAGTATGCCAGCCTCATTCCATATTCTTTGTTACCCTAGACATGGCTTCCATGTGCTATAACTCACTAGGACACCTTTGTGTCCACATGTTTGCATGCATTAGTTCCTTGCTGGGTACAGATGTCTCCTAGGTCACACCAGGGTTACACATGATGAACCTAGCGTAAGTGTGTGGTATTGCAAACCACAAAAGCACCTGGGTCCCGAACTCATGGCCTCAAGCTTAGCAACACACATAGAGTGGTGGCTGTTTTCTCTCATGGATGTGGAGCTAAGTGGAGCTGCTGCTCACCGCCACGGCTTGGCATCCTGTGAGCTTCGTCTAGCACAGGGAGGGAGCAGATTCGAGTCCCAAGTGTGGTTTCCATTAAATGTCCATCACTTCCACAACAGTAAAGTCAAACTGCAGAAAATGGAGAGGCAGGTAGACTTCTGAAACTTCCAGGCCAGCTTTGTCTATATAGTGAGTTCTAGGTTAGCCAGGGCTAAAAAGACCCTGCCTCAAAAGAAAAAAAAAAAGTCTCAAAATAGTGTAAATGGAAGCATCTGAAATCAGCCTTCTTCTGTATTTCCTCCACATTTGATGTGAAGACGCATGCTCGCTATAGCATATTGGAGGCGCTGTGTCCACAAGTCTGTCCCACAGACGTGAGCTTAACTCCAGAAAGGAGGGGCCGTGGGTTGGGGGGCGGTGACATAGTCAGTAAGGCATGACAAGCTGTGTTGGAGCCCCAGTATGCATGTAAATAATCCAGGCTCAGCAGTGCTCATGTGATCCAGCACTGGGGAGCAGAGTCAGAGCCTGGCCAAACCTGAGAGCTCCACGTCCAGTGAAAGACTCGATCTCAAAAGGTAAGATGGAGCAACTGAGGAAGACTTCAGATGTCAACCCCTGGCTTCCACATGCAGGCACATGCCCATACACACACAGGGAAGAGGGCCATGACTCCAGGTCACAGAAGAGGAAGTGGACTTACTTGAGATCACAAAGCCAGGAACCAGCAGGGCCAAGGGAGAACTCAGGTCTATCTGCCAACTCCACGGACATGGAATGTGTGTAAAAGCAGGGGTCCTGGGCTGGGAACAGCGAGGGGGGTACTTCCAGGCTTAGGTGGTAGTGTTAGGTGCTACAACAGGCTGCCTGACCTTGGCCAGAACTTCAAGAAGCCCAGTCTCCTTCTTCCACCCACTAGCTTCAGCAGGACCAGGAGCGGCTAGCACAATGGGATGTGGAGGTGGGCACTGGCAGACCTCTTCTCTGCCTGGCTTGGTGTCAGAGGGAGAAGAACGGAATGCAGACTGCGGTACCCTGACCTGAACGTGGAGGGGATGCATGCACCCCACAGTAACAGGAACCTAGAGTCTCCCCTTTTCTTCCTCCTTCACCCTGTAGGGTTTTTGGACTGCAGTTAGAGCCTGTGGGAAGAAGGGAGCCTCAAGCAAAGCAGTTGAGGACGCGACTCATATGTGAATAATCAGCAGAAGAGAAGGCTGTGCACGTACTTGACATTGGTGTTGGTGCAGATGACGTACTCGATCTCATCGGAATAGGGGTTCTGGAAGGTGAAGCTGCTGGTACGGATCAACAGCCACTCCCGGTTCTTGGTGCGGAACCGATACATGACCGACAGCACTTGGCCCTTCAGCTTAACCACCTGCAAAAACATTTAGACAAGGAAGTCAGCAGGAGGAGGAAGAGGGAATGGCAAGGCAGTGTGGCCGGCTGCTGAGAAGGCCAGCAGGACCTCGGGACAGGGTGCTGCCACCAACAACAGTAAGGGGGGGGGGCTGTGAGAGTAAGAGTGACAGGCAGATGCTAAGCTCCCACCTCCATCTGCTTCCCTTCGAAACAGGGAGGGCACTGCCCTGGGGTCATTCTGTCACTGAGAGACCAGCAACAGTCAATGCTTCCAATTTCGTGGATACAAATCAGATGGCGAGCACACCATAAGAGTCGTATTTCTGTCTTTCTTTCTTTGCCTTGGGCATCGCTGGGGCTGGGGGCTAGTACTGCTTGGCGTAACTGTCTCACCGAAGTGTGCAGCAATAATGCATCATGGACTTACTTCTTAGATGGATTTAATTCACCTAAGATTTTAACCTCTGTTTGACACTGTGAAATGGACCAAATAAACTCTCAGGAAGGAGGTGACGTAGAATGGTAAATCTGCATGCATTATTTATGTGTATGTATCGATCTGCCGCTACTTTCATGTTGCAGCATGGTCTCCAACGTACTTTCACGGACACCCTGTAGTGCAGCCCAGCAAGGTTCTGGAAAGGTGGCTTCACTATTTACATAGTACCAGGATGCCAAGAAATTTATTAAGTTCTCCAAGACCAGATAGCTCTGGTTGCAAAAGGGGACAGGAACTATGATCTTATGTCCAAGTTACAAGCTTATCTCTCGGGGGACAGCTTGCTTTTTTTTTTTTTTCCCTCTGTTCACTCATACAATACAAGGTATGCAAAGACAGCCGCCCACTGGCAGCTGCAAGCACCCAGGTGTTGGTCTCACAGAAGAGAAAGAAGTGGGAGATAGAGAAGCTATAGAAATGACTATCAGACTTCGCCTGGATGTGATTGTCCCCAAGGACAAGATAAAGCAAGCAGAAGTCCTTTCTGTAGGCGTGCACAGCCTCAGGTCCCGGGAATGTAGGTCTTCAGTCTTCCTGAGTGTGATCACAGATGGACTGTTGACAAGAGCAGGGCTAGATTCTAGAGCCAGGCAAGGCCAGACTCCTCCTCATTTCACTGTGTTGCCATCCTGCTTCCCATTGGGAGTTTGCAGTCTCTGTCATACTGTACAAAGCCTGGGGACATGGTGATCGGAGGCTCACACAGCCCAGCCCAGTGCCTGGCACAGAGTAGCGCTTATAGCACACCTCACAAGCTGGCTTCATGGCCCTGGTCATCTCAGACTGGAGCAGAAGCGGCTAAGTGACTTCTCTCACACTGTCCCTGGAGAAAACCAGGCACAGACACACTGCAGAGTACCAGACAAGACCCTCTTAGGGAATATACAAGTGATCGCAAAACCAGATAGAAAGCTGGAAGAGGCAGAAGGAGGATGACTGGGGGTGAGGTGAATCTGGCCCACTCAGAGGATGCGGCCTCATAGACAGTTGGCCCCTGTCTTAGTCACTGTTCCACTGCTGTGAAGAGACACGATGGGACCTGGTAAGGCACATGTAAGGAACTTGCTTATAGTTTCAGAGGTTTAATGCATTATCATCATGGCAGAGAGCATGGCAGCAGATAGACATGGTGCTGGAGAAGTATCTGAGAGTTACATCCTGATCTGTAAGCAGAGGGGGGGGGGGAGAGAGAGAGAGAGAGAGAGAGAGAGAGAGAGAGAGAGAGAGAGAGAGAGAGAGATTGGGGCTTTTGAAACCTCAAAGCCCACCCCCAATGTGGTGATTTGAAAGAAAATGGCCCCCAAAGGGAGTGGCATTAATGGGAGGAGTGGCCTTTTGGAGTAGGTGTGGTCTCATTGGAGTAGGTGTGGCTTTGTTGGAGGAAGTGTGGGGGTAGGCTTTGGGGTCTCCCACGCTCAAGCTATACCCAGTAAGACAGACCACTTCCTGTTGCCCATAAGTTTAGATGTAGGACTCTCAGCTACTTCTCCAGCACCATGTCTGCCTGCATGCCACCATGTTGCCCCAAGATGATAATGGACTAAACTTCTGAAAATGTAAGCCACCCCAATTAAATGTTTTTCCTTTATAAGAGTTGCTGTGGTCACAGTGTCTCTTCACAGTAATCAAAAACCCTAAGACACCCAGTGGCACACTTCTAACAAGGTCACACCTCCTAATCCTTCTCAAATAGTACCACTCCCTGATCACTAAGCATTCACATATATGGGTCTATGGGAGGCATTCTTATTCAAACCACCACTGCCTCCTAACAGAGACATGCCTCTTCCCTCACAGGAGCCACAAGTCAAAGCCACATCCTCTTAGGTCAGAAGCCTGAGGGCTCCCTTGGTACCTACAGCATATATAGACCTCTGCCTGTCCTCTGTCCTGAGTGTGGAGGGTGTATGCTTTCTGTTTCTTCCAACAGAAAGACCTGAGGGGGCGTGAGAATTTTTCATGGTGTCTCACAGACCAGCAGCAGACCTTGCCTGTGTACAAAGCTGGGCTATGGGGCTGAGGGCAGAGAAAAGAGGAAGGGGGCTGCCAGTCCTGCCCCTTCAGCCATGAGTCCTCACAGCAGTATAATGTGTATTAAGGACATGAGCTTCAGAGCTGACAGACACCTGCTGCGGCTTTGTAACCATAGCTAGGGAAAAGCATGGTCTGAATCCTTGGTTTACTGACCTTAATACCCGGTATAGAGTCCCCACTGCCACAGTGAACATTCTGTTCCCAAGTACCTGTCACCCAGCAGGGGCTGGAGAGATGTGTAGACAAATATAACCACAGATTCTGCTACAAACCCACGATCAAATGTCAGGGGCTCACCAAAAGGGCTAGGAGTTGTGACCTAGTGTTTAGGTCCTGACCTGAATGAAGGGTTCCAGAAGGGAAATGAAGTTTGTGGAAGAGTTGGAGGGTAGGCATGATGCTGGCAAATGAGGTTGTTGGCTCTCCTTGCGGAAAGCACAGCAGGACAATCACGTACAGGCAGGGAAGCTGAGAAGTGATGGGGATTGAACTATGTATGTAAGCAGGGCTGGTAACAGGAGCCAGGTCTAAGTCCAGAGTGATGCGTCCTGCTGTGCTTCACTCAAGTGTGGGGCTGGTAATACAAGAGACCGCAAAGATAATAAGACCTAGCTTAGTTTGGCTCTTCATGAAAACGGCTTTCATGGAAATCATCATCATCATCATCATCATCATCGCTATGTATTATCATTATATATCACCATTACAATCATTCCCATCACTTTAATCATCATCATCATTACTGACTAGTAAATGCTCTGTTGCTGCAAAGAGATACCCTTACCACGGCAACTCTTACAAAGGACAACACTTAATTGGGGCTAGCTTACAGTTTAGAGGTTCAGTCCATTATCATCTTTGCATGAAGCATGGTGGCAAGTAAGCAGACATGGTGCTAGAGAGTAGCTGAGAGTTCTACCTTTGGATCAGCAGGCAGCAGGCAGAGAGAGAGAGAGAGAGAGAGAGAGAGAGAGAGAGAGAGAGAGAGAGAGAGATTGAGAGAGAGAGACACTGGGCCTGGCTTGAGCATTTGAAACCCCAAAGGCCACCCCCAGTGACATACTTCTTCCAATAGGCCACACCTCCTCCAACAAGGACACACCTCCTAACCCATGTCAAGTAGCACCACTCCCTAATGACTATATGAGCCGATGGGGACCATTCTTATTGATAATACCACAATAACTACCACCATTATCACCCTCACTACCATCATCACTATTACAGTCCTCACCCTTACAATCATTACTATCACCTCACAATCAGTTGTCAATATCATCACACTAATTACCATCACCATCATCATTAGCATCGTAATCATTACTATCACCATTACAATCATTGCTATCACCATCATCACCACCACCACCACCACAATCACTACTATCACCGTTATCATCACCACAATTATTGCCATCACCATCATTATCACAATCACCACCACATCACCATCATCATCATTTATGATTATCACAGGCAAAGCCATGACTGGCCTGACCATCCACAGCATCATAGTCACCACCATTATTATCATTATCACCACCACTACCATTACAATCGTCACCATCAACATCAGTGATGACCACAAACGGTCACCATTATCACCATCACCTGCCATCCACCCTGCCCCGGGTCACGACAGCAAGACCAGGGCTTCCAGGGCATCTACTCACATCTCACCTGGGCTCCACTCTCTACTGTGTCACAGTTGGCTGTGTAAACCACAGATGCCACAAGAACCCAGCAGCTTTGAAAAGAAAGAGGAGTTGAACATCTCCTCTCACCCTGGTAGGCAGCTTCAATAACATGTATTGAGATCAGCTACCTCGTGGATGTTAGTGAAAGGGAAACCAAGGCTGTGGCAATAGAGGGGGAAGCCCTGGCTCAGGTCCAAGACACATGGGCAGCAACTGTACAGCCATAAAGACATCCCAAGGCACACCCACACTTGGCCCGAGTTTGTGTTCTTTGGGCACTAGCCACCAACAATGAAGGGGACCAGTGTTGATAAAGGGAAGTGGTTTGTTCTTGAGAAAGCTGAGTCAGCCCTTGAACTCTGGTTTTAAACAAAAGCACCGAACAGCCCAGACAGGAAGCCCATCGAACACACACAAGTTCTGAGTCTAGTGTGGTGTCAACGGACCTTCCCAGGGGCCAGGAAACTGTATCCGTTCCCAGAATTCCCTTTTCAGTCAGTTTGCCAAGAGGTCAAACAGAAGAAAGAAAGTTAGAGCAAGCTCCTCCTCCACACCCATTCCTTCTGTTTAGATATGCTCCATCATAACGGCAGTGGTGGTGGATGACACTCAGAACTTTCTTAGTCCCATTGTCCACTAGGAAAAACATGAGGACAGCATTTGTGGGATTCCATGGGAAAACACATGAAGAAGGATCTGGATAGTTACCGGAAACAGGATGACAGGCCCATCACCATGACAGAGTCACAGCCATATATACCCAGGAAGATGAAACCAATAGAGCCCAGGCCTGGCTGTGCAAAGTCACCTTTACTGCCACACACACAGCTGACACACGGTACAAAGCATCCTGGTAAAGTCTCATCATTCCGATTTCACATTTTCCCCAAATGGGAGCCACCTGCTGTAAGTTCTGATCTGCTTAGGCAGCTTGGTTCAAATTTACCCTCCCGGAGATGATGCCCACAAGTACAGGCATGGGGGTCTGCCCACAGTAAAGCCAGGCTTCAGTGAAAGAGATCAAAAAAGAGGAAGTAGACAAAAGAAACGACACGTGGTAAAGGAGAAGCCAAGAGGAGGATCTCTGTCTTAGTCACTGGGAAGATCTCATGGGTGACATGGGTTGGAAGATGTCAGTCAAATGGAGAGTAGAGGGTAGTATTCCAGCCAGGGCATGGCTCAGTCATGGCCAAAAGATGGGGAAAAGAATGTTCAAGGAAGTAAGAGAAGCCAGTGAGACTGAAGAATCATGTCCAAAGGAGCATGGAATGGGACCAGGCTTCCATGGAGCCTGAAGCTATGGGAAGAAATACACATTTAACTCTAGATACACGGACCATGGTTAGCAAGTTTTAATGAAAAATGTGACTGAACCCAGTTTGTGTTTTTACAAAGGCTTGGAGTGAAATGACCACAGAGGGAGAGACACAGCAAGGGAACGTCTGCAGCGGTCAGATAGGAGGGGCAGGGATGACAGGAGAAAGCAGGGAGACATCAAGGTGTCTTGTAAAGGTGTTCCAGGAAGGCCTGTCATGTGATCTGTGCCTAAGCGATGCTGAGCTTTGTACTGAGCAACTGGCTGGAAGTGGTGTGAGGGAGAGGCCCCTGGGCCCTCAGATGGAGAGGTGAAGAGCTGCCTGGGAGGAGGCAGGCATGAAGCTAGAGGACAGGTGGGCTGGGGCCACCCGGGGGTTGAGATTACGAGGAAGAAGTACTACGGTTGATGTCAGAGCCTGTCTTCACAGCTGCAGAAGAGTGTGAAGAAGTCAACCAAACCGGGCTAGGGGACGGAAAGGAAACCAGAAGTGGGAAGGAGTGACTTCGGAAAAACAGAGCTGAGATCAAGGAGGAAGGCGGCTGCCCCGGAGTGCCACCCATGTAGGTGTGAAGCTGGAGGCCCAGGACTCTGCAGATGGAGAGGCCTTCCCCTGGCTGGGCTTGAGATACTTGCAAAGCAAAATGCTAAAGTAAGCCCATACTCCAGATGGATGACAGCAGATTCCTCCCTCTTGAAAAGTGACCCAAAGGTCTCTTTTCTTATGTCCATTTTTTCCTTTTCCTGGAGTCAGAAAAACTATGTCAGAGTCTGCTGGAGTGAGTTTTTCCCTCCTCCCAGGCCAGCTCAGGAGCCAACAGACCTCATTCTGAATTAGCTCTAACTTGTGAAGTATGACACTCTGGCCCTTTGCTTCAGTGAGCCTCTCCTAACCCCTGCCACCACCCCAGGACCCAGCAGTCCTTCCTCCTGGGACTCACGCTATGGGTGCCTGTTAGAGAGTGTATGCTCAGAAAGCAGAAATGATGCACAGAGTGCCATTATTATGGTGGCCATTCTGCCATGCTGCCTCTCCCCACCATCCCCATCTGAATGATTTTCTCCTTAACTTGCCTCCCACATCTGATTCCCACAGGTCCTGCACAGCTCTGGGAACCCATTGCTCATTTTAAAGCTCTCCTGACTTATTTTTATTTTCATTTTTCTGTGTACCTGGGCTTCTCAAATGGCCCTTCAAAGCTTTGTTCTGCTTACATACTCGAAGAAATTGCTACTCACCTTTATGTGACCTAGGAGAGAACTGAGGCCCTATAGCATGGCGCAGGAGGCCTCAGACCCGGCCTGGCTGGTCTCACTGTCCGCCACTTCCTCCTTGTCAGCCCAAGGAGCTGCTGAGGATCCTCCCGGCAGGCCACCAGAGTGCCTGGCATGGCCCCCTCCCTCTGGCATGTTCTCTCATTTCTTCTGTACTGTTCTTTTACGACTCATGTCAGCTGATCCCTCCACTGGAAGCTGACTCTTCTCCCAAGTTACCCTGTCTAGCTTTGGTGCTTGGGGAGACTCTTCAGAGTCTGTCCTCCTTTCCTAACACATAGCCACGACTTCTTTGTGTATCTTACTCCCGTGCTTGAACTCTTGCCCAGAATGGCTGTCTGACATTGTAGTAGGGCACTCCAGCCTGGGAGTTCACAGTAGGCCTCCATCCCTCTTGCCATCCCCTACCTCCAGGTACCTCACTAGGCACCAACGGCAGCAGCCAGGGGCAATACCTGCTGGAAGCTTTCCCGTAGGTGGCTCTGATCCTCAGGGTGGCAGAATTCCAGAATATCCTTTCCCAGAAGGTCCTAAAGGGGACAGATACCTTTAATAACCCCAAAGACCACTCGCCATCTCTTATCCCCAACTCTGGAGACAAAGGTGCTGCTTACATCCCCGTGAGCCCACCTCCTCTTGCCTGCCCACCAAAGTCTTAAACATATGATGGCCCCCCTCGTCCTGTCTGCTGAGGAGTTGGCTTCCTTGCATCCATTCTGAATCCCCTGGCTCAGTCCTCACTGATGTCTCATTTTGCTTGGGTGCTAGATCAGCAGCTTTACAACACAACTTTAGTTCTGTTTGCCTTGGAGAGGCAAACTGCAATCAACATATTTTTTAAAAACATCCAAAGTAAGCTCAAGGACAGACATGCTACTTACAAAAACTAAAACTGTTTAAGTATGGAAAACAGTGGCCGAATGGGGCTACAATAACTGGGCTTGCCTCAAGCCTGCTGATTATTGACCTTCACTAGTCTATGTGTTATTTGAAAGATTCAGCCTTCATCTGTAACTTGGGTGTTTTACAGTGAATGGGAGCAGAATATAAAAAACCCATCAAAGGGCAATTTCAAGCATGCACTAGGAAGTGCCTTAAACAGCATTAGATGTGACCTAACTCAATGATGAGAACCTGCATCAGCACATGATGCTTAAAGTGAGCTGACTCAGCAGCCAGGGCAGTTCCTATGCCCCAGGAGCACACAGACACTCAGGGGAAGCTGCTGCGGAATGCACCGGTCTGTCCAGAAATGCACTGCTGTCAGGAGTCATCGGCATTTACCTTAGTCTATCAGAGAGGTCACAGTTTGCACGAATCTAGCTTCAGAATTATAGAAAGTCTCTCATGTTTCTGCTTGGGACTGTTCCTAGTTCTAAAATCTACACCCAGGCCTGATTCCAGCCTGGATAAAAAGTTAAGTAAATAAAAAAATACACATGCAATTAAAATAACTCACGTTACCACATCCCAAAGCTTCCCAAAGTCTGTTCCTTAGAACAAAGAGCCCCTTCTTTTTAAAATGATTTTCTTATTTTAAAAATCTCTATAGAAAAGGCAAATGATATATAATAAACACTTACATATCCATTTCATTGATTCAATTGTCAATATGTTACCAATATTTTCTTTCTTTTTTCTTCATAGATGTCCACACACAAATGCAGATGGGAGTTTGTATGTGTGTGTGTGTGTGTTAACTAGATCACTTGACAATAACTTGTAGCTCCAATAACACTTCTCCACAAGGCCTTTTAGCATTAATATAATAAATGCCAGCATACTACAAAACCAAAACGTGATCATGCCTAAGAAATCAACACTTATTTGGTAACATCTCCATACTCCCCACACTTGTCCCTTAAGTGTCTCCTCTAGGTAGAGATCCTTAGGTTTGGGACACAGTTCGATACATGTGGTTGTGGTTTCTTGGCTTTACCTGAGTGGCTCATGCCACCGATTTTTCAGGAAGAATCTGGAGTAAAGACCAGAAATATGTCCCAAGTAGAAAGGTTTCCCCAAAAGATTAAGCAACATCCTTTGGGCATCTTGACAGATGTGAGACACAGATAAGCTTTGTAATTTAAAATAAACTGATCTCAACTCCCCCTCCTTTGTGAAAACACAGCAAGAGCTACAGAAAGGTTAGGACAAAAGACAAGGAGTCCACTTAAAGTGGTGCTGTCTTATGACGAAGTTTCACTTGGGAAGGGTGTCAGTCTAGACAAACAGGGAATCTAGACTCATACATGATTTCTCCAAGATGTCATTGTGCTGAACCTTGAACAAGTAAGATAAACACATTTTGAGTGAAGTTAAATCTTTCACCAGCTTTTGGGAGCTCAGGGCTAGCCACTGACCTGGGGTTGGTAGCCAATCACACTGATGCATCTTGGGTCCACAAATGTGATGATTCCATCAGAGTTATGCCGGGACAGGAACTCCGTGGGCACTGACATGCCGCTCATGTCCATGCACACAGGAGAGCTGGTCACCTGGAACGGAGGGTTGATAAAGATGCAGATGAGAACCTGGTAAGAATCCACATAGCTTGAAGTTCACACATCCTTCTGTGTCACTGGAAAGATGAATGGGGGGGGGGGGATTTAATTAATGCTTGGCCACTTCCTTCACATTTCTGAGCATTTGTTTCCTTGTTAGTCAATGGGAATAATGAATAATTACAACAATTTATAACTGTGATGCCAAAAGAGATACTGCCTGCTTTGCTGACGAATGGCTGGTGCTCAGTACATGCTGCTACTTTCTCCGTCTCCCATCATCCTTTCTATAACTGGTGCAGAGAGTATGTATTTCTGGACCCAACTATTCTTATTTTACACTCCAGTGAAGATCCAATGCTTGCTTTATTTGAATGAACTGCTTATTCATTTGTTGAAAATGGTCAGACCTAGGAGACCAAGGATGTAAAACATGAGCATTTTGTATTATGTCAACTATGCCTCCCTTCATCAGTTTGGAAAACACCCTAAGTGTCAACGGAAGAATGAATAAACCAGTTGACTGAGTAGCTACTGTATATCAGACATCAAGTAAACTTAAAAATGTACAGTTTTATTTATTTACTTAATGTGTATGAGTGTTTTGCCTACATGTATGTCTGGGTACCACCTGTGTGCTTGGTGCCTGAGGAGGCCAGAAGAGGGCATCAATGCCCCCTGGGGTTGGAGCTGCAGACAGTTGTAAGCTGTCATGTGGCTGCTGGGAATTGAACCTTGGTCCTCTGGAAGAACAGTCAATTCTCTTAACACTGAGCCATCTCTCAAGCTTCAAGTAAACTAACTTTTGACAGGGTAGGGTCCCTGCTCCAGAGGACTTTGTCAGGCACAAGTATACCCTCAGCTAACCGCAGAAAACAGTGTGCAGATGAAGTTGAGGTGAGAACTCTGTGTTATGAGAGAACACAGTGCAAAGCAACATCCAGTGTTAACTAAGGACATTGGCATTTAGTTAGGTCTCAAGGGATGAGACAGTAGGAAGCACACAGAAGGAATTTTGAAAGCAGAATGGCAACGAAGAAAAACACAAGGTAGAAGCAACAGCTTGAAAATACCCACAGAGGTGGGGAACCATGTGGTGGCGTCATGAGAAGGGAATAACGTGGCTTGGTAAGAGGATGTGGTGAGATGGGAAGATGGGAAGACGGGAAGGAGAGGAAGCTGGAATGATGAGTTTGGACTTTGTACCACAAAGCCCGTGAGAGACTTTAAAGGTGGTTAGCAAGGATGTGACTTCAGGAAGAACTCATCTCTGCAGTAACATGTAGGTGGGAGAGAGGTCTACTGACCCTCAGTACAGCAAGGCCTCTGTGGAGTATCCCTCACAGTATCCCCTTTTTTAATCTTCAGGATTAGCCTTACCCTTGACCCAGAGTGAGACACATAACCCCACAAATACTGAGCACACAGGAGCTCCAAATAAAGAAGCGTCCAAACTCAGTCTCTTGTCCCGCACAGTCACGGGCACTCACCGAAGATGAAAAGGACAGGCTTTTTGCTTACCTGGAGCCTCCCGATTGCTACAAGGCAGTATTTGCTGCCTTGTCCTACATCAGCGTCTTCTTCGGGTATGGTCATTCCTGAAATGAGACATACCAGCGTCATCAACATGCCCAAAGTTACTGGCTAAGTGGGGACAGCAGCCACGATTTCATTCATGCAACTGCAAATACAGATCCAGTGCTGTCACTCAGAGCTGGGAGGCTAGCCAGAGCGCGCTCAGCAGCCCCACAATATTTCCTGCTCCTCCCTGCCTGACAGTGTCTGACGATTCCAGGATACATCACCATCTGCATCTGTGGATGACACAGAGGCAGCGAAGGAGGGTAGATGCAAGTCATTCATCTCTACGTATGCACAATTTGCCTGCAACCGTTAGAGTGAAGCACCGACAGGAAGACTAAGCAGGTCTTGTCGATCATCCAAACAGTTCACTTTCCTGTTGACAAGGAATCAAAGACCATCAGAGGTGGTGCACACTTGGTTGTTTTTTGTTGGTGGTGGCTTTTGTTCGTTTGTTGGAAGCCAGGTCTCACCAGGCAGCCTTGGCTGTCCTGAAGCTTGCCATGTAAACCAGGCTGGCCTCAAATTTACAGAGATCTTCCTTGAATGTGGAGATTAAAACTGTACATCCCCCACATCTGCTGGTGAACACTTGTAATCCCAGCACTGAAGAGGCACAGCTGAGCAGATCCCCTTGATCTGCTTGCCAATGAGCCAGCTTAGGTTACGTGGCGAGTTCCAGACCACTGAGATACTCTCACAAACAAACATACAAACAAGGTGAATGATACCCAAGGAACAGCACCTGAGGCTGCTCTTTGGCCCCCACATACATGTGCTTACACGCATGCACACAAACATGTACCTGAATATACATGAACATACATGTATACAGATACACAAAGTACATCTCGGAAACCCGCCAGATTTGTTCACAGAGCTAGCTCTTCCCCAGTTCCTTTTCAGAACTACAAAGCACTTAGTTGTGCTGATGTGCCAGGTTTATCCAACCATCTCTCATGTGTGAACCACCCGTGAGGTGTTTTCGGTGCTGTGCAGTTAGACGCAATGGGCATTCTAGCACGTGTTGTTTTTTAATAACTGGAGATGCTCCTGCAGGGTAGCAGTTCTCTAGAAATGGGATTGCTGGGTCAAATATACTTTCTGCTTTGATAAAACTCCCTCCAGATGGGCTGTACCAGTTTGCATTCCAGCCACTGATGCCTGAAAGTCTGTTTCTCTATGTTCTTGGCTAACAGAACGCGCTGTCAGGTTTTTGTCAGTTTGACAGGTGAGAATAGATGTCTTAATTTGCATTTCAGTAATTATAGTTATGTTTGAATATCACTTTATGTTTAGAACTGCTTTTGCGTTTTGAGTTTTAATGAATTATCTGTTCAGGTTCTTCCTCATTGTTCTGTTGGATTTTGGCTACCTGTTTCCCATTGTTGTCCTCCAGACAGGTTTTCTACATCCCAGGATGGCTTTGAACTTTGTTTGTAGCCAAGGATGACCTTGAACTCCTTATCCTTCTGTCTTCACCTTGCAGGAGATAGGATTATAGCTGTGGGTGGGGGGGTCTCACTTTTAAAGAGCTGTCTCTGCAAAGAAGGATGCTATACATTTGTTCTCCCACATGGTCCTTTGTCTTCTAACTTTGCTTACGATGATGAGTCCGAGCCACAGTTAGAAAGTGATTTCTCATGCAGAGATTAAAATGACTCCCCCTTGTTTCTCGCTGGTGATTTCCTGGCCTCGAATTTTACATTTAGATGTCTCAGATGCTCAATTACTCCTGTGTAGGATATGAGATACATATCCATGTTTTCTTCAAATATGTGACTCTTCAGTTATCCCACTGATATGTGTTGAAAGTACAGTGATCTGAGATACCACTTTGATCCTGGAACAAGTCCCCACATATGCTTGGGTCTAATTATGGACTTTCCTTCCTACTCCACCAGTCACCAATCCATCCCAGCCCCAGTGCCACACTCCCCAAACCTAAGCGGCACCCCTGTGTGTTCTAATGTCTTCTAGGGCTTCTGGTAGGGTTGTCTTGGCTACTTTTAAATGTGTTTTTTCCACATGAAACTTAGTATCAACTTACTTAACTTCATAAAATAGTTTGATGACATTGCTAATAGGCCTGATTAAATTTCTAATTTTCTTCTTTCAGGAGAAATGATGTCTTCGAAATATTGATTCACCCTCCCAAGGCACAGGATAAGGTGTTTTGTTTTGTTTTGTTTTTTAATCACATATTTTATCCTCTTTCTATGTTTTTCAGAATGGTTCAAAATGTTCCCCATATATGCTTGTACTTTTTACACTTGTTAAACTTATTCCCTCATCCATGTTGGGATGTCATCTGGTGTTATCACCTGTGACTGTCTTGTTTAGGCAACCATATTGTTAAGATTTCAAGGGTGTGAAAGAAAAACAAAGCAAATTTCTACTAGCTGAGACAATCATTGCACTTTCCCCCACTTTCTGAGAAGGGACTCCAACTTTGAAACAAGCTTATCACTACCCTTCTGGATATTGTATAGCTGTAGAAAATGATGTAAGTCTGAGATATTCCCAGCAGAGAAGAAGGAGTGAGGAGGACATGGTCCTCAGTGAGGACTGTTGTGCATCATCCATGGCTAGGATAGGCATTTCCAAGCTCTATCCTTACCATGTGTGGGCTTAATAAGTGAGTGTTCATTGGAAAAAAAAAAAGATTTCATGAGTGCAACTCTGTCATAGATAAAAGACGCTATCTCACACTATCTCACAGCAGACACCGTAGTCCTTTGGTTCTTACGATCTTTCCACCCCCGTTTCTCTGCAGTGTTCCCTGAGCCTTAGGTATGAGGGTTGTGTTGTAGATGCACCCATCAGAGATGGGAACCCGGCAGTCAACTGTTTTCTGCATGTTGACCATTTGTGGATTTCTGTGATGGTTCTTTGCCTGCTGGCAAAAAAGCGTCTTTGATTAGGGGTGAGAGATAAGTTTATCTACGGATCTAAAGACAGATATGCGGAATGAAGTTGAGAATTATACTGGTTCAGGAACATGGCAGTAGTAGGTTCTCCTCTAGGGTCCATGACCTCATCAGTCACAGGGAGTTGGCAAGGTTTATAGTTCCAGCCATGCTTTCCCTCCTACTGAGTGGGCCTCATGTCCAGTTAGGTGGTTGTCTACTACTCTCCAAATCTAAATGTCACCATTGCACCCTCGGGTATATCTTCCTGTGCTGGTCATGGCTGTGGCTTTAGGACTTTGAATTGCTTCTCAGAGGAGACTTTCAGGTCCGTTCCAGCTGTACTCTTCCAAGTCCTGTGACTTCAGCAATAGGGTCATACCTTCACAGCCTGGGAGGCAAACAAGGACAATAGCCTATTTGTTTTAGGGAGTCCCTTGGATTCCCTTGACCAACAAACTCAGAGGGTTTCCCAGGCATTATTACCCCCAAGTTCCCACTATGTTCTGAGCTCCATGCTGGTGATGTGTGTGTTACTATTACAGTCATGTCCCTTTGGAGAATCCAAAAGAAGACAAACAAACAGATGTAAAAACTGTTATAATGACAAGTGCAAAGTGAGCCAGTCCAGGCAAACCCAGTGGCTTGCAGTACAGGGCAGGGCTTCACAGGTTCATCAGTATCAGGTTATATACTTGAGATCAGCCGAGACTGGAGGAATGGCTCTTATGGCTGCAGGTGGCACTGGGCTGGGGGAAAGGAGGGATAGTATAATACAGTGAGGAGCCTGGTGTAGTTACAGTTTATCTTCCTAGCCAGCAGCTGAAGGCTCTGGGCACCCCTGCTGATAGAAGGCCTCTCCTGTTAGACTCAGCCTATATCCTCTGGGAATGGCAGCCTGGCAGTCCCAGCTAAGGAGAACACATCCTGGTACCGGCTCAGCAGACATCTGCTGGGCCCTCACTGGAGCCAAAGGCCATTCAGTCTCAAGCCAACCCACACTACTTTCCCACTCTTTTATACACAATACTGGCAGGCTCTACAGTTTGCCTTTACAGGTCATACAAGATGAAATGATGGTTTGTGATTGGATCAGGTCAGCAGAAAGGTAATACATGCAAAGAGAAATAAAGAGTCAGCTGCCAGAGAATCTTTGTGGAGAGTCAAAAAAGAAACAAAGAAATCAACAGCGCAGCATCCCCCACCCTAGACGTTAAAACTCTTTATCCTTGGAGAAGCCTGAGGACATCTTTGAGTTGCAAGGTCTGGGAGCCCCAAAGAAGAAAGGCACAGGCACAGTTTGGTACTTAGGCAGACAAACCGTTCTGTGGGCTGGAAAACAGGGTAAAGGAGCGTCAAAGGTAAACTGGGGTAAGACGGCTGTGTTAGCAACACAGTAGCCACCAGGACACAAGTGTATCAAGACCTCCAAGGAGAAAACAGGAAAGGCATAAATCATCCTGGAAAAAAAGAGCGCATGCTATGAACAAGCAATTCAGAGTTAAATACCCACAACATGTGTGCCCCCAAAGGACATGAAATTTCACACTAAAGAACATTTGATTAAAAAATGTCACATCTCTTCCGAGTTCCAAATATCACACTGATAGAGCTTACAGGATGATGGAAACTTCTAGAGATGTTGGGAGGTGGGGAGGGGACACTCAGATCCTCCTCTGCAGGGTACTTTGGTGGTAGCTCTGTCAACTTAAATTATCATGTTTGCACTACTTCTGGGACTAACCTGTAGCACGGATTGTTAGAAGGTCTTATTAATAAAAACAAACCTGGAGCCAGGTCTTGGGGCGAACATTGGAAGATCAGAGAAGCAGAACAAGCCACAGCTACCTTGCTGTGGGATGGTCTGTATGTCAAATGTGTTGTTGATTGGTCAATAAATAAATCACTGATTGGTCAGTGGCCAGGCAGGAAGTATAGGCGGGACTAACAGAGAGGAGAATTGAGAGAACAGGAAGCTGGGTGAGGGAGACACTGCCAGCCGCCGTCAGGACAAGGAAGATGTAAAGTACCGGTAAGCCACAAGCCACGTGGCAAGGTATAGATTAATGGAAATGGATTAATTTAAGCTGTAAGAACAGTTAGCAAGAAGCCTGCCACGGCCATACAGTTTGTAACCAATATAAGTCTCTGTGTTTACTTGGTCGGGTCTGAGTGGCTGTGGGACTGGCAGGTGAGAGAGATTTGTCCTGACTGTGGGCCAGGCAGGAAAACTCTAGCTACACTACCTCACCTTGCCAGTTCCTCAGCTGATCCTTTTTCTTCAAACTGGAAGTCTCTGTCTCCTCATCTAAATGGGTCTCAGCTGAACTATTGCTAAAAGCCTAAAAGCTTAACCAGGCTCTTGTTCCTCGTCCTCACACCTTAAATACCTTTCTGCTTCCTGCCATCACTTCCTGGGATTAAAGGCTCTTGTTACCACGCCTAGCTGTTTCCAGTGTGGCTTTGAACTCACAGAGATCCAGACAGATCTCTGCCTCTGGAATGCTAGGATTAAAGGCATGTGTGCCACCATTTTCTGGCCTCTATATCTAGTGGCTGTTCTGTTCTCTGACCCCAGATAAGTTTATTAGGGTGCACAGTATTTTGGGAAACACAATATCGCCACACTAACCTTCAGAAACGCTAGCATTCACGGACAGATAATCCCCTGTAGTATGTAGACTTCACAAGCCCCACCAGACGACAAAACTGGAGATGAGAGTCACGCTCCACTCTGGAGAATGAACAACTAATTAAACGTCATTCAGCCATGTAAAAGAATGAAGCCATATAAACTACATTTTTTAAAAAAGAGAAAAATACTAGAAGATAAGGCACTTGACTTTCAGCAAAAGGTCCAGGGCAGAAAGGGGTACTGTTATTGGTTAATTTAAACCTTTAAACACATTTACAATGGGCTTATGAGTGGATTTTTCTCTATCTTGCATGGTTTTCTGTATCTTCCAAATTTTTATTAATGAACATGTTCTGCGTTTTCATAATTTTCTAAAAAGACACAAAGTAAGGTGGGTATGGTGGTGGTCAAGCCTGTAATCTTGAAAGAACGTACATTTTGATTTTAAAAAGGCCAACCCATGATGCTTTGGTCCTTAGGCTTCCCACTCCTGGGAAGTTTTCTCGTGATGGCCTGTGCTCTCCAGCAACACAGAAACATGGGTGTGGCATAGTGATATCCAGACTTAGGACCCTGCCCGTTGGTTAGCAGGGGAGAGGTGACGTGCCTCGTGGCAGCAGAGGCTTAACCCAAACATTAAGTGGAGTCACAGCATTCCCCTTCAAATGCATGGCTACAAAGCCACGAGGTAGTCTACTGGCTAGACAGGGCAGCTGCAGATGAGTATTCTGCTGTCAGATTTGGACTTGAAAAGCAAAATTTCATTTCTAGGAAATGGTGATCTGTAAACATAGGGCCATCTTAATAACAGACATGGGGAGTCTGTTGGGTTCACTAGAATGAGGGTACAATGGCTGCCCGCTCTACACCTCAGCCTCTCCATCAAGAAAGCAAATTGAGGGAAACCCGAGGCCTCCCAGTTTCTGCCCACCATGTAATGAGTTTGAATTATCATCCCAGTATGAATTTGTGGTTTCTGCTGGGAACACAGTGGTCCTTTCCCAAGGAAAGCTGAGGGGTTTCTGCTACTGTCTGTGGGATGCTCACAGGAGTGCCATGAGTTTCACTAGCTGTTCCCTTCACTCCTGCTTCTCGGAAGCTGTCCACCTGTCACCCATCTGCCTAAGGTGACACTACAACTCCCATCACTGTGTTCCCCTTAGATGCTCTAGCTCCACGGGCACTCACAGTCCCTGGACATCAGGCTCTGCTCACCTCCTCTTCTATGGTGGCCCCACGTCCTATTCTTCTGTCCTCTCTCACCACCATGGCACAAACTTTCTTTGTCCAGCAGGACTGGCCTCCACTGCCCTACTCACCTCTCCCAAACCAACTGATGCTGAGACCACCTCCTGCTTAGCCCTGGGAATGATGCTTTTCTTACTGAAAGGACCCAACCTTGCCAGTTGACCTGTAGGTTCTGTGATCTCTCCTATTCCATGGTACCTCCTTCATCATGAAAACCCTCCCCAACAGCGGCCCCTAATTTTTCCAGTGACCTACTTTCAAGCTCTCCTACTCTGGGGCTGCTTTAAGACAACTCCCTTATTACCGAGGCTCAACAGTGTCTTTTCTTTTCAAACACTTCCCAGCATCCACTTTCCAGTCTCTCCTCTTGCCCTAGCTCTGGACATCTACCATATGGCCATGTGCATCTTGGCATAGCACAGCATTGACTATGTTTGAATGTTTTGGTTTTTTTGAAATGTCAAAGCTCCTTCCTACAGGTTAGCAGTATCACAACCCTCTAGTGACATCTGTGAAGATGATGCTAGTGAGTGCTCCTGTGATAGCCTCTCAGGATCTGAGATGGTGACCTGCTCATCAGAAGAAGGTGACTGTGAAGAAGTGTGTGTGTGACAGCGAGGCCTTCCTGTGAAGAGGGTGCAATGAGCTGTAGGGTACATGCTGCCAGTGTCTCCCTGCCTCTCCCGGCAGCCTCCTGGTCACTCACAAAGGCCTTCTAGAAAGTGATCTATGGCCGAGCACACAGAGTTGGCAACCACATCCACTGGAGATAATTATCAGAGTTCATTAGGTGAGCCTTGTGAAGTTACTCTCCATTTGTGATGGCACAAATATCCATATTTAAAACAATGGTGACAGGATTCTCTTTGGATATTAGAGACATAGGCGGTCTTATGGGGGACCTAATGATGAACCCATTGAAGGCCCAAACTGGCTTTAGGAAAGGATTCTTCAAGGAAAATGGCCATCGGGCTTGGTACTAACATAGCTGGAAGGAAGATGTCTCTATGGACAGTGTATGGCTTAATGGCCATTACTAAAGAGCTTTAGCTCTGGGGTAACCAGGGGCATCCTGACTCAAGAATCTCAACTCTGTTGTTGATGGCAAAAGCCTGTGGCTCTCTGAAGTTCAGGAAACTATGTGTCACACTTATCACGTGATGTGGGTATGTGTACCCTTTTTCTATAGTGCCTTTGTTGGCATTTGGTCGGGGAATGGACATGAAGCGTCAACATTGTGCATGGCACAGAGGCTCAAACTATCAGTGTCCTATTTATGTCAAATATGATATGATATGTTGACATACCGTATCATATTTGCTCCTGTTGTGATAAACACCATGACCAAAAGCAACCTGGGGAGGAAAGGGTTGACCTGGACTGCAAGTCAGCATCCATCACCAGGGGAAACCAAGGCAGGAACCTAGTGTAAGGCACTGAAACAGAGGCCCTGGAGGAATGCTGCTTACTGGCTTGCTCCCCATGACTTGTTTAGCCCACTTTCTTATGCAACCAGGACCACCTCAGCTACGCAACCCTCGGCACTGGCAGAGGAGGTGGGTCATCCTGGGGCTGAGCCAGCGCTGCCTGTGCTGATCTCTGCCTCCATGCAGGGCTCAACTATGACTCAGAAGGACTTGGGACCATCCTTCCTCAGGACAGGAGGCACACTGGCCTGTGATGCTGCCCCAGGCTCTCTGGCTGTGACATCCTGTAGGTACAAGCACCAGGTAGGGGCCTGAGCCTCTGCTGCAGAGGAAGGAGAATCTGCCTTTACTCTTCAGAGTTCACCAGCTGATGGGGAAAACAGACTCAGCTCATCCCAATTGCCATGTGCTTACCAGTGTTGCGGGGGACAGAGCAGCGCCTGGAGGAGGGGCCACAGGGCCACCGCTAGGTGCCAGAGAGGGTGGAGAGAAGTCAGGAGGGAGTGCTTCCTGGCAGGAACTGCCAAGTGTTTTTTAAAAGGAACAGGATAATTCCAGCTATTCTAACAGGTCTTAGTGGTTCCCTAATCAGCTTCACAAGCTCATTTCACCCCATATTAAATTACCTCGCCCTCCTTGGATAGGCTCTTCCCTTCCGCCAGCCAGAAATAAATCTGGAGAGGATAAACAATGCAAATGAGATGGAACTGGAAACTGCTGTTGGGGAGGGAAGTCCGCACTGGCCAGGGAGGCTTCTTCATTCCTCACCAAAGATTACAGGAACCCCGCGCAGACACGTGCAGAGCAGGGCTGTTTTTCAGTCTCTCTGGAAAGAGCTTGTCCTTGGCCTTCACCTCCTCATGTGAATTAAGACATATTTTTACATTTCACAAAAACAAAAGGGCGAAGGGGAACAACTGTCTCCTGGCTGTAAGCGATTCAGGGCACTTGCTCACGGCACACCGCCAAAGCCTTCCCTGAGGACCATTTGTAAATTTTAGGGAAAAATTTACTTTTGCAAAAACACATTTGGGAAACAGTCTCAATAAAGATAAAGAGGTTTCATCACTGTAGGCTTCTCAGAGACTGCACCGCACCGTGTCAACAAGTACCATTTGCCAGGAAAGAAATGCAGAACGTGAAGCTTCCCAGTGGATTGTATGGAATCCTTTTGTTGTGGTCTAGGGACTTTTATGTTGGTAGATATTCTGAAAGATATTCTGACCTGTGGGTATTTTGTATTTCAGAGATCTTACTTGGTAATCTTTAAAGTGGATTTTCCATTTTGCAAAGCGAAGCCATGGGTGTAACCGGTGCTTTTCTTCCTACCTGCCTGTCCCTCCCAAATTACAATGAAAAGTTCCTGGGGCCTGACACGGGGAGAAGAATACCTCAGTTCTGGAAACTGGGGAAGGTTAGCTAGGGTGGGTTATTTGGGGATGCTCGGACCAGGCCAGATGGGGTTGAGGAAAGATACAACATAGCTTAGTCTCTGTAAATACCTACAGATGGAGTGGAAGGTTTACATCAGAGCAGTCAAAAGCTCAGAGTAAGCTTGGCTTGAGATGAGCCCAGAAGAGGGGCAAGTCCCAGGGAAGAGTTCGGGACTCCTAAGAAACTGCATGGCCAAAGATTTCTAAGATTCTCCCTGGGGCTATTTGTGACTTGTAACCTGCCACCCCGCCACAGCCCTGGAAACAGACAAGTGAAACTTGGTTCAGGTGTTCCTACAACGGCTGCAAAGCCAAACACCCCACTTCTGTCCTTGTCAAGGATACTTAGCCTTTGCAACGGATGACAGAACAATTCTCAGCTGTCAGAATGGACCACTGCACAATAACCTGTCTATGGTGAGCCCCATGGAAACCAGAGGCATGTGAAAAAGAGGACATCAAGGTAAGGAACCAGAGCAAATATTTCCACTTGCTTTATGAAAGAGGCAGGGAAATCTAGAGTCAATCCCCTGGGGATATGGAGGATGCGATGTTTGTAGAAAGACATCAACTTAATCAGTAAAGACCGAGTTTAGATGAAAAGCACACTTGTCATATTAAAAAACAAACAAAAACAAAAAACAAAAAACAAAATGGTAGCCATGAATAAAAGATTAGACCAAGAAATTCTAAAGAAATTTATATGAGGAACAAAATTCTAAGTGGGGGCCCAAGCAGACCCAGGAAATGGGCGTGGGATTTGAGGCTTGAACAGAGCCCCCAAGACACAGGGGCTACTCTGATGCCTGCAGCACAGGCTGAATTGGCCTAGTCATTAAAATGAGCAAAAGCAA
The DNA here is from genome assembly GCF_949786415.1 of Peromyscus eremicus. Taxonomy (NCBI): domain Eukaryota; kingdom Metazoa; phylum Chordata; class Mammalia; order Rodentia; family Cricetidae; genus Peromyscus; species Peromyscus eremicus. The sequence goes on along the minus strand of NC_081416.1, from coordinate 114,080,249 downwards.
CCTCACTAGAGTATCTGAACAAAAATTTGAGTTCAAGGACATCGGGAAATGATCGACATGTGTTATAATGGCGAAGGGGAGATTCTGAAAGGAAAAACAAGGCAGACTTAGCCAACTGTACATCAGAAGGCAGAAGCTAACTGCTAAAGATGCTGGGGAAATGTCCCCACAGAAACCCTGTGACCTCAAGAATTCTCTTTGCAACTGCACAGGACAGTGGGAAAATCCTCAAAGAGGAAGGACTCAGGAGTGTGGTGTCTGCTCACCCTTCCAAATGCAAACTATTTGGAGACTCATCTTGGCATGGTGGAATGGGTCAAATAATGTCAGGGTTCTGGTGTAGGGCAAGAGAGGGTGGACAACGAAACCAATGAGGTCTTTGTAGTACCGGCCGACAGAAGGTAGGTGAAGGTTTTGATAGATGATAATAGGTTTGAGAGATGAGTAGATGACAGAGATGACAGCGATAGATTTGATAGATAGGCTGGTGACAGATGAATGATAGGTGATAGATGACAATTTTTAAAATGTATTTTATTCTTTGAGAACTTCACACACATATACGAAGTATTTTGATTATATTCACCCCGAACTCCTCTTGGACTCCCTTCCACATCCCCCTTCACATCTTCTCTTATCTTTCTTTTCATACTAAATTTTTCTTTTTGAGACAGGACCTCACTGTATCACTCTGGCTCTCAGAGATCCACCAGCCTCTGCCTCCTGATTTCTGGAATTAAAGGTGTGCACCACCATGCCCAGCCTTTTAAAAAAATAATAATAATCCACCACTGAGTCTAATTAGTGTTGCCAATATTCACACGAGTGTGGAGCTACACAGACAGCAGTTTTGATAGATGATAGAAAAGATGGATGATAGATTTGACAGGCAGATGACAGATTTGAGACAGATCTGACAGACGACAGATGACAGACAGACAGATAATGGCACATAAATAGATGTCATAATATAACAATGACCAAACAGCTGAAGTCCAAATTCTAGTCAAACTCGCAAAGTGATCTGTACACTATTTGTGGAGTAAGAGAAGCCAGTCAAGTCTAATAATGATGTGTAAGCACACAGACTTTGCAACCAGACTTCCTGAGTGTGAGTGGTAGTTTTCCCACCTGCCTGTGTGGACCTTGCCCACTGCCACCCCTGCCCCGTGTCACCTGCTTTGTCCTAGCTACCTCACTTCTCCACATCAGCACAGCCATCGACCTCCTTCAGCTCCCTTTTCTAGTCCTCACTCTGCCTTCAAGCAAGTCCGATCTAGTTCCTAGAACGTTCTTCAAAACCCTACACACAGAAAGCAGGGGAGGGACCAAGCTCTCAGGGTTAGCAATGCA